>NW_028275159.1:15594026-15900242 GCF_013281855.1 Momordica charantia | reverse complement strand
AATTTTGGTACCCAAGAAAGATGGCACATGGAGGATGTGTGTTGATTGTCGAGCCATCAACAAAATCACGGTAAAGTATCGACATCCTATTCCTAGATTGGATGACATGTTAGATGAATTACATGGTGCTAATCTGTTTTCAAAAATAGATCTTAAAAGTGGTTACCATCAAATTCGAATGCATGTGGGAGATGAGTGGAAAACAGCTTTCAAAACAAAGTTTGGGTTGTATGAATGGATTGTTATGCCATTTGGCCTTACTAATGCACCAAGTACTTTTATGAGGCTAATGAATCATGTTTTGAGAGAATACATTGGAAAATTTGTTGTTGTATACTTTGATGATATTCTTGTTTACTCAAAAAGCTTGAATGATCATATTTTGCATGTCAAGACAATTTTACTAAAACTTAGAGAAGAAAAGCTTTATGCCAACTTCAAAAAGTGTATTTTTTGTCAAGACCAAGTCAACTTCTTAGGGTTCATTGTTGGAAAGGATGGGGTGAAAGTTGATGAGGAAAAGGTAAAGGCTATTCGAGAGTGGCCAACACCCACCAATGCAACCGAGGTAAGGTCTTTTCATGGGTTGGCTAGTTTTTATAGGAGGTTTATTAAAGATTTCAGTAGCATAGCCTCACCATTAAATGAACTTGTTAAGAAGCATGCTAAATTTGAGTGGAAAGAAAAGCAAGAAAATGCGTTCAATGAATTGAAAGATAAATTGAGCAATGCACCTTGTCTTGTTTTGCCTGACTTTGACAAATCTTTTGAGATTGAATGTGATGCAAGTGGGATAGGTATAGGAGCTGTTTTGATGCAAGAAAAAAGGCCGATCATGTTCTTTAGTGAAAAGCTAAATAGAGCACAACTTAACTACCCAACTTATGACAAGGAACTCCATGCACTTGTGAGGGCTTTACAAGTTTGGCAACACTACTTATGGCCAAAAGAGTTTGTTATCCATACCGATCATGAAAGTTTGAAGCACCTCAAAAGCCAAACAAAGTTAAATCGGAGGCATGCTAAATGGGTGGAGTTCATCGAGACATTTCCTTATGTCATTCATTACAAAAAAGGTAAGGACAATGTAGTGGCCGATGCATTATCAAGGAGGTATGCTCTATTTTCTTCACTTAGTGCAAAAATTCTTGGTTTTAAGCATATGATTGAGTTGTACAAAGTTGAGAAATCGGAATTTTATGATGTGTATGAGCAATGTTTGGAAGGGAAAAATATACATGATTATCTTGTGTTTGACGGTATGCTTTTTAGGAAAGGTAAGCTTTGTATTCCTAAGTGTTCCATTCGGGAGTTGCTTGTAAAGGAGGCTCATGGGGGAGGACTTATGGGACATTTTGGAGAATTTAAAACATATAGCATGTTGTGTGAACACTTTTATTGGTTACAAATGAGGAAAGATGTGAACAAAGTGTGCAAGCAATGTTTCAAATGTAAGGAGGCTAAGTCTAAAGACTCAACCACATGGTCTTTACACACCTTTAGAAGTTTCTAGTGAACCGTGGGTTGACATTAGCATGGATTTCGTTTTGGGGTTACCAAAAACTAGAAGACATCATGATAGCATTTTTGTGGTGGTTGATAGGTTTAGTAAAATGGCACATTTCATTCCATGTAACAAAACAGATGATGCTACTAATATAGCTAATCTTTTCTTTAGGGAAGTGGTTAGACTACATGGCGTTCCTAAAACCATTGTTAGTGATCGAGATGCTAAGTTTTTAAGTCATTTTTGGAAAGTTTTATGGGGCAAATTGGGTACCAAGCTTTTGTTTTCTACAACTTGTCACCCACAAACCGATGGTCAAACTGAGGTGGTTAATAGAACATTAGGGGCCTTGCTTAGGTCACTCATTTCTAAAAATCTTAAGTCTTGGGAAGAGACTCTACCTTTTGTGGAGTTTGCATATAATAGAGCTGTACATAGCACCACCCATTGTTCACCATTTGAGGTTGTTTATGGCTTTAATCCTCTAACTCCTTTAGATTTAACACCTTTGCCACCTAATATGTTTACAAGTGATGCAGCTTTGTCTAAAGCCGAATACATCAAAACATTACACAAAGAGATCAAGGAACGGATTGAGAACAAGAATCGAAAGCTAGTAAGTCGCAAGAACGAAGGGAGAAAGAAAGTTATTTTTAACCCAGGTGATTGGGTTTGGGTTCATCTACGAAAGGAACGGTTTCCAGATCAGAGGAAGTCAAAACTTCAACCAAGAGGAGATGGTCCTTTTCAAGTGCTTGAACGGATCAATGACAATGCGTACAAATTGGATCTTCGAGGTGAGTATAATGTAAGTTCTACTTTTAATGTGGCTGATTTGACTCCTTTTGATGTAGGAAATGAAGACCTTGATTTGGGGACAAATCCTTTTAAAGAAAGGGGGGATGATGCAAATCCAACCACGGATCCATTGACTGTACCCGGGGGACCAATTACAAGAAGCAAAGCAAAGAAGATTCAAGAGGTTTTCATAATACATCTTCAAAGGCTAGCTAATGCACACGAGGAGACAAAGATTTCTGAGGCAAAAATTCTTTACAATGTTAATTTAATGAGTCAAGAAGAGAATGGAGCAAAGATGGCACGGGAAAAGTTGTCTATTTTGAGAGATGGCACGGAGGACAAAAAAAGTGTGCAGATTGGTGAACAGGTGCCTTTGCAGATTGCACCTCTTGGGAGTTTGTGATGTCAAAGCTTGTCAAATCTCATCCAAACGTAAAGCGCCTCCTACATGTGATTTCCAAGACAATTTAAAGCAATTTTACATTTTTGGACTCACATTTAGTTGTCTAGTTTGATGTGCAATCATGTTTTAATTTGCATGTCTTATTTTCTAAAATTTGCATTAAATAGGATTTGAAAGACTTTTGGTGTTCCTCATGTTGAACGACCCTTTGGCCTATTTAAAGGCTTGTAATCACCTTGTTTTGGAAGATTAATAAAAAACATATTGAAATTCAAGAACTTTTGTTCCTTAACACTTTTGGTGTTGCTTCTTTCAAATCTTGTTTTAGGTTTGATGTTAAACCGATTCATTGGATTAGTCTCGATCAAGCTAATTCTGGAGTGAGTCGTCTTAGGATCTAGGAGTGACCATCGTAGATTCTAAGTCCGATCTAAGAGTGATTCATCTTCTAACCTTACTCTTGGTTGGAATCATTCGGTAAGTTAGTGTTTTTGTGAATGTTTGCAAGGATCCTAGAAGGACCTCTAGCTTTGTAAACCCGAGCAACCTTGGCGCTTATCATCTTCTAGCTGAGCCTTAAGCTCCTTAAGTTCTGCTGGAGCCATGCGGTACGGTGCCTTCAAAATGGGGGCTGTCCCGGGTAATAAGTCGATGCAAAAGTCCATTTCACGGACAGGGGGTAGCCTCGGAAGGTCTTCAGAGAACACGTCTGGGAACTCTTTCACCACGTGGACGGAGTCGATACTAGGTGGAGTCTTACTAATGTCGACGACACTGGCCAAATAACCCCAAGCACCATTCTGTAATAGGCGCCTTGCCTTCAATGCCGAGACTGCCCTTGGAACTCCACCCGTAACTCCTTTAAACGTCAGATCAGACCCGAAGGTAGTTGGAATGAGACTTCCCTTCTCGAGCAATTAATGTTGGCTTGGTTGGTAGCTAATCAATCCATGCCCAATATGACGTCAAAATCCCGCATGTCCAGTTGGATCAATCTTGCCTTTAGGGTCTGATTGTCAAAAGATAACTCACCTGCTCTCACCATTTGACTAGCAATCAAAACTGACCCTGATGGCGTAGAAACTGACAACAAAAACCCTAACGGCTCTAGTTCGAGGGTTGCCTGACGAACAAACGCAGTAGAGATGAAAGTGTGACTCGACCCCGAATCAAACAATACATAAGCAGGCACATTATGGACTAAGACTGTACCTGGAAGATAATGCAAAGGTAAGACATAAACCCAGCACGCAATACCCAAAAAAAAAAAAACCCAAAGTGAGAAAGAAATACATGTGACCACGGTTTCGGCATCCGCCGCTTCCTTGTGAGTAAGTGCGAAGACACGAGCCCTCTGATTACCTCCCTGCATCGAAACTGTTGGGGGAGTCCTCTAGCCTAGCCTCTGGGTATTCGCGGCCGACATAGAACATTCCCTTGCAAAATGCCCCTCTCTTCCGCACCTGAAACAACCCTTAATTCCCGTCCAACACTGCCCCGCATGTCTTTTCTGGCAGGAGGGGCACACTGGCGGCATGCCCTGTTGCTGAGCCTGGCGCTGGGGTGCTCTAAATGGCTGGTCGGCATAAGTCGGAGGGACCTTCCTTTTCACACCTGAAGACGATCCGACTTCTAGCAGAGGTTGGGCCTTGTTAGAGACATCCTTATCCATAATTAAGGCACCCCTAACTGCTTCAGCGTAGGTGACGGGTCGCTGAAGATCCACTGGTCCTCTGATTCCCTTGCGCAAGCCTTTAACAAACCTCTTGATCTTCATTGCCTCAGTGGGAATTAATTCCAGAGCAAAACGGGAGAGTTCCGTAAACTTCCTTTCATATTGTGCTACCGTTAAGGTTCCTTGGACGAGATGGAGGAATTCTGCCTCCTTCATATCTTTCACAATCTCCGGGTAATAGTAGTCGTACAACAAGTCCTTGAACCTTGCCCACGGAACTGGTACATTAGCATGATCTTCTGCCGCTGCTATTGAGTCCCCCCAATTCAGGGCCTCGCCCCTCAACATAAAAACTGCACCCTTAACCTTGAATTGGTCATCGCAACCTAAGTACGCGTAAAGGGCTTCCAACTCTCTGACCCACTCTTCTGCTGCTGTCGCTCTCTCACTTCCCCAGTCAAAGGTAGGGGGTCCGTAATGCTTGAAATCCTTGATGAATTGATCCTCGCTCTGGGAAGTATGAAAGTGTCGGGGTGGCTGAGCTTGTGCACCGCCAACCCCCGCTGTGTTATTGATCAATGCCTTCAATGCCTCCACAAGCAACGCCAACTGAGGGTTTACCTGGGGAACTGCCGGGGGAACTGGGGGATTTACCCGCTCCTGAGCTGCTGCTGGAGGAAATGGAGGAACTACCCTTGCCTGATCACTAGGAGGAGGGGGCAGTGGGTCCGCCACGTTCTCACCTCCAGGAGCGGGGTCAACGTCTGCACGCAACCTCATACTACGACGGGGTGGCATTGTCTAGATGAAAGAGCACAACAATCAAGCAAGACGTTAGCACGTTACTCTACGCATAGACTAACAGGAATGTGACAGTCGAAACTCCCACATGAGTGCAAGGTCAATTACATTCTACTTAGTACACTCAGTGAACACCCTAGGCCTAACGAAGCAGAGCTGCAACCTTAACTGATGAAGAAAGAATTAAACGCAAAAGCAATTCATGGGGAACGTATAAATTCACAAGAACAAGCATGAGGCGTACCTGGTGACGACAAGGAGGCCGATTGGGATCACTACTCCTAAATACCCTAGTTACTAGGTCAGTCTACAGAAACGTTTCGGCTCTGATACCAACTGTAACAACCCGAATTTCGATACGTTTAACGAGGTAACGGCCCTATAATACTTACTAACCCCTCCCATTAAAGATAACGTAAAGTGTAATGTCCTCAAAATGCAACCTGAAATATGGAGATACGCGATCATTCCCCTGTTCTTTTTCCCTTCACCCCAATGACATGAAACGGTAATTTTAAAGATAATCGGGGCTCATAACAAAACCAATTCCAAAACAAATTCATGCCCGTCTCAGTGGCTAGGAATCCAATTAAAAGGAAACAATCGTTTAGACTAGTAACCCAAAGTACACCAGTGACTCGAATAGTAAAAATATCCGCAAAACAATAATTCACATAAGCAGGAATAAAAAAAAAACGTCCCATGAGTCAACCCAATGTCTAGTATCCCCCTAGCAATAAATTTCTAACGCTGCTCGTAATGAACGACATTATCCACTATCCTAACCAACACAACTAGTGATCCCTCCTCGGTCAAACCTCCTCAACGTCATCACCACGGTCGGCCCTGTTCACACCTGAAACAATTAAGGTAGAGGGGGGGGGGGGTGAGTACATAAAATACTCCGTAAGTAGCCCTCCCTAACTAAACACAACAACATGCTCGTAATCACAACCACATAAAAAAAAAAAACAATAGCAGAACAAACAGATAGGCAGCAAGGGATAATAATAATAGATTAACATTCTCATACAAGCAAGCCAACGCCGGGACTTTCGGGACTTCAACCACACGACTCACTAGCCTTTGCCCCACTTGAACTAACACTCGCTCTACACCCTATGTTGGTACTCCAAGTCTAACTCTTCGAGGCATAACGGCTCTTGACATTTATCCCCAAGATACCGACCTCCCTCTACAACGCTTGGTTTTCGACCTTGCCATTTATCCCCAAGGTCTTAAACTGTTACTCATAAGCACCACTCTACGTTATTCCTCCAAGTCTAACTCTTCGAGTCGTATTGGCCCTTGACATTTATCCCCAAGGCCCCAATACTTCTCTACAGAAGCTTGATGTTCGACCTTGCCATTTATCCCCAAGGCCTTGAACTGTGCACCAGTCCTTGACATTTATCCCCAAGGTACCGATGACTACCCGACGTATTGGTTCTTGACATTTATCCCCAAGACCCCAATACTTCTCTACAGAAACCTGATGTTCGGCCTTGCCATTTATTCCCAAGGCATCCACTCAAGGCTTTAAATAACCAAGCGACTAGTATGCATTTTCAATTAAGACAACCCACAGGTTAACGAACCACTAACCCGACCCATCACTCTTGACAATTCCTACTAATCCTCCCAAGACAACCTATAAGTAAGTCTTCCACATTTCAATTCACAGCACAATTTACCAGCATGCTTTTCATCGTACCAAACAAAACACTAACCCAACAGCTTCCAACAAAATAATATAAAACTAAATAACAGGCTATCAACACGTGCATTCATCTCCGACATATTTACAAACGTCATGGGTTAATTACTCCCAACCACAATAATCAGAACTGATCAATCACAACCAACGATAAAAAATCATGCATTCTCATAATGTCTAACAATGAAAACAGTAACACGTAACTCAACAACAATCACTATAAGTTCACAAAACCAAGACTAACAATTCCTAATGCACGAAATAAATTATTCTAAATAAAAATCAGCACCAAAACCATTCCGTTAACACTAAATAACGCACGCACTCGCCCCCTGGTGCTACTTACACACTGCTATGCTCTTATATCTTGCGTTAATTCAACACCGCAAAAATCGACTTCGTCTAGGTGCGGGTAACTCAAGCCTAACTCGAATAAATGTGGGTTGCGTATATCGAGCCTCTAATGGTTATGGGTAGGCGCCGAAATCAGAAACTGCTGCTGTCCGAACTATTTTATCAGTAAAAACTCACCCAATCGATACTCACAACACTGTGTGCAGCAAGGACCCGCGCCACGATTTTCGACCACCAAGGGAGACCGAACCCACTCGCGAGGGGGGGCTGCACCGCCGGAAAAACAGCTCGAAAACAGCACCCACGCGCACCGCCGCCGCCTGCTGCTGCCCGAAGCCGCGTGCCGCTGCTGCCCGTAGTCGCACGCTGCTGCTGCCTGAGTCGCGCCGCCCGCTGCTGTCCACCGGAGATGGTGAGCCGCCGCGTCGAAGGTCGTCGAACGTTGAGCACGCTTCGTGGAGGAATGAGGTGCCGGTAGAAGGAAGAACGAAAAGAAGTAAAACGGGGAGGGGGTGGGTGTTTCACGAGCAAGATGGGTTTGGGGGCTAGGTTTTCCCTTCACTTTTCTTTTGTTTTAAAAAAAAGACCCACTTGGGCTAGGGTTTTCCCCTTACTTCCCTTTTGTTTTAAAACAAGGAAGGCCCACTTACCCAAATACTTTCTTTTGTTAAAACCAACAAAGCCCACGAACAAGAAATTAGAATCCTATTCCCAACCTCCCTAAGCTTAAATATATTCAATAATAGAATTTACGTAGTTGGCCCAACGACCCAGGACAATTGCCAGAGAAAGCAAACTCCTCGTTAAACAATAATTAGATACGTACGTACAGGCCAATAACTCTTAACAATTACCGCAATAGCTCGAAATGAAATGAAATGAAACAATTAAATTAAATTAAAAAGGTTTCTACGAAAAGAGGCCCCGAGACTCGAGGGTAACCTAACCTGAGTAACGCGCGACGTTACATATAGACTTGTTTGTATTTCAGCATGTCTACTTCCGTTATTGCCCTGCTTGCCGTTGAAAAACTTAACGGCGAAAATTACGCACAATGGAAAACGAACCTTAACATGATACTCATGGTAGATGATCTTACGTTCGTCTTGACTGAGTAGTGTCATCAGGCTCCCACGCCTAATACAACCCAAGTCAGTCGGGATGCCTATGACAGATGGATCAAGGCTAAGGACTACATCTTGGCAAGCATATCTGATGTGCTGGCCAATAAGCATGAGAGCATGGTCACAGCAAGAGAGATCATGGACTTATTTCGGGACATATTTGGACAGCCGTCCATTCAAGCCCGACACGATGCCCTCAAGTTCATTTATAATTCCCGCATGAAAGAGGGAACATCAGTGCGAGAACATGTTTTGAATCTGATGGTCCACTTTAATGTGGCTGAAGTGAACGACGCTGTCATAAACGAGGGGAGCTAGGTCAGCTTTATCATGGAATCTCTTCCAAAAAGTTTCCAACAATTTCACAGCAATGCTGTGATGAACAAGATAGAGTACAACCTTACCACGCTCTTAAATGAACTACATATTTTCCAGTCTCTTATGAAAATTAAGGGACAGGATAGGGAGGCAAACGTTGTCACCTCAAAACGGTTCCATTGAGGTTCGACCTCATGAACCAAATCTGTACTTTCTTCTTTTTGAAGTAAGACTTTCAAGAAGAATAAAAACAGTGGTAAGGGGGTGAAAGTTGACCCTACTGCTACTGCTGCTACCAAGAAGTGCAAGGCCAAAGTTGCAGACAAAGGGAAAATGTTTACATTGCAACGTGGATGGGCACTAGAAACGAAACTGCCCAAAATACTTGGCCGAAAAGAAGAAAGTCAGGGAAGTTAAATATGATTTACTTGTTCTTGAAACTTGCTTAGTGGAGGATGATGATTCTACCTGGATACTGGATTGGCCACTAACCATGTTTGTTCTTCTTTTCACGGAATTAGTTCCTGGAGGCAGCTTGATGCTGGGGGGATGACACTCAAAGTCAGAAAGGGAGATGTCGTCTCAATAGTCGCAGTGGGAGACCTAAAGTTATTTTTAGACAATCATAATATATATTATTAGTTAATGTGTTTGTAGTTTCCAAAATAAAGAGGAATTTAATTTCAATTTCTTATCTAATGGAACAATGTTATTCTATTTCCTTTTCGTTAAATGAAGTGTTCATTGCACGAAATTGTGTTAACATTTTTTCTACAAAACTCGAAAACAGCTTATATGTGTTAAGACCAACCACAACTACAACAATTTTAAATACAGAGTTGTTTAAAAATGCTAAAACTCAACACCAGAGGCAAAAAACTTCTCTAAAAGTAAATACCTATCTTTGACACTTAAGATTAGGTCACATAAATGTCAATAGGATTGAGAGATTGGTTAAAAGTGGACTTCTCAGCGAGTTAGAAGATGACTTCTTACCTCCACATGAATCTTGTCTTGAATGCAAGATGACTAAAAGACCTTTTTCTGGAAAGGGTTACAAAGCCAAAGAACCCTTGGAGCTGGTACATTCAGACCTTTGTGGTTTGACGAATGTTAAAGTCAAGGAAGGGTATGAGTATTTCATCTTTTTCATAGATGATTATTCAAGGTATGGGTATCTATACCTAATGCAACATAGGTCTGAAGCCCATGAAAAGTTTACGGAGTACAAGACTGAAGTTGAGAACCCATTAGTTAAGATGATAAAGACACTTCGATCTGATCGGGGTGGAAACTATATGAACATAAGATTCTAGGACCATATGATAGAACATGGAATTACATCCCAACTCTCAGCACTTGGTACACCTCAACAAAATCGTGTATCAGAAAGGAGAAATAGAACCCTGTTAGATATGGTTCGATCTATGATGAGCTATGCTCAATTGCCTGCCGCGTTTTGGGGTTATGTAGTATAGACTGCAATATACATTATAAACATGGTTCCATGAAAAAGTGTTTCTGAAACACCTTTTGAACTATGGAGAGGACGAAAATCTAGTTTACGTTACTTCAGAATTTGTGAATGTCCAGCACATGTGTTAATGACAAACCTTGAGAAACTAGAATTTCGTTCAAAAGTGTGCCTATTTGTAGGTTACTCGAAGGAAACAAGAGGTAGACTTTTCTTGGATCCACAAGAAAATAGAGTATTTGTATCAACAAACGCTACATTCTTGGAAGAATACCACAAGAGAGATCATAAACCACGAAGCAAGATTGTATTAAATGAGATTTCCGATGAAGCTATAAATACATCAACGAGAGTTGTTGATAAAACCAGCACTTCAACAAGAGTTATTGATGGCGCTAGTACATCACGTCATTCATATCCATCTCAAGCGTTGAGAATGTCTCGTCGTAGTGGGAGGATTGTGATACAACCTGGTCGTTATGTCGGTTTAATAGAAACCCAGGTGGTCATACCTAATGATGACGTTGAGGATCCATTGACCTGCAAAAAGTTGATAATAACAAATGGGTCAAAGTTATGTACCTTTAAATGGAGTCTATGTACTTAAATTCCATCTGGGATCTTGTAGATCAACCTGATGGGGTCAAACATATAGGTTGTAAGTGGATCTATAAGAGAAAACGAGACGCCGAAGGAAAGGTACATACCTTTAAGGCTAGACTCGTGGCAAAGGGTTACACCCAAACGGAAGGGGTGGACTATAAAGAAACCTTCTCCCCGGTTGCCATGCTAAAGTCTATCAAAATACTACTGTCCATTGCCACATTTTATGACCGTGAAATTTGGCAAATGGATTTCAAGATTACTTTTCTGAATGGCAATCTTAAAGAGAGTATTTACATGTCTCAACCATATGGGTTCATTAAGCAAGGTCTCAGCAAAAGGTTTGCGAGCTTAAACGATCCATTTATGGATGAAAACAAGCATCTCGGTCTTGGAATATGAAATTTGATACTGTAATCAAGTCTTATGGGTTTGACCAGAATGTTGATGAGCCTTGTGTATACAAGAAGATCATCAACAACACTATAGCCTTCTTGGTGTTATATGTGGATGATATCCTACTCATTGGGAATGATGTAGGTTTCCTAACTGTGATTAAGAAGTAGCTAGCAACTGAATTCCAATTGAAAGATTTGGGAGATACTCAGTTTGTTCTTGGGATTCAAATCATGAAGAATCGAAATAACAAAATGCTAGCCCTGTCTCAGGCAATTTATATCGACAAAATGCTTGTCAAATATTTGATGCACAATTCCAAGAAAGGTTTACCACCATTCAGACATGGAATGTATCTGTCTAAGGAACAATGTCCTAAGACACCTCAAGAAGTTGAGGATATGAGATAGTGGGCAACCTGATGTATGCCATGTTATGTACTAGGTCTGTCATTTGCTATGCAATAGGGATTGTCAGTATTTATCAATTCAATACGGGATATGATCACTGGACTGTCGTTAAGGGAATCCTCAAGTATCTTAGGAGAATGATGAACTATATGCTTGTGTATGGCACTAAGGATTTGATCCTTACAAGATACACTGACCCTGATTTCCAAAGTGATAATTATTCTAGGAAATCCACTTCGAGATCGGTGTTCACTCTTAATGGAGGAGTTGTAGTATGGCGAAGCATCAAACATGGATGCATCGTAGACTCGACAATGGAGGTCGAGTACGTTGCCGCTTGTGAAGCAACAAAAGAGACTGTATGGCTTAGGAAGTTCTTAACTGAATTGGAAGTTCTTCCAAACTTGAATTTACCCATCACCCTTTATTGTTATAATAGTGGTGTTTGAGCATAATAGTGGTGATTTATTTACAAAAGTCTGTCACGGCTAAAGTGTTTGAGGGTCGTCTAGAAAGTCTAGGCCTACAAGATATGTACAATATAGTCTAGGGCAACTGGGAGACTTGTAAAGGATATAATGTATGCCCTAGTTTATTGTATTTGTACTTTATTGTAGAACCTATTGTTGCATTTAGATTTTGTACACCCCACTAAAGTGTAGTTCAAGTGGGAGTTTGTTGGGTTTTATGCCTTAAACTCGTGGTTTGTAAACATAAAACAAATAATTATTCAATAAAGTTGTTAATGGTGTTTCATTTAGCATTGCATAAACCAAGATCCAATAAACTAACATCCGAGGTTATGTCATGTAATTGGAACAGTATATAGAAGATATACAATATATATTTAATATACAATGTATATATTTGATATACAGTGTATGTAACGTCCCGCGTTCTTTGACTCGTTTTTTTTAAGAGATAAATAATGTCTTTGGATTTTTCCCTAAGCTGATAACTTTAATTTTTGGACTTCCTAATTTTTAAATTCTAATTTTTTGCTAAATTAGAATTAAGTTTAATTTCATTGGAATAAGATAATTTAAGTTCTCGACCTGTGCACGAAATTTTTAATTAAATCTTAAATTCACGATTTTTAGGATTTTTCCCTAAATTCTACTTTTTTTGGATTATTATTCTTGGGTTTTAGAGTTTAAGTTAAATATTTTATTTCGGGTTGTTGTGGGTTTTATTTGATTTCTAAAGTGACATCTTGGGCTTGTTGTTTTGGGCCATTGTGTTATCTATTTGGGCCTCTGTTAAGAATTGGGGTTTGGGCTATAGGTGTTAAAACAAATTAAAGAAAAAGGAATTAATACAAATTCAAAGAAAAAGAAAACCCTAAATCTTTTATTTTTGTCCTTTCTTCTTCTCCTTCCTCCCCTTGTTGAGCCGTCACCTTCCCCCTCTGGTTTTCATTTCCACCGCCAACACCTCTCCTCCTCCGGTGACTGCAGCGTCATTGGTGGCCTCGGCGAGTGACAGCATTCTCGGATCGACAGCGGCGCAGCACGAGCAGATCTTGACCCGACGACGCTCTCAGCAGCGAAAGCCGCGAGGCACGACCTCCACATATGGCGTGCGGCGTCTCTTCGGTGCCGCTCCAACGAACAAGAAACCCAGCGACGGCATCTCCCCAAACAGTGGCGGCATCTCGCCAAATCAGCAGCGACATCGTCTCCTCAAACCAGCAGCTGCAGCAGTAGATCCGCGTGACCCAACCCACCACGGCATCGTTCTCCTCTCGGGTAGCGGCGGATTACGGTGGTTCTGGTGGTTCTGTTTCGGCGTTTCTACTTCTCCGGCGACCCACGGCCGTGTGTGTTCCAATGACCACGAACAACTCCGATTTGTGGCGTTTGCTCCTTTCCGGCAACGTTAGACAATTGCCGACACATAACCAGAGTTTGATTCATGATACCCACTCTTTTCGGTATTGGTTCGACATTGACCCACCTGTAATCGGACCCAAATCTGTGTTACCCATCAGTTTTAGGCATCGGGACAGCAAGCCTAAGGCCATCGATTTTCGTTTTGGGAGCCCGAACATCCTCGGCATCGACCCACTCCGAACCCATGAGGTTTTAGGGTGAGTTAGTAGGTAACAAATGACCTCAACTTAGTTTCGATGCAAGTTAAGTGTTTTTTTGAGTTGGATTCTAACCCAAAGCTTGGTCTCTTTCGATTTAGGGAGCCTTCGGTGAAGTTTAGGAGCTTTAGGACCTTGTGTAGGTAGTTCTTACTTGGGGGATGTTCGTTGTTTGAATACGTATGAATTGTTTGGTGCTTTCAGTGTGTTTATTATTTATTAATTTGTAAGTTGATTGTGTCTTTGTGAATATTGGCTAATGATTATAAGTAGTTTGAATGAAATCATGTTGGTTCTGGTTGTTTATAACTAATTTGCCTTGTGTTGTTGGATTTGATGCTTAGTGGTATTTATGAAAGCATTATGGATTATGAATGGTTTTATCGTTGAATGGTTGTGTTCATAAAAGCATACTGAAATAGTGTGGAAATAATGTGGAAGAAATCTGTTGTGTTGCGCATGCATGTTGGACATGTCATTTCATTTTTAGCTTACTGTTTTTGGTTCTGGAAGCATGTTGGTTTTATTGTGAGTTGAGTGCTGCATGGGTCATGGCCTAGAAAGTATATAGTATGACTCTGGTGAGAGTTTGGTCCTTAATGAAGTGAATGGGTTATGTTGTGTTATGATTACTATGAAATTTTTTAGAGTGTTGGATGCGCATATGGATATATGTCGGCTACATCTCTTTTGTGAATTATCTGCGTTGTGGTGTGTAAAGCATGCTGAGTGTTGAGAGAAGGGTGTCCTCGTGAGGTTGGATGGCCATGTCTGGATGATAGTGACATAGGTTTTGTGTATAACATATGTTCCATTGTTGTGAGATAATTTCTGCATGGGTCATGGCTGAAAATCATGTAGGTCTCTGGTGAGAATTCCGAGATGTAATAAAGTAAATGGAGAACTAACAGGGCCAAAAAGGCTGGCACGTCACTAGTTGGGTATCGAGGTTCCAGGTGCAAAGGTCGGGGATTGATACCCCAACTTGGTAGAGATGAGTGTCGAGGCTCTAGGTACAAAGGGTCAGGGGTCGGCACGGTGATTCTATTTTGTTGATTTAGTATTGGGTCTTGATGTGGTGGCGGTCAAGGACCGTTACGTTGAGTAGTCGTCGATACCTTGGGGATATATGTCAAGGGTCGGTGCACAGTTTCAAACTTTGGGGATAAATGGCAAGGTCGAACGTCAAGCCTCTATAGATGAATGTCAGGCCACCTTGTGTGGGATGGGTCGAGTTGAGCCTCGGGTGGGACATACCCATCCCACACAAGGTGGCCTGGTCGATCGTTCTCAACCCCACCTCGGCCAGCCATGTTGCTCTAACCAGCAAGGATGAATATGTTCTTAGGAGAAGTAGCCCTTGAAAGGGAAGGGCCACATAACATCATACATAACAAGATCGATAGTCTCAACATAGCCATATTGACCCTTTGTGTCTGTGCAAATAGACACAGAAGGAAAGTGTAAATTGATGGAAACGACTTTTAATTATCTAAAAAAATGGAAACTTTCCTTTGTGTCTATTTGCATAGACACAACTACTCTCCCTTGAAAACTCTAATCACTTTTGTTTTTATCGGTTGGCTAATCCTTGCCTCTACCTTTCTCCATTATGAATGCTCGCTTTTTATACTCAATTTTGGTTCTGTTATTAGTATGGTATAGCTTTTAAAGTTATATTTTATTCTTTAGGTATTGAGTGTTTATCGGACTAAGCCATTTTGGATCCCACCCAATTTGTTAAATATATATAAAAAACATGTAGTACTCAATGAAAAACTTAAAAGACATTTTAGTTTTATTTGGTTAAATTATAATTTTTTATTTTGGTAAATAAATTATAAGTGTGATGATTAAACTAGTGTGTTTTTATCACGAGTCACTTAACTTTTAATGTAACGCCCCCGAATTTTGATAACTTACATGGGAACATTACTAAACCTACGTGCTCCAAACTTCCTTCCAAGGCATAAAGGCAACTAAACCAACCTAGAAATTTCAACTTTTAATTTGCTCAAGTTAAACCAGTGAACACTTTACTTTTCAAATGGACTAAACAACTTGTCCTTCATGGACAAACAACACCTAACTTTCCCGTTTAAGTCAAGCAGAGCCAAAACAAGTAAGTAACGACAGACAAACAACCTATCCAACAGAAGCATAACCCTACAAGTTAATAAAAATCAACTAAGTAAATAAAAACCACCACTATTCCACTGTACCACTATGATAATAACACCAAACCAAAACGATTAATCCATGCTTCAATCTTAAAAAGTTAGTGAATCCAACAACATTAAACATACTCCCTAAGCGTCTCAATGAAACCAATGACATAATCTTTACAGAAGTTCATACTTAAAAGAAAAGTCATCTAAAACATTATACCAACCCCCTGAGCTTTACACAAGTCGATACTCAAAACATGAGAAATAAACTAAACCATCAAGACTCCTAAAGACCTATTTTAGACAAGTTAAAACTAAACGGAAGTTAACTATGGTCCTTCTTCTCGAGTCTCCCCCGCACCATCACCATCACCGTGAACCTGATCTCCAGCTGAAAACAATAATTTCAGAGGGGGTGAGTATTAAGAATACGCTGTAAGTAGCCCTCTCTAACTACACAAAAACAACATGTTTAGCACACGAAATTCGCTACAAAGTATTAAACTGGCATCCATGCATCAAGAAATGATTAACACTCATTAATCCACACATGCAATGAAACTAACCCCGACCACAAAGTCGCTAGTAGCCCTCACTAACTATACACCAAACAAGCATGTTCGTAATCTCATCAATCATCAAAATGCGAAAACTAGAAATCATGCATCAATAGGTCATAACAATTAATCAATACACACATACAAGCATCCCAAAATATTAAGACTCACGTATCTTCGACCACAAGACCCACCTAGCTCCTTCAAGCTACTTCTATCCATCACACTGTGTTAGTCCTCCAAGTATAACTCTTCAAATCGTATCGGCCCTTGACCTTTTGTACTCAAGGGCCCGACACTCCTCTATAGAGGCTTGGCATTCGACTTTGACCTTCATACCCAAGGCCTCGAACTGTGCGTTGACCCTTGACCATTTGTACACAAGGCCTCGACGTCTACTAGGCGTATTGGTCCTTGACCGCCACCATGTCAAGACCCAATACTAATCATCAGATAGACTCATCGTGCTGACCCCCGACCTTTTGTACCCAGTGCCTCGACACTCATCTCTACCAAGACTGGCCTATCGACCTCCAACCTTTTGTACCCGGAGCCTCGATACCCAGTAGTGACGTAACAACCTCACCCATTTGTCCGCGATGGCATGAAACTCGTCTACTCACTTTTCATTACTCGATAGGCGTCCAATTCCAATCATGGCCCTCTGCTAAGATTCAATCACATCATTCCCAAGTCACCCACAATATCGACTACGAACAACCAAACAACTAGTTACGTTATCACTATAGACAAAATATAGGATAACAAACCGCTACCACCAGTCCGTTTCATCTATTCAGACCACCCCAACCAATCTTTCAAAGGCATCGACAAGCGATTCACACATCTAATCACAACACAATTATCCAGCATGCTCTTCATCGTACAGAACAAAGAAAATAATTCAGTAGCTTCCAACTAAGCAAACATAAACTAAATAACATAAAACTATCACGTGCATTTTCAATCTCAAAACATGCTTTCAAACATCAAAGCTTAATCACTTCCAACCATACCGAGCAGCAACTTTCAAGGCATATCCAATAATCATGATACAAAATATTTTCCTAATATATAAAAAGAAAAGAACAAAAGAAACAACAAGAATGCAACCCAACGATAACAACTAGAAGTCCTCAAATGATGCCCAACAAATTCTAAATACATGAGATACACAAGTATAGCAAAGTTAAGCACGAAACCATCTCAATAACACCTATTAACGCACACACCCGCCCCTTGGTGCTACTTACACATGCCTACAAGCTCCTAGCCTTTGCGTTGGCTCGAAACCTAGGCACATAAAACAAATCCAGCACGTTACTACTCAGTTTCGACTACTAAAATTGAATCAAAAAGGGTGTTCAAGGAGGTTGTTACCCACTGAACATCACTGAATGATGGTGAACGCGTTGCAGCTTGTAAATCTAAGGTCGACATGGTGTGGGTTAATGCCAAAACAATGTCGGATGGGTGGGTAGCACTAATTTGAATTCAAAGAAGAGTGGGGAAGTGTCGAAAGTCGCCGGAATGAATAATACGTCACAAAATTGAGCTCGAGATCACTGGACTCGAGCTAACGCATGCTGGCTGTTGGTTGCAGATGGAGGACGTCGCCGGACTGCTCTGTTCGTCGAGAACCATCGCGGGTCTTGAGCTGCCGACACAGATTGTCACCGAAAGACGCTTGAGTAGCAGATCATTGTGTTATCCGCTGCTGTCCATGCTGCAGAATATCGGAGAGACGCCGAGAACCCGTAGAATCTGGCTGCAAACAAGAAGCTGTCGTCAGATTTGATTGCGCTGCCGTAGTGATGTCGTCGTCGAGAATGAAAAGCGCTGGAGAAGGGAAGCCGCCGTCGAGACCGCCGGAGCTGGCAAGAAAACACGAAGCCGCGCCGTGCCGCCGCTCGACGATGGAAACGCTCGTAGGAGACGCGTCACGCTGATGAATCAAGGAACGTCGTCGTCTGGGTTAATTGCAACATGTTGCTGCCGTCGTCGGGGACTCGTCGGAGGAACAATGCGCCGCCACGAAGTGTTGTCGCTGGAGCTGAGGTGGGATTGGCGGGCGGCGGCTGGTGGATAAGGGAAGAAGAAGAAGAAACGGAGAAGGGAAGGAGGTTTAGGGTTTTCTTTTTGTTTTAATTACCCTTTTTTGTTTTAAACTAAAAGCCCAATCTCTCATTCTTAAATGAGGCCCAACTAAATAACATAATGATCCAATACAATAAGCCCAATAATTATACTTTAGAAATCAAAATAAAAGCTACAACGACCCGAAATAAAATATTTAACTTAAACTCTAAAATCCAAGAATAATAATTCAAAAAGTAGAATTTAGGAAAATCCTAAAAACCGTGAATTTAAGATTTAACTAAAAAACTCGTGCACAGGTCGAAAACTTCATTTATCTTAAACTTATGAAATTAAACTTTAATTCCAATTTATCAAAAATTAGAACTCCGAAATTAGAAGATCCAATATTTTAAATTATCCAAATAGGGAGAAATCCAAACGCACAATTTAAAACTTAGAATAAACGAGTCAGGGAATGCAGGGCGTTACATTTAATGTTGTGCCTTGTCGCGCTACGAGCAGAAGACCAACAGGAAGAGAGTAGCGAAAATTCAACTCTAAAAAATGAGCATGACGAATAGACATACTGTGATGCTCAAGTGACTACGCTCGCGAGTGAAGATTATGAGGAGACCCACCCTGACCCTTAAAGTTGTGAGCCCTTAAGAGAGGGGCATGGGCAAGAAGAGGAGGTCCAGTTTCAAGGACGCGAAAGAAGAAGAGGGCATGTGACCAACCATCATGCTTGTTTATGCAAAGATTTGCACAACAGTGTGTTCCTGGTTGTAGCTCGAACCCGGCCTCTGGACCGACCTAAGGACTTGGGCGGACCTGCACAAAAAGGTGAGCACTCCGACGATCAAGTCAGTATAGGTCGGATTCTAAGTCTAGTTCGAAGCCAGAAATCCTCGTACCTGATCGGGGAGTGAGGTCCCCTACTTATGGGTGGTGGTCCCGCTAATCTAGCGACTGTTACATTCGGTAATCTCGGGACCGTCGGTTACATCCGGTAATCTCGGGACCGACGGTTACGCCCGATAATCACACCGCAGACAGTTGCGCATCTCGGCCCATACCGAGCTCCCCGGTAGGTCGGACCTGAGCCAGGCTCACCTCGGCCCTCACACTTGGCATTTGTCGGCGTTGGTGGCGGCCATCTCGGCCTTCCGAGCTGGGCATGATTCATGAGTCATCTTGGAGCACCAATAGGGGTCTTCCACGTGTCCCGAGTATTCCCTTCCCAAACATTGGCCCCCTCTCTGTCTGGTCCGATCTTGACCTGGCAGTGAAGTTCATTCGACTTGCTTTGGACACGTGGCGACTTCCTATTCGTGGGAAAATACAACCGTCACAGAAGATTTATCGTCGGAATATTCAAATATTCCGACGCTTCAGATCTCAGAGAGGATCCCAATCGCTCGTTGATTACACGTGTACGGTGGGGAAGTTCCTCCGACGGGCTATAAATGCCCCCAATCCTTCAGATCATACCTTACGTTCCTTGAATTCTTGGAGTTCGATCTGAAGGCAGCTCGAACCCTTGGTAGGTCGGTCTTTTCCGTCTCTCTTTCGAACATAATTGCCATGTCGTCCTCTATTAGCAGCAACCTAGGATCCGATCTAGCTCGTAGGTTAGAGTCCGAGCTCGAGGAGATAGAACACTTTAGAATCTCCGATGACGGGGAGGATAGCGATGCCTCCACTTCAGGTCAGGGTTTGGAATACCCTTCTAGGATACCTGAGCACTACCTCGGATCCCTTCGTAGGGGGTTCGCTATCCCTGAGAACATCCTCCTCAGGCTTCCGGAGGAGGGGGAGAGAGCTGACCATCCTCCAGAGGGATGGGTCACTCTCTACTTCAAAATGTTTGAGTACGGCCTCAGACTTCCCCTTCACCCTTTTGTCCAAGAATTTCTCTTCCGGACTGGGTTGGCTCCGGCTCAAGTGGCCCCCAATGGGTGGGGTGTCATCTTCGCTTTGGCCATCCTCTTTTGGCTTCGAGCTCGGGATAGTGAGGAGGCCGAGCTGTTGGACGTAGACCAGCTCCTCGCGTACTTCGAGGCGAAAAGGATAGCTGAGAAGCCTGGTCGGTTCTATATGTGCGCAAGGAAAGGCGCAGGCGGTATAGTTAAGGGGCCGACGTCCATCAAGGGATGGGTGAGGAAGTGGTTCTACGCTTCGGGGGAATGGCTCGCAAAAGACGAGTCAGGTCGTCCCTTCTTTGACGTCCCCACTAGGTTTGGGAACCTAGGTACGGAATAGTTCTTACTTTTCGTAATTTCCTTCTGTCTTTCAGGTCTAACTCGGATTTTGTCTTCGTGCAGTTTCAATCCGACCAGTCCCCGAGCTTACGCAGGCCTCCTTCGACACTCTGAAATACTACAAGGAGCGCTTTCCGAGGGGCAGGAAGGTCGGAACCCTGGTGACTGACGAACTGCTGCTTGAGTCCGGGCTGCTAGATTACAACCCTGTAGTTCGTCCCATCGAATCCTCAAGGCCGAACTCTGAACTTGGTATGCCGAACTTGTCTTCTCCCTTTTTCCTCTAACCTTGTGTTGACCCTTGTTTTTATCTTGTAGCCATGGTTTGCGGATTTGCAAGCGGCGTGAAGCGCAAGTCTAAGGGCCGAACCCATGCTCTTGAGGCTGCCCAGAGTTCGAAACCGCCCACCCCTGCCGTGGTAGGGCCTGCCTCGGAAGATCCAGCCTCGGTGATCGAATTGGAGTCTTCCGGGGGTCCCTCGAGGGAGAAGCGTCCCAGGGATCAGACCGAGGCGGCGGACGCCCAGACCGAGGCAGCGGACGCCCCGCCTTTGGGCGAGGAGGCGAGGGTGGAAGCCCCTCTAAAGCGAAGAAAGAAGAAAAAGAAGGCGATCTCTCCCTCGGAGGTCGGAGCCTGCAGGGTCTTGCCTGCAGGTTGGGCTGATCGGGTGGACGATTCTGCGGCCAGGATGGGCGGGACGTCCGATGTGACGGCGCGGTTCAGAATTGAGCCGTCAAGTCTCGGGGTGAGGGAGCAGGTGACCCGCATCTCAGCTGCGAGTTTGGACCGCTGCCTAAGGAGGGCGTCCAAATTTGTGAGCGCCCCTGGGTCCGTTCTGCAGAGGACCATTGACTACGCCGCCGAGGTAAGACTAGTGCCCCATTTTTTTTGCTTGATTTCGCCCAACAGGTAGTTCGATCTAACTTTTTCCTTGTACCATTTCTCAGGCGTTTGTTGCTTCCATTCAATCGGCTCTGGTTATGAAGGCCGAGCTGGATGGGAGGGAAGCTTTGGCAGCGAGGGAGAAAGAGGAGTTCTCCGCTGCCTTGGAGGCTGCTTCCTCCACCATGAAGGATGAGCTGCTGAAGGCTCACTCCGAGGTGGAGACTTTGAAGGCCGAGGTGGAGTCTCAGGCCGAGCTACTGAAGAAGGAGGAGGACAGGCGCAAGGCTCAACTCCGAGCTGCTCACGCCATCACCAGGGGCTTGGAGAGGGAGAAGTTCCAGCTCCTGAAGGAGAAGGACGACATGCTCCAGGCGCTCGAAGCGAAGGATAAGGAGTTGGAGCATGCGACTGCCGAGCTGGAGACGGCGAAGGAGCGCCTCAGCAATGGAGTCCTGCTGGAGGAATCGTTTAGGCAACATCCTGACTTCGATGGATTTGCCAAAGACTTTTCTGACGCGGGCTTCAAGTTCCTCATGAAGGGCATTGCTTCTGACATGCCCGACCTTCAGATCGATTTCAGTGGTCTGAAAAGGAGGTATGCCGAGAAGTGGGCGTCTGGGCCTAGCGGCACCCCTGGCCCCCAAGCGTTGGTGGATCGGTATGTCAGGGATCTGGACTCTGACTACTCCGATCCTGAAGAGGACCAGGCCGACTCCACTCAGGAGGGCGCTCCCCCAGCAGGCTCTTAGGCGACCACCCTTCACGAGGCTTTTCGCTGTTCTCCCTCCCTTTTCTTTTTGTTTGTAAGTGTCAGGGCAGAGCTGCAAGGTCTATAAGCCTTGGCTCTGCTCTTCATTCAATAAAGAGACTCCCATTCGCTTCTACTTTGTTGTTAGTGACCTCTTTTCTTTGCTTTTCCTTTGAACTGCGGCTAATGTCACCTCGCACCTCTTTACTTTTGAGGTCGGGCCTTTAATTAAAATCATTTGAAAGTTTGAGTTTGAATCTCTTAGTGTTCAACACATTGCACCAACTCTGGATTTTTAACATTTCACCCTTAACTTAAAAAGGTAAAAAGGCTAAAATCCGTAGCTACTCTTCATATCGTTCCTCGTATCCTTAGGCTTGGAAGGATTGAATTTGAACCAACTGCTGGAATGCGATCGCGTGGGAGTCCGTGGCCCCCATTTAATTTCTGGTCAAACTCGGAAGCACGAAATTAAATCATCACATTTATTCCGATCATAATGCTTTTGGAACAGTCGTTACAAATTCATTGAAAACCCTTTTAGCATTTCAAGGATAATAACGCTTCAGGTGTTCCGCGTTCCACGGGTGCGTGAGGACATCTCCTTTCAGATCGGCCAATACGTACGTCCCAGGTCGGACTATGCCCTTGATCTCAAATGGGCCTTCCCAGGCCGGATCAAGGGCACCCACATGCGTTTGAACCCTCCTTAAGACCAGATGTCCGACCTGAAAGGCCCGAGGTCGAACGCGGGCATTGTAATGTATGGCCATCCTGCCCTGATATTCCGCCAGGCATAGCTGGGCCATTGCTCTTCTTTCTTCCAACAAGTCGAGGTTGAGGAGCAGCTCTTCCTCATTTGTCGAAGGCTCGTAATGCTCTACTCTGTCAGATGGCATGCCGATCTCAACCGGGGCTACAGCTTCGGAGCCGAAGGCCAGGGAGAACGGGGTCTCACCCGTCGACCCCCGTTGGGTGGTCCGGTACGACCATAGAACTTCTGGTAGCTCCTCGGCCCACCTGCCTTTCTTGGAGTCCAGTCTAAGTTTGATGCCTCGCTTGATGATCTTGTTGACCGCCTCCACCTGCCCATTTGCTTGCGGATGTGCGGGGGACGAGCTGAGATGACTTATGCCAAGTTTGCTGCAGAAGTCTTTGAACTTGGCGTTGTCAAACTGCTTCCCATTGTCTGTCACTATGACCTGTGGTATACCAAAGCGACATATGATGTTCGTCCATACGAAGGACGTGACCCTGGATTCCGTTATGTGGGAGAGCGCTTCGGCCTCGGCCCACTTGGTGAAGTAATCCACAGCAACCACAGCGAACTTGGTCTGGCCCTTGCCTAAAGGGAAAGGACCAATGATATCTACCCCCCACTGCGCGAATGGCCACGGGGCCGAGATGGGGGTGAGCAGCTCGGGAGGTTGGTGGATTATGGTTCCGTAGCGTTGGAAATTGTCGCAAGTTCTAACGAACTTCTTGGCGTCCTGGCTGAGGGTCGGCCAATAGTATCCTTGTCGGATCACTTTGGCTGACAGCGACCGGGCGCCCGAGTGATTGCCGCACACTCCTTCGTGGATCTCCCTGAGGACGTACAGGCCCTCTTCAGGGGTTAGGCATCTCAACAGAGGCAGGGAAAAGCCACGTCGGTACAATGCCCCATCTCGAACCACGAACCGAGCTGCCCGCCTTGCCAACTTTCTGCGCTCCTTGGGGTCTTGTGGTGAGTTGCCCCTAATGAAGTCCACGATCGGGTCCATCCATGAGGGTTCTGGAGCGCCGATCTCCATCAGATCTGGCTCTAAGATCAAGGGATTATCTAGGATCTCGACGGGGACCGACCTGGCCAGGTCGGTCTCGTACGCCGATGCTAACTTGGCCAAGGCGTCTGCATTAGAATTTTCTGCCCGCGGAATCCGGCTTACTTCGTAAGTTCGAAACTGGGCAAGGTATGATCTGACCTTGCCCAAATACTTCTCCATTCGGGTGTCTTTGGCTTGGTACTCGTCCTTGATCTGGCTCACAACCAGCTGGGAGTCATTGAAGACCTTAACACAAGAGGCCCCCAATGCTCTAGCGATTCGCAGGCCAGCAATAAATGCTTCATATTCAGCCTCATTGTTAGAAGTTCGGAAGCTGAACCGCAAGGCATACTCAAATCGTTCACCCCCTGGTCCGAGCAAGAGGACCCCGGCTCCGCACCCCTTCTCATTGGAGGATCCGTCGACATAGACTGTCCAAGACAGGTCGGACCCGCTCAGCTCGGAAGGTGGTGTGAGCTCGGTTATGAAATCTGCCGCTGCTTGCCCTTTCAACGCAGCTCTGGGTTCGAATTGGATGTCGTACTCACTTAGCTCTATTGCCCACTTCATTAGGCGTCCGGAAGCTTCCGGCTTGTGGAAGATACTTTTAAGGGGCGAGTTAGTGAGCACCACCACCGTATGGGCTTGGAAGTATGGTCTAAGTCGTCGGGCCGAGGTGACCAAAGCGAGAGCCAATTTCTCCATCTGAGGGTATCTAGTCTCGGCTTCGGTCATAGCCTTGCTTGTGTAGTAGACCGGGTTTTGCCGCGCTTCCTCTTGCCGGATTAGGGCCGAGCTGACGGCACTGTCAGACACTGCTAGGTATAATTGGAGCTTGTCCCCCGGCATAGGCTTGGCAAGCAAGGGTGCCGAACAGAGGTAGTTTTTCAATTGCTGAAACGCTTGCTCGCACTCCGCCGTCCATTCAAACGACCCTCTCTTTCGTAAGACCTTGAAGAAAGGGAGCCACTTGTCTGTTGACCTTGAAACAAACCGGTTCAGGGCTGCAATCCTGCCATTGAGGCACTGAAGCTGTTTCGGCGTTTTAGGTGCCTCCATCTCGATCACGACTTTAATCTTTTCGGGGTTGGCCTCGATTCCCCGGTTGTTTACCATGAAGCCAAGGAATTTTCCCGAGGAGACTCCAAAGGCACACTTAGCAGGGTTGAGCTTCATTTGATATGCCCTCAGAACCTCGAAGGCTTCGGCCAGGTCGGAGAGATGCGACTTAGACTGCTTGCTCTTGACAAGCATGTCGTCCATATACACTTCCATATTCCGGCCGATCTGCTTGGCGAACATTTTGTTCACCATTCTCTGGTAGGTCGCTCCTGCGTTCTTTAACCCGAAGGGCATGACCTTGTAGCAATACAGACCTTGGTCTGTTATGAAAGCGGTATGACCTTCATCTGGGACATGTATCTTGATTTGGTTGTACCCAGAGTAGGCGTCCATGAAAGTGAGCAGTTCGTGCCCGACTGTGGCGTCCACGAGCTGATCGATCCTCGACAGTGGGAAGCAATCTTTCGGGCATGCCTTATTTAAGTTCGTAAAATCTACGCACATTCTCCACTTGCCGTTAGATTTTTTAACTAATACAACATTGGAGAGCCACTCGGGATACGAAATTTCTCTTATGTATTCAGCTTTCAAAAGTTTGTTAACTTCCTCAACAATTACATCACTCATTTCCTTGTTTACAGGTCTTCTCTTTTGTTTCACAGGTCGGAATGATGGATCTATGCTGAGGCGATGCGTCATAATTCGCGGGTCAATGCCAGGCATGTCCTCATGGGACCACGCAAAGACGTTCGAGTTGGATCTGAGGAAGTGGATTAGCTCCTCTCTGTCGGTGGCCCCCAACTTGGTTCCTATGCTTACCTGCTTCTCGGGACTAAGCAGAGGAACAAGCTCGAGCTCCTCAGTGGGCGCGGCAAACTCCTTCCTCGGCAGGTCGGCCTTGAACTCGAGCGTCCCATCCCTGAGAGTTTCAAGGGCGCAGACCGATGTGCCTTTGAGTGCGGCGGCGTAACACTCCCTCGAAGCGGTTTGTTCTCCTCGGACCGTGCCCACGCCATTAGGGGTGGGATACTTCAAAACTTGATGAAGTGTTGAAGGAATGGCCCGAAATGAGTGGATGATGGGTCTCCCAAAGATGGCGTTATAGGCCGACCTACCGTCAACTACCACGAACTCGGCCATTTGAGTGATCCGGGTTTGGTTCTGCCCCAGCGTGACCGGCAAGTCGATGCAACCCTCTGGGATGACCGATTCTCCAGAGAACCCAACCAACGGCGTCGGGCTTCTCTTCAATTGCAACCTCGTCCAGCCCAAGGCGAGGTAGGTCGGTAAGGACAGGATGTTAGCGGATGCGCCCCCGTCTACCAGCACTCTCCTAACCACCACATGATCAATCAAGGGAGCAATCACAAGGGCATCATTGTGGGGCAGGTGGACCTCCTCCAAGTCTGCACCGTCGAAGGTGATTGGGCAGGTCGGCCCCTGCTCCCTGATGATGCACACCTCGCGTCTGGCTGCACGGGCTAACTCCTTTCTTTTATGTCCGGATTGACCCCCGCTTGGCCCTCCAAAAATGGTATTGATGACCGCAGGTCGGTCGGTGCGCCGAGGTGGCGTCCTTGAACGCTTTCGCTCCTCCCTTTTCTCTGCCGAGCTGGTCTCGGGCTTTCCCACAAACTTCTTGAAGTAGCCATCTTGAATTAGATCTTCAATTTGGCGCTTCAATTCCCAGCAGTCCGACGTGTTGTGACCGTGCTCCCGATGGAAGCGGCAATACTTGTCCTTGCTGCGCCTCTCCGGGGCTCCCCGAAGTTTCTCCGGACGCTTGAGTAGTTTTTCCATTCCAGAATCCTCGATGTTCGTTAGGATCTCGGAAATTGGAATCGTGGTTGGGGTGAAGCGCTCGTAAGGTCGGCTCCTGGTAGGTCCGTTCTCCGCCCTTCGATACTCAGCTCGGCCGCTGGAAAAGGATCCCTTGTCTTTGGACTTGGGATCTGTCCTTTCATCTTTTCCACTTCTGCCCCGGCCGATATTTCGTTCAGGTCGGCCGGTTTTGGTTCGGAGGAGCTCCTGTCCATCGATGACTTTCTTCGCCTTCTGGAGCACCTCGGCGAAGGTGGCCGGGGCCTCCTCTCCAAGTTTCACCGTGAGGGCCTCATCGACTAGACCGGTGAGGAAATAGCACATGGCCGAGTCATCGGAGCAGTGTGCGACCTTCAACTGCTCCTCCTGGAATCTGGTGACATACTCCCGCAGCGTCTCCCCCTCCTTCTGCCTGATGGTGGCGAGATGGGTCGCTGTCTTTTTGTCGTAGTGCCGAGAAGAGAACTGGGCGAGGAACTCCCTTCTCAGCTGAGAGTAGGTCGAGATCGACCTGGCTGGCAGTCTCCGGTACCACAATCTCGCGCTGCCAGTAAGCGCGATCTGAAAGGCGCGGCATTTGATTGCGTCTGATGCCGCCTGGAAGTCCATGAGGCCTTCAAAGACTTCAACATAGTCTTTGGGGTCCTTCGTCCCGTCATAAGGCTTCACGGTAGGAGCTTTGAACTTCGGAGGGATTTGTGCTTCCAAAACGTCCGAGGTGAAAGGCGATTCTCCCAAGTCGCCATCGTTCAGTGAATCGTCTTTCTGCTCACATTTGGCCTTTAAGGCCTCCACTTGAGCATCGAGCTCCCCCCTCAGCTGGTCGAACTCCTCCCTTGTGATTATCTCTGCGGGGTTGTGAGAGGATTCAGCCTGCTGATTGGAGCTCCTGTGGGAGCAGGATGGTGACTGCCCTTTTCGGAGAGATGAGCCTCTCTTTCTGTTGAGATGCTCGCGGAGGTCTCCTCTCTGGCGAGTGTACCCCTCACTCTCGTTGTCTTCGGGACGTTCCTCCTCGGCTGGGCCGAGGTGGGAACCCCTTCGCTCGCGTACGTCCATGCGCGTCGCCCGATTTTCAGATCGGGACCCTGCGCCTGCAGCTAGCACCATTTCGTTATACATTGCCTCCATGGAGCGCATTTGTGTGCGCATTGCTTCCATCTCTCTCTGGAGCGCATCAAAATTCTCGCTTGTTGGAGCCGGGGCTGGACCCTAGGCGCCCTTCTTAGAGGTCCCACCTCGACCACGGGTGGCCTTGGACGTCCTCGGGTGTGCAGGCGGTAGGGCAGGCGCGGTGATTCGTGCCGACCTGCGGAGGGGTTCCGCTGCTAGGCCGTCGTGACCTTGCCCCTCTACCGCCGCTGCTCCGACCTCCCTCTGGTGGGCATCGCTGGCAGCCAGAGTCCTTCGATCCGTCGTATTGGTCGAATTCGCTGGTTGAACCATGTTCGCTCGCGTGTTGGTTTAAAGGAATTGGGATGACTTAGATTGTCAGTCGAGTTCCCACAGACGGCGCCAAATGTTTATGCAAAGATTTGCACAACAGTGTGTTCCTGGTTGTAGCTCGAACCCGGCCTCCGGACTGACCGGAGGACTTGGGCGGACCTGCACAAAAAGGTGAGCACTCCGACGATCAAGTCAGTATAGGTCGGATTCTAAGTCTAGTTCGAAGCCAGAAATCCTCGTACCTGATCGGGGAGTGAGGTCCCCTACTTATGGGTGGTGGTCCCGCTAATCTAGCGACTGTTACATTCGGTAATCTCGGGACCGTCGGTTACATCCGGTAATCTCGGGACCGACGGTTACGCCCGATAATCACGCCGCAGACAGTTGCGCATCTCGGCCCATACCGAGCTCCCCGGTGGGTCGGACCTGAGCCAGGCTCACCTCGGCCCTCACACTTGGCATTTGTCGGCGTTGGTGGCGGCCATCTCGGCCTTCCGAGCTGGGCATGATTCATGAGTCATCTTGGAGCACCAATAGGGGTCTTCCACGTGTCCCGAGTATTCCCTTCCCCAAACAGTGCTAGACGGGGAAAAAGGCCAAAACCTCACGTACGTGCAACCTCCAAAGCTCGCAGGATTCCAAATGCCTCTCTTTCTCCTCCACTACCAACAGCCAAAAAACTAGTGTTATCAATTGCCAAAAGGGAAGTTTAAGCTAAAAATGGGAAAGACCATTTCCCCATCTGAGGAGAACCGACATTCTAAACTTATTTTGCATGATCCTAAGCCAGAAGCGAAGATGGGGAAGAAGGTGAAAATCATTACCCCCCTCTCACTAGGCTGACTTCAATTGATTCACATTCAAACAGTTTAAGGAGATTTTGAACTACAAGTTCTTCTTTGAAAATGGCTTTAAGACGAACAACATGCCAGCACTTGTCAAATCGTGATTCAATAGTATAGATGTCCGAGTAATCCCCCTTTGGGAAAAGGGATCTTGGTGGGAAAATTTTTGGTCTAGTAATTAAGTTTATTTGTTTTTAGAATTTAAAAAATGAAAAAGAGAAATAAATATATTATAATTATTCTTTACTATTATAAATAACTATTTTAAAATATCTTTAACATTTTATTCTTGCTTTAGTAAAATAGTAATAAAATATATATTAATTATTTAAAAAATTTAATTACGGACGGGGTCGGGGCGTAGTGGTAAATGCATTCCCTTTTTATGGAGCGGGTACCCGATCCTACAAGAATTTTTATCATCCCTAATGTAGATACTTGAAAATAAAAATTTCGAGAGATAAAAAATCTTTTTAAAAAGAAGTTTTAGAGAGAGTAAAATTAGAGAAATAAATAAAAAGATTGCAAGATAAATATTATTGAGAGAAAAGATAAGGCAAAAAAGAAAAAAAAAATAGTGAGAGTCCGAGGAAGAAGGAAAACGAACCAAATAAATTATAGTGAGAATAAAATTTAGACAAAAAAATCAAGACATATTTGTTACAGAAAAATGAGTAAATAAAAAGAGCAAGAAATGTTTAGTAAAAGAAAATTGAAAATAAAAATTTAGACAGCGAAAAATTTGAGATATTTTTACTACATACAAAATATATTAGAAATAGAATTCAAGGTGATAAAAAGTGAAATTTGAGAAAGAAAAAAAGTTTAGGACAGATATAATATTTTGAGAGAGATAAAAATAGGAGTGATAGGTTAAATACATATGAAAATATTGGCGAGAGAGAAATAATACTAAATATTTCGGAGATGAAAATTTTAGAGAGAGAATGATCCTATGCTACCATGTAGTGGAATGGGTATTTTCAAGAATAAAATCTGTGCGGCTACCATTGCCTCTTGTCTCCATGATGCTATTGAACCCACATCATGTACCAAAGCCTGTCTTGTTCCTAAATGGAAATAAGTAAGGACTGATGGATATATATACAAATTTGATTAAGTAAGGAACTTGTGTATTTACTGCTCTACCTCTTGGCAAAAGTGCTATAGGGTGTAAATGGGTTTTTCGTATTAAGAGAAATTCTAGTTGTAGTATATTTCGCTGCAAAGCACGCCTTGTTGCGAAAGGTTATCACCAAGAAGATGGCATGGATTATGACGAAAAATTTTGTCCAAATGTTAAAAAAGCCAACTGTGTCAATCATTCTCTCCTTGATAGCTCTGTTTGATTGGTTTTTATGACAGCTAGACGTAAAAAACGTCTTTCTACATGGTGTTCTTCAATAACAAGTTTATATACATCAACCTCAAGAATTTGTTGATTCCTCTTACCTTCGTTTTGTGCTCAAGATGCATAAATCTTTCTATGGTCTTAAGCAAGCATCACAAGCATGATTTAAGTGTTTTACCTCTCATCTCCTTGTTATTGGCTTTGTTGCATCAGATACTGATTATTCTTTGTTTATAAGGCGTTGGTTCTGTTACTTAGCTTTTTCTTTATCTGGACGACATTATTATAACTGGAAGTCATCCGTCTTAATTGGTAGTTTAATCTCTCAACTGCGACTTCGGTTCAACATGGCTTATTCTGGTCACTTGAAGTTTTTTCTCGATTTGGAAGTATCTTGTGCATCTACTGGAATTTGTGTTAATGAAACCAAATATGCTACTTATTTGTTAGCCAAATTTGAAACATCATATGGTAAGGCATGCTCTATGCCTTTGGCTTCGAAGGGAGTTCAAACGATGGTCTAACACAAGGGAAGCATGTATTTGAAAATATTCAATTGAATGATGAATTGATCAAGTATTGGGACATTGATTTAAGAAATGAGTTCTTTTATGCATATGTCAATATTGATCGCAAATTGTACAAACTTTTGATTGTAAATCTTATTCCATGGGCCTACCTTCGTGGAGTAGGTTGGGAAACCAAACCACGTTAACAACGTCTTTGTGTCGTCTCTCTTTATGATATTGTCTTGTAATTACCGCTACAATTGCACATGTTTAATTGTTCTAATTTCGTAGATCTAAAAAATTTAAACTTTATAAATAGAGTAATATTTTAGCAAGCAAATTAGATCTTATAATTGGTATTAGAGCAGTGAACTAATTTCTTTTACTGAGATTTTTTAGAATTTTATTCATCTAATTTTTTGTGATAAAATGTCTATTTCAGAAGGTTGCAGGAAACAACTGTCCATTTTGGAATATCTGAATGAGTGCATTTATCAACAGTATGGATGAAAGGGCCTTGAAATCGATATTGATCGGATGTACACCTCTCACCAAGCCCGAAATAGAATGGTCGACTGAAGAGGACAAACTATCAAATTGCAATAGTAAAACTCTGTCATCAAATTTTTAATAGAACCAATGCGAATCATAGCAAAAGAGGCATGAGACGTCGATACGCGACAACTCAAGCGTATGGACTACTTAAGCCCCTAGCCACTTTAATCCAATCGCGTAGTTGGTTTAACTATACTCGATGCTGGAAACACTTCACGAGTTTGAAGACCAACAAAAAAACTGTGCTCCTGTAACAATGCACCCTAAGTTCGCCAACACAAAGGATAACGCTGTTTTTTTTTGGGGGGGGGGGGGGCGGGATTGTATGAACGCAAGGAATGAGAAACCTCTCAATTATTTATCTCAATACTTAAAACTTTATCATAGGATCATATTTGGCACAAAGTCATTGGAACCAAATCACACAAAGAGAATAGCACAACTGCACGAGCAAAGCCATTATAAGCATGCTAACATCACCAGCAACTACCCCATACGCACCCACCATCGCCTTCGACAGCTTCTGCACGCATGCCAGCACCCCACGCACGCGCACTTGCATCGTTTCATCCTAGTGCATGCCCCCGCCTGCGTGCTCTACTGCACTTTCCTGCAACCTCACGTGCACCCCCTACTGCCTGCTCCTGTGCGCGCCACACCCGGCGCAGACGTAGGGACTTCTCGAGTCTCTAGCAACTTAAATCCAATTGTATAGTTTGTTCAACCCAAAAGGAAAATGTTAGATGGATTACGTTTACTGTCGAAAACAAAGAGTATACAGAATACTCACTATGCTCGAGGCGAGAAGCACTCCACGATTTTTGTTATCAACCAAACAAGCATACTCCAGCTAGATGTGTACCCTAAGTTCAACAGACAAAGGATAATGATGTTAGGGGGAGGGGCTTGCACGAAGGCAAGAATAAGAGAAACTTCTCAATTTTACTAATTTCAAAATAATCTATGTAAAAACTATAAGGGACACGCCTATTTATAGGCTAAGACCAAAGGCCTTCTACAACATATTACAAAATAAAATAAATTCTAAAATTTAATCGAAAATAAAATAATCCAAAAGTAATTCATAAACATGCAAACTTGCTATTCAAACACGGCAATCTATTCCTTAAAATTAAAAAGATAAAAACAAAATAAAACTAAGTAAAATCAAAAGAAAATATATTCTTACAATGCGAGGAATGGACAGTAAGGCAATTTTGTCACCAAGGATGGGCGCACAAGTGTGGGCCACGCGCGCGAGGCTGCGATCGTGCAGCGTGAGTTGCAGGGGGCTTGAGGCGTGCAGTAAGCGCGACAATGGGCAAGTAGCAGGGCGTGCAGGGTTTCTGGCTAGTGGGCACGTGACACATGCCATGGACGATGTGTGAGGCTGGTCGGTGCAGTAGATCGTGGATGGTGCGTGAGACTAAGGCAGCATACGGGCGAGCAATTGGAGCACACGAGCTGGGTGCATGCCTATGTGTGCGGATCATTGGCACGCGCAGAGATAAGTAATGGAGCAAAGGCATGCACGCGGAGGGCAAGCTCTAATGAGGTCAGAGCGGTGGTGAGGTCGTATGCGTGCATGTTGTGGACCTTGAGCATGTGATAGTGTCGTCCTCGTGTTATGACATGATTCAAAGAAGTTGTTGCCAAATATGATAGTATCATTTGGTTTGTGAGGCCGATTAGGGTTAATCTTCCTCTTATTCTCTTCATTCTTCTCTCTAAAGTTCTCTTCTTCCTTTTCTCTCATATTTCTCAACTCAAGAACATCCACAATTGATTCTTCATGCATTAATGGTACAAGAGTAGATTTTTCACCACATTCTTCCTGAGTAAAAGATAAGGTGTCATGCAACAACTTGTAATCCATCGAAATAGTAATTTCATGTGTGGATTCAAAAGGTATTTTATCTTCAATTATACCATTTGTCTTTTCAACAATATGCATACAATCACGTACTACTTTACATTCTAATTGAATAGGATCAATATGCATAGTATAACAACGTATTTCCCTTTTAGTCTTGATACTTTTTTTCTGAACAATATATATAAATTAATGCAACGCTTTGTTATCACAAAGTATGAGATGCTCTTTATTTTCTACAATTGGGACTAAATCAATCTTTCTATAGGTTTAGGATAAGCATACATTGACAATTATCTTTGATGCATTCCCTCAACTTTTCTGGCAAGGTTCAACATTTCTTCCAACCTAGTATAAGGTCAAATCACTTCTCATTCGGCAATTACCTTAGCAGTATCTCCATTTAGGCCATTGGAAAACTGATCTATGATGACATGTCCTCATCATCATAAAATTTAAGCTCCTCAAGCAATGAGCATATATCATCACAGTAGGCTTTTATACTTTTGTCCTTTTGCCACAAGATTTTCAACTTAACTAACGATTCAAGAACAAATTGTCTTCTCGCTATGGGCTTGAGTTCTCTCCATGAGGTGATTTGATGATCTCGATTCCTTTTCCTACGTTAAAACAATGCATACCACCATGTTATAGCATGATCTTTGAAACAATTATTAATAAGATTTATCTTGATGCTTTCAATCCAATAATGGTCTTTTGCAAAGATGCTCTCGACTTGGTCCTCCAAATGAAGATACTCTTGTGGCTCAGTGCATCCATAAAACTTAGGAAGTTTAGGGGTTGAGATTTCAAAGTAACCACTAGTGGTGATCTTTTCTCCTTTCATGAGCTACATGACAAATCTCAAGAACCAAAATTTATGATACCGAAAACCCAAACGTATGGACTTCTCGAACCGCTAGCCACTTCAATCTATTCATATAGTTGGTTCAACCTGAAATGGAAATGTTAGATGGATAACTTCTATAGTCAAAACGAAGAGCAGACAAAATACTCACTATGCTCGAGGCTGAAAACATTCCACGAGTTTAGTGACCAACCAAAGAGGTGTGCTCCGAAGCAAACATGCTGCCTAAGTTAAACCATGCGATGATAACAATATCTGAGGGGCGAGGGGTTAGCACGAAGGCGATAAAAAGAGATATCTCTCAATTTTACTAATCTCAAAATAATATGTTCAAGTCCCGTATTCAGTCCTTAAGGGAACACTTATTTGCTTCCTTAAAGTCACGAAGGAATGAATTCCATCTCCTGTAGTTACGTTCCCAGCTCCCTACTCGGGTCCATCTCCAAAATGGTAGGAATGTTGAGTCAGCAACTCGGGCCACTCTCACCAATACAAATCAAAGGTCGAACTCTTGTAGACAGGAGTTCGTAACTTACACAAGATTAAGATTGAGTTACATGATCATCTTGTGAAATATTAATCTAAATAGTTAACGATGTTACAATTATTTGATTAATGATTTCGTGGTCTGGTCTTATACAGAGTCATTGTATAGGATACCCCGCTCGCATATCTATATACATGCACGACCTGGATATAGTCGTTTGTAATTGTTACAAAACAGCTTGTATCCCTAATGTTACCAAGATAAGGTACCCAATCTTACCCGTGTACTATAGACCATTTAGGTTATTACTGGAACATTATCAAATTGTATATCAAATATATACTGTATATCAAATATGTACATTGTATATTAAATATATACTATATATCAAATATATACATTGAATATTAAATATATATTGTATATCAAATATATATTGTTCTATTTACATTAAATAACCTTGGATCTTAGTTTATTGGAATACAGTTAATGTAGGGAAATAATAAGATAACTCTTTTTTTAATAAATAATTTTTTCATAAATTACAAATACACGAACTTAAGGCTCCAAACTCAACAAAAACTACATGAGAGGATGCTTATTTATAGGCCAATGCCAAGGCCTTTTACTATATTTTGCAAAATAAATAAAAAATTCCAAAATCTAAAGGAAGATAAAAAGTAAAAGATCTTTCCTAAATTTGAAAATACTAGTCGTTAAACTATATAACAAATTAATTCTCAAAATAATTATAGAGAGAATAAAAAAAGTTTAACAAATAAAGGAAAGCATCTCCTCATTTTGTTATACTTAAAGCACCAAGCAAAACGGAAACGGGAGACAAATTGGGCTGGCGCGTGCGGATTGGCGAAGCGACATGGGCTGGCGACATGGGCTAGCGTGCGGACGTGGGCAAAAAGGCTTGGCGGCTTGAGCTGGCGCACAAAATGGGAAGTTGGGGCTATGCTACACACGCAAGTGTAGGTGGCACGCATCATGCTGATGGGGTGTTTAGACAGGCAAGCGCACGTGGGCGTAGACGTAGGCGTGTAGCAAAGGCAGGCGACAGGCATGAGTGGTGTGGCGTTTAGGCAACCTGAACATGCTGGAGAGCCGTTGAGGCAGAAGTAGACGAGTGTTAGAGCGTGTAGACAAGGATGGTGTGCTAGGTGGTATGGACGCACGGTAGGCAACATATGCCCAGGCGCGCGAGAGCTGGACGTTAGCGTGTGCAGAGTTTGACAGTTGGTCAAAGGCACTTGTATGGAGTGCAGTGCCATGTGCGCGTCAGGGGTTGCTGATGGTGCTGGCGGGCGAGGTTAGCACACTGTTGATGGCATAAGTATGAACAGTGTGGCCGTTGAGTGTGTGATTGTGCTCTCTTATTGGCAATATTTGGTACCAATGATTTTATCCCATTTATGATCGTATCAACTTGGTTCTCAACTACCATGGAATGCTTATTTATAGGCAAAGGCGAAAGACGTTTACAAGAATTTGCAAAATAAATAAATAAAACAAAAATCTAAAGTTAATAAATTGCAAAATTCTTTCCTAAAATCAAAAAACAATATTGTGGAAAGCCAACGGAAAATAATTATCAAAATAAATTTAAAGATAGTAAAAACAAGTTAACAATTTAAGGAAAATATTTTCCTTATTTTCTTACCCATTGGTGGAAAGCAACAAAATAAGTGACAAGAGGTCTGGTTGGTGTGGTGATTGGTGAGGGGACAAGGGCTGGCGCATGCATGGCCGCATGGGGCAGGAACGGATGTGGGCAGTATGGTGTAGGCGGGTGGGCAGGTTGGCGCGTGGCAATGGCGTTACGCACATGGCTATAGGGCGTGCGACCATGGGCATTTGTGGTAGGGGGAGCGAGCGGCCAGGGCATGCGTGTGGGCGAGCATCAAGGGGACGCACGCGGTGTTGGGACTTAAAATGATGTTTTACATAAATATTGATTTCAACCTACTCAAAAATACATTAAGCTTTATAAAAAAGTATCTAGCTCGTTATGAAATTGTGTTATAAAGAGGTTTATATGAGCTGAGAATGCATTCATACTTTTTAAGTATTGTTATAGCACGATAAGTAACATATTTTCCTCATGGTGCATCCAAACGTTCGATGTTGCTTTGTGTTGAAGGTACACCGTGAACTAACTTGTATTTAGATTGATTGTGCGAACTCGCTAATTTTTTGGTTGTGAGCATGCTGGTGTTGCCTGCTTGATTTAATATGTAAATATCAACTAGATTGATTATAATAATGACGATGTTGCATGATTAATTTAAGCTTTAAATGTAACTATTTTGGTTATGAATGTGTTGATATTGGTTGTTTGATTTAATTTGCTGGTGCTATAAATATAAATATGATTTTTTTGTTGTTGTGTGCGTGCTGGTTTGATTAAACATAAAAATAATTATGTATTTTATATGTTTAGGTAATGAATAAACTAAAACGGTTGAGTCGTGGATAATCCTTTATAATTGTACATATATATCATAAGATTTTTTTTTTTGGTTACTTTTATTTCATACATTTAGGTAATATATTTTGTCTGGTTGAACACTCTTCTTAGGTTCAGTATGATACAATTTCTTCATTTGCTTTTCAAGTTCGTTCTATATTATTCTCCAATCGAAGTCTATAGATGACAAACTCGGTAATCTCCTTTATAGATCGATTAAGTGTGGACATTTTTTGTAGATCATGACTTTTGTGATTTTTTTAATCTAAATACTTTTGTATAAATGGTTAAGGATTCATTTTTTTATTTATATAATTTTGCATATATGCAGACATTCCAACAAACTATTAAGCTTTAGATTAGTGTGAATTGAAAAGTCGGTTATGAAACATATTTTTGGTTAGGTTTCTAAATAAGGTTTTTGAATAAATTATTATTTAAAACAAGGGATATATTGTGAAGAAAACAAAGCGTCCCGATATAAAAAGTACTTCCGACATTTATACCAACGCCGACATATGTATATATCAATGTTTATAAAAATATTGGTATATAGGTCATGACATTTATAGAAACGTCGAGGCATGTACGACATCGGGATAGATGCCTTTTCCCGACAGTTTGCAAAACCTTGGGATAATCGCCTTTCTCCCTACATTTTGACAAACGTTGGTCGAGAAGCCTTCTCCCGACGTTTGGACAAACATCAGAATAGATGCCTTCTTGGGACGTTTTTTATATTTTTGTTGGGAGAAGGCTATCGCGACGTGTCTCTCCTGATGTTTTTCCCAACAAGAATTTTGGGTTGGTAAAAATGTTTTTTCTAGTAGTGTGTAGAAAACTTTTCAACAGACGCAAACCCACCGTTTCTAAACATTAGAGCAATCTTCACTTTCCTTCAGCATTTTCTGAAGAAAAAATTAAGACATACATAATGTAGAATTGACCATCAAGGATGAAGCAGAGAAAGAAATAGATGAGGAACAATTAGATTCAGATGAAGGATGCGACGCAGCAACCACAATCTCAGTTCTATAAGTTAAACACAGAAAAGCATGTAACCTACCTCTCGAGCTTAACCATCGAGCATATTTGGGTTTGAAGAAGCGAAACTGCGACTTAGCAGTGATGGAAAAAAATATAGATCAGTCGATCCTGCTATGAGTTCTTCAAACATAAACTATTTGATTTTCTTCTTCCACGGAGCAGATAAGTTGTAATGCCCCGCATTACCTTTCAGGGTATTTTCATGATTTTATATTATTATTATTATTTTGCTAAGATAGTCAAATTTAATTAAACTTTGATGAGTCCTAGTTAATAATTGTAGGTTCCTTATACTCTAACTAATTAATCTCAAGTTAATTTTATTTACTTATTAAAAGAAACTTACAACAAAATTTATCGATTTTTCTTATCCATCTTTAATTAATTACGTATGATAATTAAAAATAAATATGTATAACAGATTAATAAGCTTAGCAAGATTATACTTGCATTTAAGTAAAAAAAATAGCAATAGTACTTTAGTAATTAAATAAACGTGGTAAATTAATGTAATAGTAATGGTGGAGTTATTTGAGTAATTTTAAAGTTTCGTACATTTTACCTAAATTTTTATTATATGATAATTAACTGAGTAAAACCTCAAATTATCTTTCTTTTACTATTATTTTTTTATCTTAGTCAAATTAAGTTAATTGGGAGAATATAGAGTGTTTTACTTAACTCATAACCATAGGTAGGCAACATAACTCACCTTCCATCCAAGAGACGCATTGATTAATTAAGTTTGCTCGGAATACCAAAGTTTCTCCTCTTCCTCATTAAGTTTTGGGTCATGCAAGGAGGGGAGAGACGAGAGTTAATTTCATCTTCTTAGATTTTCCTCTTTTAAGTTCAAATGTATATTTATTCTATGTTCCTCCAATAATATTTCTAAACAAATATGAAAATTTCCTCTCCACCATCTATCCTATTATTGTAAATCACACCTTAGAGAAATTGTGGTTGCTTTTCCAAGTCCCTTGAAAGATTGTTCATCGTTTCGTCTTTCCGGTAAGAAACATCTTCTATTTTTTTAATCTATCTTTGGTAGCAGGTATTTCCTAATAATTTTTTTATAGATCCTAAGGATGTTCATATCAATTTTCTAAGGTTTTTAGTATCATTTCATGCTCTCATTGTTGTTGGAAATTCGGTCATTCTGTCCTTTACGATAGAGAGGAACACACACTAACATTAAGTACTATGTAAATGATTTTAGGTATAAAAATCAGAATTAAAAAGATCCTAAAAATGTTCATAAAATTGCTTCATAACGGTTTTTAACGGTTTATATTATTTTCATAATTCTAGCTTGTTTAGCATGAAAAATAGGATTTGTTAATTTTTAATTTTGGTGATATTGACCAGCACTTTTAAACGAAACTAATATGTATTTTGAATGTGTTAAAATTTATTTTTATGTATTTTACATAGGCCTTAAAATTGTCAAAATGAGTGCTATGTGTTTTCTCTAGTTTTTATAAATTTGCAAAATTAGTAAATCATTTTTTATAGATATTATAATAGAAAAATCATAGGTTAATATGGAGATTAAAAATTTATTTTCACAAATTTCAATATTAATTTTATGATTATCATGGACTAAGTTAATTATTATGAGATTTATACTAGTAGAATAATGAACGTATCTAGTTACGAGGACTTATTGGAGAAAGCTTATTTTAGGTAATTGAGTCCTAATTTTAGTTGTGTTGATTGTTATTTGGAAGCTTTAAGGGATTACCTTTACTTTACGAAGTTTAGGTAGGTGGATTTTATCATAAGTTACCGCCTTGTTTGTTTTGTTGTATTATTGATTGATTTCAAGTGAGTTATGTGATATGTTGCCTCAGTTTGTTATTGAATTATGTTATTCATGTTGCTTAAATATATTTTGTTATTGAGTGGTTATTGTAGTTAAATTTGATGTACTACAAATAATGTTATGATTATGTGGCTTTATCATTTCATTTTAAGTATGTTCAATAGCAAATCATGTTCATGAGAACCATGACATATGTGTGATGCATTGCATTCGTAGTTAAGTTAGTAGTCTTAGGTGTCATAGATTTAGGTAAGATTAATGTTATGTATGAAATACCTAAATTAAGCAGTTATGTAATGCAGCGCCAAATTAATGATTTACATATGTAAGTCTATGCTAGCAAGCACAAGTATGTTAAATTAAGTTGTTCCGTGGTTTATATGTTAGGTTGAGGTATGCATGTATTTAAGCATGATGCGTGTGTTTATGCATAAAGACCCCTTATCATGGGAACCACTTACTGGGTATTTTCATAGTTACCCTATGTGGTTATAATTTTTTTTATAGATAGTTATGTAGATGACGAGAACAACGTCAAGGATGACCTTGGTATTAATGGGGAAGAGATATGAGACACACTTTAATTTAGTTATAATTTGTACTTTTAATTATGACTTGACCATATTTTTAATTTGTTTTATTTAAGGATTATAATTTATGATTTTCACTACTAGAAATTTATAAGTTAAGTTGTATTAGGATATTGTTTTCATTATTAAATGAAAGAATACGTTTTTATCTTATACTATGTTTTATGAGTAATTATCTCAATTTGATATTATTATATATAATTGGAATCATTACATAAGTAAGTAACAATAACAAAGGAATAAGAGATAGGGATAGAAAATGTTGAAACCCACAGGGATTATACTTGTTCACCTCAATCTTCGATACGAATCCATTTGTGACCAATTACATATATCAAAGGAGCAATTATTACAAGAAAGGCAAGGAAGAATCAAGAGGCTTCACACTGCACCTTCCAAAGCTTGTTAATGCACAAGAACCAACAAAGAGTTTTGAGCCCGAATTTATTCATAATGTTACTTCAATGAGTCAAGAAGAGAATGGAGCAAAGATGGCACGGGAAAAGTTGTCTATTTTGAGATATGGCACGGAGGAAAAAAAAAGTGTGCAGATTCGTGAACAGGTGCCTTTGCAGATTGCACCTCTTTGGAGTTTGTGAAGTCAAAAGTTGTCAAACCATATCCAAATGTGAAGCGCCTCCTACAGCACATAGATAAGACCATTTGAAGCATGACTACGTTTTCTGATCCGCATTTAAGTGTCTAGAATGATGTGCAATCAAGTTTTAATTTGCATGTCTTATTTTCTACAATTTGCATTAAGTAGTATTTTGAAAAACTTTTGGTGTTCTTATGTTGAACGACCATTTGGTCTTTTTAAAGGCTTGTAATGCTCTTGTTATGGAGAACTTAAGATTAAAACATATTGAAATTCAAGAACTTTTGTTCCTTAACACTTTTGGTGTTGCTTCTTTCAAATCTTGCTTTAGGTTTGATGTTAAACCGATTCATTGGATTAGTCTCGATTAAGCTAATTCTGGAGTGAGTCGTCTTAGGATCTAGGAGTGACCATCGTAGATTCTAAGTCCGATCTAAGAGTGATTCATCTTCTAACCTTACTCTTGGTTGGAATCATTCGGTAAGTTAGTCGTTTTTGTGAATGTTTGCAAGGATCCTAGAAGAACCTCTAGCTTTGTAAACACGAGCAACCTTGGCGCTTATCATTTGGTATCAAAGCATTGGTCGACATCCTTTGGCCGGCTCTAGAGGTGAAATATCTTTACTTTGTCTAATTTTATATTCTGTCATTTTTTCTTTTTTCGAAAGTAGTTCTTACAAAGTGTAACAAGACATACTACAACTTGCCTTGAAATTCTTGTATTTTTGCTCTTGGATAATTAGCAAAGAAAAAAAAATTAGAAGCAAAAGAAAAAAAAAGGAAAAAAAACAGAAGCAAAAGAAAGAAAAAAAACAGTAGCAAAAAGAAAGAAAACCGTAGAAAAAAAAAGCATTCGAAGATCCGAGGCACACGAAAGGTTCTTTTCATTATGTTGTGTTTTGTTTAAATTATCAAGTTGTTTATCCTAAGATTGAGTTTCTGTAGTCTTAGTTTGTGAGAGTTGATCATTGAATTAGTTATATCAAGCTTTAAGCAAGATTGCACCAAAATTTAAGCCAACCCTTACATCTTTGACCTAGTACCAAAAGCCTACCCTTGAGTGATAAACACGAGTGTCCTTGAGTGAAATCTTGGTGAGAAGAGTGGTAAGGTCCTTATTATCATTATTATTGTTCTAACAAAATTGCACAGGATGGAGTACCACAAGTACCGCAAGATCCTAACATGGTGATTCTTCAAGCAATTCAAGGAATGATGGAAATGATGATGGAAGATAGACAAGAAAGGAGAGCGCAACAACAAAGAGAAGAACGAGCCTTACAAGAAGATGATGCGTTTAACCTTGCTGAACAAGAAAGACAAGTTGGAGGAAGAAGAAATGGGAGAGGAAGAGGACGAAATAACTTTGCCAACGTCATGCAACCTAGAAGATTGGAAAGATTAAATGAAAATAGGGATGGCGGAGTTAAACTCAAAATTCCACCATTTAGTGGAACGGCGGACCCCGATGCTTACTTGCGATGGGAAAGGAAGATAGAACGTGTATTTCATTGCTCTACATATAGTGAAAATAAGAAGATGAGACTTGTCATTGCCGAATTCATTAATCATGCTAATGAATGGTATCAACATCTCAAATCCGAGAAAAGAAGGAAAGATGAGGATCAAATAGAAACTTGGGAAAAACTCAAAGAAGCCATGAGAATGAGGTATGCTCCCAAATATTATAAAAATGATTTGAAAACTAAACTGCAAGCTTTGAGGCAGGGAACAAAAAGTGTTGATGAGTATTATCAAGAGATGGTGATTTTAATGGAAAAAGCACACATTCGAGAAGAAGAGGAGGAAACCATGTCTAGATTCCTTGGAGGTTTGAATCTGGAAATTGTTCATCATATTGATAGAAATCCACCACCTTACTTGGAAGATATGTATCACCATGCTATCAAAATTGAAGATCAATTGAGGAAAGAAGAGGAGCATTCCAAATGGAATGAATTCATGCAACCAAAAGGGAAGTTTGGTGCTGTCAAAAGAGTGAAGGCCGAGAGCTCCAATGCCAAAAACAATGAAGTTCCAAAGGAGGTAAGGGAGAAGACTAATTCTCTTACATGTTGGAAGTGCAAAGGGTTTGGACACATGAGCAAAGAATGTGTCAATAAAGAAGTCATGGTGATAAGAAATGGTGTTGGTGATTCAAATGATGCTTGTAAGAAATATGATGCAAAATTTGAGGAAGATTCTAAAGCACATGTTGATGAATTTATTGAACAAGATCGCGAAGATTCTGATTTTGATAAAAGTGAGTTCAAAGAAAAGAGAGAAAGAGAAGAGTTAAGAGAAAGGAATTCAAAGGAGAAAGAAGAGGAAAATAGCAAGATCCAATCCATTTGTCAATATAAGTCAAATCTTATAGCATTGTTGCATAAGGACCCTTACTATCAAGCTCACATATTTTATCCTAGTCTTTCTACTTTTCTAAGATTTTTGCAGGAAGTTCCAACTTTTCAATTCAAGCATGATCGAATACAAGAAACAAAGGAAGCTATAAAGGAGCCAAGAAGAGTTATCCTATCATCTTCTCATGATCTTGAGATTGTCTTACAAGGTAAGTATAAAATATATCTTGATTTTAAAGATACTAACTTGCTTCCTTATTGTGTAGGTAACCATGGACATAAGAAACCTAAGGTGAAAGGCATTGTGGAAAACTACTTATCCAAGAATTTGTATAAAGAATTCCATGGTCGAGAAAGCAGAATGTTATGTTGGAGAATGCAAATGCAAAGTACCAAGTGGAGGAAAAATAAATCCGAGCACAATTTCAACAAACCAAGTGATTGGGTTTGGAAGCACTTTTGGAAGGAACGAAGAATTTGTCCAAGTCCAAACATAAGAAGACTAAGAAGGATAATATTACATGAAGACTTCAAGATTGCACTTCAAGGAAGTCAAAAAGTGGTGTTAACTCAAAGAAGGCAAACAAGAAAGGGCCATAGAAATTTTCAAGAAGAAAGAAGTGACATGTCCAACGAAGAAAATCATAAATCTTCAAGCTCCAATATACAACTCACAAGGTAAGGAACAAGTTGTTAAGGCTTATCATTGGACTAACTTGATTCGTTTTGATGAAGAAAATGAAAACCTTGATTTGAGGACAAATCCTTTTAATGAAAGGGGGATGATACAAATCCATTTGTGACCAATTACATATATCAAAGGAGCAATTATTACAAGAAAGGCAAGGAAGATTCAAGAGGCTTTCACACTGCACCTTCAAAAGCTTGTTAATGCACAAGAACCAACAAAGAGTTTTGAGCCCGAATTTATTCATAATGTTACTTCAATGAGTCAAGAAGAGAATGGAGCAAAGATGGCACAGGAAAAATTGTCTATTTTGAGAGATGGCAAGGAGGACAAAAAAAGTGTGCAGATTCGTGAACAGGTGCCTTTGCAGATTGCACCTCTTTGGAGTTTGTGAAGTCAAAAGTTGTCAAACCATATCCAAATGTGAAGCGCCTCCTACAGCACATAGATAAGACCATTTGAAGCATGACTACGCTTTCTAATCTGCATTTAAGTGTCTAGAATGATGTGCAATCAAGTTTTAATTTGCATGTCTTATTTTCTACAATTTGCATTAAGTAGTATTTTGAAAAACTTTTGGTGTTCTTATGTTGAACAACCATTTGGCCTATTTAAAGGCTTGTAATGCTCTTGTTATGGAGAACTTAAGATTAAAACATATTGAAATTCAAGAACTTTTGTTCCTTAACACTTTTGGTGTTGCTTCTTTCAAATCTTGCTTTAGGTTTGATGTTAAACCGATTCATTGGATTAGTCTCGATCAAGCTAATTCTGGAGTGAGTCGTCTTAGGATCTAGGAGTGACCATCGTAGATTCTAAGTCCGATCTAAGAGTGATTCATCTTCTAACCTTACTCTTGGTTGGAATCATTCGGTAAGTTAGTCGTTTTTGTGAATGTTTGCAAGGATCCTAGAAAGACCTCTAGCTTTGTAAACACGAGCAACCTTGGCGCTTATCAATCTTGGGACTACGTACAGTCTTCTGAAAAAAATAAATAAATAAAAAAACTCTACTATAGTTGAGAACATTACAATGGAAATCTTACTTAAGATATCACTATACAACGACTATCTTGCTTCTAAGTACCCTAATAATGGCTACCTGGGATAACACAATTGAAAGCATCCTCACTTAATCAATGGGGTACAACCACTCACTGATCTTTTTCATACACTGCCCAACAACCACTCAAGTCTTTTTTATTTGGATTCTGGACAAATAAAACCTTAACAAAAGTGCTAGTTTATAAGAAGCCAAATATCCTAAACCTTTTAAGAAAACAATGTTGTAATCCTTATACGACAAAAATATCCTACTCGTTGTAGGAATTCGTAGTAATGTTGAAAATATTTCTTCTCATAGGACATGGGTCATCAATTTTGGCTTCATTATCCCAATATTCTCCCTCTTGGAGATAAAACATTGATCTTGTCTCCTACTGCAATAGTAGTCTCTGATAATCTTGGAAAACTCTAAGCCTTCTTTTGCAACAACTTCTGATCTTCTTGACGAATCTTAAGGCTTCTCCTACAAGTTTAAAAACTTGTAAAACAAAATATAAGAAATCACTGTTTTAATCTGTGTTTGCCCTGAGGTCGAGCAATCAATGTCGTCTTGTATCCCAAATGCAGAAGACACATCCACGTGCTCTCACTCAAACTAAGTGTCGATATCTGAAACTTCATTCCTTGTTCTCAAACACTGATTATTGATGAAAGAACTTCCCACTGATGACTTGACAACTCTATTCAAGTATGCTGCCAGAATTAAACGCCACTCTTTTCCTCAACATCTACTAGGTTAATCTTCTCTGATGCAACTGTTTGCTAACGCGACTTCATCAATTCACCCATCTGTCTGATAACTGGGATAATCCTTGACAACCTAAAAAACCTAATTTTGTTCCTTGACTTTCCAATTGATGTTCCTCCTGATATATTCTGGTTTTCTTTGTTGTTGACTCAGTACTACCTCTTTGAAAATCATATGCAACTTGCATCCGTTGTTTCAATAATCCACTGGCAACACTCAATCGCAACGTGTAAACTATAAATCTTTTGTTGGCAATTGTCACTAACTTGGATCCTTTGGTGAGCTTTCATTGGTTTCCACCAAACTCACTCTAATAACCTCATCGTCGAACTTACCAGTGAACTTACCTGTAGAGATAAGTTTCATTCTAATACTGAGTACATACCTGACATCTCGTAGTAATAACTCAATCCCACTATTGGTCTTCAATCGTATGTTTTCAATCCCTTTACTTTTGAAAATTTCTCCATTCTCCATCCTCACATGGTTGTGATTGTCTCTTCAGAAAGATATGAATAATCTCCTATTTGAAGATATGTGTACTGAAGTTGTTCTAGTTTACGGAATTGTTCTAGTTTTTCCAACATCCAATGGGGCAAATGTTCGTTAGGATCAAAATGTACCTTACTCCTGAGAGGTAGAGGTGGTTGAACAGGAACTAAACTCGGTGCAATAGATGGTGGCAGCACGATCTTCTTCTTCCCCCTTCTATTTGTCGCATGGTTTGGATGAAGAAGAGCCCTCCATGGGTTTTTCGATTATTTGCTAAAAACCCTAACACAAAAATCCATCAACCCTAAAATATGTTTGCCAAAAATAAGGGAGGATGGATGGATTTTAGGAATCTTTGAAGATTTTATAGGAAAAAAAAATTGAATGGGAGTTGAGTTTTGGGAGGAGAAAATCGCAAACAATGAGGGATTATATGGTTTTGTTTTCATTTGAATTAAACAAGGGTTTGATAAATGAGCATTTATACATTTCGATTAGCCCAAAGCCCAAAGCCCATTTAAAATTAAACCAAAAATAAGGCCAAAAAAGTTGTTGAAAAATTCCCAAATCTGGTTATATTGGGTTATCAAATGATACATAGTGCAATATAGTCAAAACAAGGTATTACAATAAAAAAATAATAATAGATACCTCGTAAATAGGTAAGACTTATCGATGGACTATCTTTCCTCTATTTTCTTTATTTTCCCATCCAATGGATTTATATTTTAGGATAAAAAAATGGTCAAAAATCCTTTATATTTTGATTTTGGAAAAAAGCTCTTTATTAATATACTACTTCTTCTACACATTCCCCTCTACCCCATAAGGTAGAGTAAATAATAGTTAGGACTTATAAAAAAACCGATAACTCACTCATGAGAAAAGTCCTTCCCGCATCAAGCACTAATATAGTTTTAATATCTAATTAGATCGGGTAATCAATCGAATTAAGAACATAAGCCCGTTACTTTTTCTTTATCTATAATTGGAGCATAGGGCTCTTAATATGCGCCGGGCAATTTTTGAGGCATCAAACTCTCGTACCTGCAAAATTCAAATGACAAAGCAAACAAGGCATGAATATAAGGAGCATAGGGTCCACAGAATGCCAATGCTTGTATGGCTCTAACTTGTAAGATTAAATATGAAATGTGTTATCCACAGGACATCTCAGCCGTCCACCTAAAGCAAATATTTCTACCTACAAAATAACATGATTAAGCACAGATTAACAAAACAACATGCTGTCAACGACAATGAAACGGGTTAGAAAACTCCCTCGATTCAGCTAATGAGTAAAAAAAAAAAACAACGGCCACCAAGCGGTGTTTTTTTATGGGCATTCCATATTTAAGTCTTGATTTGTTTCTTCTTATGGAAGAATGCTCGCTGCTTTTTGCCCCATGCCTTAATTTCTTGGGAACTTTAATCATGTACTAAGAAAATAAGATTATTAAAATGTTCATGAAATAAAAAAATTGGAAAGTAAACAAGCATGAAACTAATCTATAAACTTCCCTCCTATTGATTTTACTTTGAAGAAAATTGGAGGCTTTCAACTTTCATTCATTTCCTTAAGCTCATTCACTATCTCTTATGCTACTACCATGTCGCAGTTTAGCTTCTTCAAAACACAATAAGCTTGAAGGTCCCCACGAGAGGGATGTGACTTACTTGTATTAACTTGTTTTTGAAAAGTTGAATCGTGGTTTTCTCTTATGCATAAAATTCTTCATTTCAACCTATCTCATCTTCACCTATTTCTTCCTCTACCTGATCCTTGCAATTGTGGTAAGTTCTTGCTTCTTTACGTCTTGATTTGTCTCTACAAAATGTTGAGGGAAAGGGAAAAGTGGTCCAATATTGACAGGTAATGGTTTAGGTCCATTCCAACCTTATGCTCGATTACCTCTACCGGTTCGTCTTGTTCAACTTCCTTATCCTTCCCTACCTCATTCATTGCATCAGGGGCTGGTGCATCATCTTTTGGGTTTTATGCCCTAAAATCGTGGTTTGTAAACATAAAACAAATAATTATTCAATAAAGTTGTTATTGGTGTTTCCTTTATCATTGCATAAACCCAAATCCAATAAACTAACATCCAAGGTTATGTCATCTAACTGGAACAGTATATAACAAATATACAATATCTATACAGTATATATTCGATATACAAGTGGATAATGTTCCAGTACTAACCTAAAGGGTTGGTAGTATATGCATAAGGTTGGGTACTTTATCATGGTAACACTATGGGTACGACCCACTTTGTAATAGTTAAAATGACTTGTTCTAGGTCGTTCATGTGCAGACATGTGAGTAGGGTTATCCTATGCAATGAGTTTTTATAAGACCGGACCGCGAAATAATTAATCTTTAGCTATAACACCGCTAGCAAATACATTGATATTTAAATAGGATGACCAGGTAACTCGATCTCAATCCTGAGTGAGTTATGGACTCCTGCCTATTAAGGCTCGTCCTTTGATTTGTATGGGTGAGAGTGGCACGAGTCGCCGACTCAATATTCCTACCATTTTGGGTTTGAGACCGAGTGGGGAGTTGGGAACATAACTACACAAGATGGAATTCACTCATTCCCGACTTTAAGGTAAGTATATGAGTGTTCTCTTAAGCGTTGACTCCGGGACTTGAACAAGGGGCCCCACCCTCTCACTGACCTGAGAGAGACTTTCGGTTATTGGTTGGACCATAACTAGGTTGTTCATTAGAGGATTATCGGTACTTAAGGTCCAAGATGTAACACAGCAGTAAAATGGTAATTCGACCCAGCTATGGTTACGAACACTCGTGAAGAATTGACTTACCGTTAATGGTCAAAATCCATGGACGCACAATATTCTACAGTGGGAAGAATGCAACTGTGGATCTTTAGTGGAGTGACCGACAGTTAACGAATGTTGATTAATATGGTTAATGAGTTTAATCAATTAATCTCGTATCGTTAGAGCTTCCGATGTGTTGGTCCATTAGGTCCTCTTTCTAGCTCGTAAAGGATAGTTGAGAACATTTAGTCTTGAAAAAATTTGAATTGTTCAAATTTGTTAAAATGAATTAAAGTTAATTGTATGAGATGCAATTAATATAATGTATATTTATACATTTTAATATAAAGTTTATTTTGAATTGGATTCAAACTTATGAAAGAGATGGAAGTTATAATTTTATTCTAATATAGTTGATTAATTTAAGTTTAATTTATTTAAATTAATTAAATTTGATTTAATTAATTATTATTTTAATTTAAATTATCTTAATTAAAGTTAAATGAAAAAAATAAAAAGAAAAATAAGGAAAAGGAAACATGGGAGGAAAAACCTCGATGGTGGAAAGTCGGGTAGGTTTTCCTGGTGGGAAGTGGGAAAGTGGTGAGTGGGGAAGTTGTGACTTCCCCACCACTCTTCCTCGCTTATAAAAAGGGAGGTTCCCCCATTCTCTTTGGTCCCTCGGTCCTCGGTTGTTGATTTTTCAAAACTCCAACTAGAAATTCTCTCGCTCGATCTCTTAGTTTCTCTTTCAATTATAAGATGGTTCCCACAAACCAAGTTCTTAACACCGAGAGGATAGCGAGAAATACTTTTTTGTGGTGTTGGTGTCACATTGAAGAGGTGTCTTCAAAAGTATGCATCACTAACTTCATTTTACTCATGCTTATGTCTTTTCTTTGTTGTAATTCTAAAACAAGATCGAAGCACACGCGTTCACGTGCTTCCGCTGCGGGATCCGATCCTTTCAATTGGTATCAGAGCCTAGGCTCCGCTTTCGATCTTGTTTTTAATTTCAACGAGAAGTATGATGGGTGTTTTTCTGTACATTTGATGTATGTGGTTTGTAAATAGATGTTTTCGGTTTTCACAATAGATTTACAGTTTTTTCGTTGATTTGATCAATGTAAGGGCCCATTTTTTTGGGCGTTTAATCCTGTAAATCGAGTCTTTAAGTCTGTGTCGTTCGTGGCAAGGAGTTGCTTTGAAAGAGTACTAGAGAACTGAAGAAAAACCAGAGAAACTGGGTGGACGGCGCCTAGGCACTAGGCAGCACCGCCTAGGCGCTACCAGAACTGCAAAAACCCGAGAGCTCGAACCTGCAGTAGTAGGGGCAGCACCTAAACGCTGGGTCCGGACGACTCGCCGCCAAGTTTTCTTTGTTTTTTTAAAAAAAATTTTTGTTTGTTTTTGTTTCATCTCTTATAGGAAGCCAAAAACCAGTCTATTTTGCTATTTAATTATTATGCATTTTGAATGTATATGTTGCATAAAGTATGTCATATAGTTTAAAATCTCATCATAGGTCAAGCATGCTCATGCATCATATGTATCTAATAGTTATAATGTATGATAACATGTTCTATTTTCATAACTAATGAATATAAGTGTTATATTAATTAGATGAAAATAAAGTTGCATTGAGCATAACATTACTTTAGTAAATACAATTGTTATATTTATGTATGTCATTAATACATGATTATAGTTTCAATTTCTTTAAATTTATAAGTGTTGTAAGTTTGGTGGATAGAAATTAAAGTCTATAATCAATAATTGCATGCAAACCCTAGGTCTTGAATAGTTTTTTTTAAGGGGGTTTGAAATTGATTATATCCTAGGTTATATACTTTTTATTTTGGTTTTAAATAGGTTTAAAACGATGAAATAAAAGGTTAATATAAAATATTGGCTATAAGGGAACCCTGTCTAAGGAAGGTTCTGTCTAGGTTAATATAAAATATTGGCTATAAGGGAACCCTGTCTAAGCTAACCGTAAGGGAACACCTCTACCTGGAACCGACCTGAGGGTTGAATTAGTCAATGTTTTATAGCATGCAACAATGTGGTTAGTTCGTTAAAGTGTTTAATGAACTAGAACATTAGTGTTAAACGAATCCAATATAAAAGTTATATTAAGCAAACTAATAAACTTAGATAATTTCATTTAGTCAGATTTTACCTAAGTAATAAACCATAGTTTTAAAATACTAAGTGGGAGGATTAGGTATATATAAAATATTCCAAGTATATAATATATATAAGATATATATTTTATATACATTCTTTCCCTCACGTTCTCGGTAGAAGTTCACACCGTGAGTTCCATGCTCGACCTCGTGTCGCCCTTGACGCAGCCTCCCTACAGAAGGTGTTTGCATGGTTCAATACCAAGGTGAATGGATAAAGTATTTATAATGTGGGAGAAGGACGTGTGACAACACATCCTGCTGTCTCCTCTATTAGTTTGCAACGTGAGGTTTCATACACAGCCTGCGTGTCATCCTAGAGCGACCACTCCTATGGAGAATCTGTTGTATGGAATCAAAATCAGGGCGAACTCCATAAATGGGTAAGGTCTCTTAGGTTTTGCACCAATATTTGTCCTTCCCTACAGCAGACTTTTGAGGTTCGAAAATGGCGAGTCACACCTAGGGGAAGTTGTTAAGTTAGTTAATAACTTCTTGACCAAATAAACGATGACTATCATAGGAATAAGAGTTATTCTTGTGTAATATTTAGTTGAGAATGTCTCAATTCAGTGAAGGAGTAGTTGATTGCCCCATGGTAGCTATTGCTCTAAATCATTGAAGCATCGTGCAAAAATAATCTTGATTATAGGGTGCATTATTACTGTTTGCTAAAATTGATTGGGTTTTTAATGGGTAGTGAAAATGTCTAATATAGACTTGTTTGTATTTCAGCATGTCTACTTCTATTATTGCCCTGCTTGTCGTTGACAAACTTAACGGCGAAAATTACACACAATGGAAAACGAACCTTAACATGATACTCATGGTAGATGATCTTACGTTTGACTTGACTGAAGAGTGTCATCAGGCTCCCACGCCTAATACAGCCCAAGCTAGTCGGGATGACTATGACAAATGGATCAAGGCTAAGGTCTTGATCTTGGCAAGCATATCTGATATGCTGGCCAAGAAGTATGAGAGCATGGTCACAGCAAGAGAGATCATGGACTTATTTCGGGACATGTTTGGACAGCCGTCCATTCAAGCCCGGCACGATGCCCTCAAGTTCATTTACAATTCCCGCATGAAAGAGGGAACATCAGTGCGAGAACATGTTCTGAATCTGATGGTCCACTTTAACGTGGCTGAAGTGAACGCTGTCATAAACGAGGGGAGCTAGGTCAGCTTTATCTCGGAATCTCTTCCAAAGAGTTTCCTACAATTTCGCAGCAATGCTGTGATGAACAAGATAGAGTACAACCTTACCACGCTCTTAAATGAACTACATATTTTCCAGTCTCGTATGAAAATTAAGGGACAGGATGGGGAGGCAAACGTTGTCACCTCAAAACGGTTCCATCGAGGTTCGACCTCATGAACCAAATATGTACTTTCTTCTTTTTGAAGTAAGACTTTCAAGAAGAAGAAAAACAGTGGTAAGGGGGTGAAAGTTGACCCTACTGCTAATGCTGCTACCAAGAAGCGCAAGGCCAAAGTTGCAGACAAAGGAAAATATTTACATTGGATGGGCACTTGAAAAAAAACTGCCCAAAATACTTGGCCGAAAAGAAGAAAGTCAGGGAAGTTAAATATGATTTACTTGTTCTTGAAACTTGCTTACTATAGAATGATGATTCTACCTGGATACTGGATTCAGGGGCCACTAACCATGTTTATTCTTCTTTTCAGGAAATTAGTTCCTGAAGGTAGCTTGATGCCGGGGGGACGACACTCAAAGTCAGAAAGGGAGATGTTGTCTCAAGAGTCGTAATGGGAGACCTAAAGTTATGTTTAGACAATAATAATATATATTATTAGATAATGTGTATGTAGTTCCCAAAATAAAGAGAAAATTTTAATTTCTTATCTACTGGAATAATGTTATTCTATTTCCTTTTCGTTAAATGAAGGGTTCATTGCACGAAATAGTGTTAACATTTTTTCTACAAAACTAAAAAACAACTTATATGTGTTAAAGACCAACCATAACTACAACAATTTTAACTGATTTGGAAGTTCTTCCAAACATGAATTTACCCATCACCCTTTATTGTTATAATAATGGTGTTTGAGCATAATATGGATGATCTATTTACAAAAGTCTATCACGGCTAAAGTGTTTGAGGGTCGTCTAGAAAGTCTAGGCCTACGAGATATGTACAATATAGTCTAGGGCAACTGGGAGACTTGTAAAGGGTATAATATATGCCCTAGTTTATTCTATTTGTACTTTATTGTAGAACCCACGTTGCATTTAGATTTTGTACGCCCCACTAAAGTGTAGTTCAACTGGGAGTTTGTTGGGTTTTATGCCCTAAACTCGTGGTTTGTAAACATAAAACAAATAATTATTCAATAAAGTTGTTAATGGCGTTTCATTTAGCATTGCATATACCCAGATCCAATAAAGTAACCTCTGAGGTTATGTCATGTAACTGGAACAGTATATAAAAGATATACAATATATATTTAATATACAACGTATATATTTCATATACAGTATATACATATACAGTATATATTCGATATACAGGTGGATAATGTTCCAGTCGTAACCTAATGGGTCTATAGTATATGGATAAGGTTGGGTACCTTATCCTGATAACACTATGGATACGACCCGCTTTGTAATAGTTACATATGACTTGATCCAGGTCATTCGTGTAGAGACATGCGAGTGGGGGTATCATATACAATGAGTTTGTATAAGACCGAACCGCGAAATAATTTATCTTTAATTGTAATACCGTTAGCTAATAGATTAATATTTCAATAGGATGACAAGGTAACTTGATCTCAATCTTGAGTGAGTTATGGACTCCTGCCTATTAGGGCTCGTCCTTTGATTTGTATGGGTGAGAGTGGCCCAAGTCACCGACTCAATATTCCTACCATTTTGGGGACGAGACCGTATAGGGAGATGGAAATATAACTACACAATATGGAATTTACTCCTTCCCGACATTAGGGTAAGTAGATGAGTGTTCTCTTAAGTGCTGACTCCGAGACTTGAACAAGGGGCCCCACAGTCTCACTGGCCCAAGAGGGATTTCCGATTATTGGTTGGACCATAACCGGATTGTTCATTAGACGATCAGCAATACTTAAGGTCCAAGATGTAACACAGGGGTAAAACGGTAATTGAGCTATGGTTACGAATACTCGTGAAGGATTGCAGCTGTGGGTCTTTAGTGGAGTGACCGATAGTTGACGAATGTTGATTAATATGGTTAATGAGTTTAATCAATTAATCTCGTCGTTGGAGCTTCCGATCTGTATGTCCATTAAGTCCCATTGCTAACTCGTAAAGGATAGTTAAGAACATTTAGTCTTGAAAAGAATTTAAATTGTTCAAATTTGTTAAAATAAATTAAAGATAATTGTATGAGATGCAATTAATATAATGTATATTGATACATTATAATATAAAGTTGATTTTGAATTCGATTCAAAATTGTGAGAGAGATCGATGTTAGAATTTGATTGTAATATAGTTGATTATTTGAAGTTTAATTTAATTAAATAATATGATTTAATTAAATTAAAGTGATATATATTAATTTGGTTAAATTAAATTAGATTTAATTTAATTAAATAACTAATTCTTTTATATCATTAATTAAAATTATTTTAATTAAAGTAAAAAGAAAAAAACCGAGAAAATGAAACATGGGAGGAAAAACGTCCCACTTTCCACCATTAATGGTGGGAAGTGGTGGAGTATTCTACTTCCCACCATTAATGGTGGGAAGTGGGAAAGTGGTGAGTGGGGAAGTTGTGACTTCCCCACCACTCTTCCTCCTTTATAAAAAGGGAGGTTATCCTGTTCTCTTTGGTCCCCCAGTCCTCGGTTGTTGAGTTTCTGAAACTTCAACTAGAAATGCTCTCTTGATCTCTCGATTTCCCTTTCAATTATAAGACAGATTCCACAAATCGAGTTCTTAACACCTAGAGAATAGCGAGGAAGACTTTTTTGTGGCGTTGGTGTCTACATTGAAGAGGTGTCTTCAAAGGTATGTATCACTAACTTCCAAACTCATGCTTATGTCTTTTCTTTGTTGTAATTCTAAAACAAGATCGAAGTACACGCGTTCACGTGCTTCTGCTGCGGGCTCCGATCCCTTCATCATCGTTGTCCACTATGAGCTCAGCTTCATCATATTAAAGATCGCTCCAAACTTTCATTATCTCGACTTGCTCTTCTATATTGTTAAGTAATGCTTCTAGTGGACTATTCATCAACATATCGACGATCTACTCCATTTGGATCTGCATCGTGCGTACTGCTTCATCACTTCTACCCATATAACCTATCATCATCTCTTCAAGTCTAGATTTTTTATACGATTGTATTTGCTTTGGCATCCATGGTTGTTCGTATTCCTATTGGGGTTGTGTCGGGAGTTTTGGTGGGAGTGTGTGCTCATATGGATGGATATTTTAAGGTTTATGCTCTCCCCACAAGAAATTTTAATGATCCCTCTAATCTTGGTTGTATGGAATTGAATGAGGGTTGAAATATTTTTTATTCCCTTGCTTGCCTAAATAATAGAAAAATGAAGGATTAGATGGACAATATTAAAATGAATGACGACTATCACCACAACATGACAACAAAATTGATTAACATGAGCTATGGGCATGTTACTTCCCATGTCTAGATTGTACATCATTTGCGCATCCATTTCAAACACTCCTACGGGTTTCTTGGTTCAATACAAGTAACCTCTCCTACTTTTTTTTCATTCTCTTTTTTTTTTCAAGTTTTTGTTTGTTTTCTTGATTCATTTCTCACCTTAACCTCCTTATGGACTCGTGCAATAAAGCTTTAATGCTAAAAACAAAAAACAAAAAATTGTCGTCTAAGAGATATAACAAATGATCTCAAAGAACAGAGATATGTAGCAAACACAATATGAAACAATTTACTTTTGAAAAATTGATTTTGAAAATTAAGTCCCCGACAAGGGCGTCAAAAACCTGTTGGGATTTTCTCTAACTTTAACAGATAAGAGATATGTGCAAACATACACAGCCACAATTAATAATCAAAAGTAATCCAAGGTCGACTCCTCATGGACTTTTGCTTTCAAAATGAACTAATAAAGTGAAATGGTTAAAAAATGGAATTGTGGGTTATGGGAAAATGCTGATAAAAGTTGTTGTTTGGAGTTGCAAATATAAAGTTTTTTTTTATAAAATACGACATCTTTGTTTCCTACCTTAGTTTTGATAGAAAATATGGATACACACTTTGGGGAAAGAGTGGCAACCCCTATCTAGCTAATCCTAGCAATCTAAGTTCTACTCTGTCACGAACCACTTTTGGTTGCTGCTGTGGCTAGGGAGACCTACAATCATATTTCTATGTGTGATTACCCTATAATATATTTGTCAACTAATTTTCATTTATGGGATAGAATGCCTATGTCTAGGACCGTGGTTTATGTGCTTATATCTAAGTCACATCCCAAATGGGTTTCCTATTATTTTACCTAACCTAATCTTCTTAGTGTTGGGTTTTGGTGCATAAATAAATTTCCCAGTAGTCAAATAGAAAAAAAAGACATAAAGAGAAGTTTTTAGAAACCAATCCAAAATTGCGCCAGACGTTTTCTGTGTGTTTTCCCGATAGTGTTAAAATTAAATATTTTTGGCTAAGGCACTCCACATAGAGGTTGAAAACTAAATTTGTGCATAATTACATGAATGAAATCGCACGAAAATATAAGAAAAATAATTTCCATTGAATTAAAATGAATAATAACCACGTACAAGGAGCTCTAGCTTAACTTTTTTCTCTTTCTGATAAGCACCAAGGTTGCTCGTGTTTACAAAGCTAGAGGTCCTTCTAGGATCCTTGCAAACATTCACAAAAACGACTAACTTACCGAATGATTCCAACCAAGAGTAAGGTTAGAAGATGAATCACTCTTAGATCGGACTTAGAATCTACGATAGACACTCCTAGATCCTAAGACGACTCACTCCAGAATTAGCTTGATCGAGACTAATCCAATGAATCGGTTTAACATCAAACCTAAAGCAAGATTTGAAAGAAGCAACACCAAAAGTGTTAAGGAACAAAAGTTCTTGAATTTCAATATGTTTTTAATCTCCATAACAAGAGCATTACAAGCCTTTAAATAGGCCAAATGGTCGTTCAACATAAGAACACCAAAAGTTTTTCAAAATACTACTTAATGCAAATTGTAGAAAATAAGACATGCAAATTAAAACTTGATTGCACATCATTCTAGACACTTAAATGCGGATCAGAAAATGTAGTCATGCTTCAAATGGTCTTATCTATGTGCTGTAGGAGGCGCTTCACATTTGGATGATATTTGACAAGCTTTGACTTCACAAACTCCAAAGAGGTGCAATCTGCAAAGGCACCTGTTCACGAATCTGCACACTTTTTTTGTCCTCCGTGCCATCTCTCAAAATAGACAACTTTTCCCGTGCCATCTTTGCTCCATTCTCTTCTTGACTCATTGAAGTAACATTATGAATAAATTCGGGCTCAAAACTCTTTGTTGGTTTTTGTGCATTAACAAGCTTTTGAAGGTGCAGTGTGAAAGCCTCTTGAATCTTCCTTGCCTTTCTTGTAATAATTGCTCCTTTGATATATGTAATTGGTCACAAATGGATTCGTATCACTTTCGAGCTTGAAGATAGTTTAAAGTCGCTCAAGATCTATAAAGGAGCAGGATGAATGAAGAACAAAGAAAAGAACTAGAATTAAAAGAAGAACAACAAGTAGAAGTTCGAAAATACAAGTAAATGACAACTAGAAAAATAACTACAACGATCCCTCAGCTAGAAAACAATAACTACAGTTGAGAGTGAACGAAATTGAAGGCAAAATTGGATGATATGGGATTGACGAGCTGCTGGAGGAAAGGCTCCCTTAAATAGGCCTTTCAAGTCATTTTACTTCCCAGCAAAACAGGATGAAATGAGTTGAGATCTTCCAAACAACCTCAACATGACTTGGACTTGGCATTTTTGGCCCACCTAACCACATGTGAATGAACTTCCTTGTCCTCCATAAGTGAAATGTACGTTTTGGAAAAATTTGGCCAAAAAAGGCCCAGGCGCTTTTCTCCTTAGACATGGAAAACTATTATTTTCTTTTAACTTTGACCTCGTTTCTCTTATATTTTTCTCAAAATACCATATATTACAACTTATCTAGAAATGTTCTATGCATGTTCTACTTTAAGAATATGTAAACACGTTTAGCTAAAAATGAAGGGAAAAGGTTCGTTTTATGCTCAAACAGACCTAGACAGTCACATTTCTACAGCAAAAAGTCAATCCTAATAGGAGGCCATGAGATAAAAATGGGAGGAAGACGGCGAACAATGAGGTAGGCTTATGATTCTTTTTAAACTCAGTTATCTTCACCTGAACCGACTCTTGCAATAACCTACCGGATTCAATTTGGGTTGAGTTGACTTATGGGTCGGTTTGAGTCCTTACACCCCTAACTATGTATCCATGCAAGACAGACTCGATGTTAATATATAATATTCATTTATATATTATTGTTATAAATATTGAAATGATGCAGATATCCATTACCCTTGATGTTACATATGTTCACTCATACCGTTGATGTGTAAATTTGGCTCTAGAAAAAAAAAGCAACAAAAATAATCAACAAAACCTATAAAACATAAAGATTACACATCGATGTGGTGCTAGCCATACACACACATCGATGCTTAAGTTAGAGCTTGGTTTATATTAAGCATAGTAAGAAATAGAGTTTGCTTAAGTTAGAGCTTGGTTTATATTAAGCATAGTAAGAAATAGAGTTTTGATTCGAAACTTGATTATGAGTTTATACCCTTTATTTATAGAGTAGAAAATCTGTGATTGAAAGTATATAGTCTCATTTTGAATTTCTTAGATTAAGGGAAATCAAATTCCATTGCTTAGGCGATCCATGACGTAGGGAATCTCCCAACTCACAGGCATCTTCGATCTGAAGGGATCAAATCCCCAGCGGAAGCGGTTGACCGCTTGTGATTCAACTTGATTAAGAAACGAAAAATACTGATTTTTAAAACATAACCATTTCTATTTTAAACTAGAAGTTAGGCCTCTTGGAAAGAAAAAGACTCACACTTGAAGACCGCTGGCAAATATTTTTCCCCGAGCACGGATCTTGTGACAACACAAACAAACGTTCCCGAATGCGTGATTGAACACCACCACGTAGTAACCTTGCTATGTCTCAAGGATTAAAAACTCGGATTGTGGGATCTTGACTATTAGATAAGCGAAAATTGGGAAATGAAATTGTGAGAGAGAGGTTATCCTTTTTCTTTTGTGCTCTCTACCAAACTTGCCAAAAGAAGAAAACCAACCAAATCACAAAAAGACTATGTGATTTAACTATATGACGGAAGAGAGAGAGTGAGAATAACTTCCCACTCGCCACCTCACTACTTCCCACTAAAAATGCTAGGAAGTGGTGAGATTTTGTTAATTATGTTATTACATAATTAACAAAATCATTAATTATTATGTTTAATTTAATAAATAAATTAAATAATTAATTCAATTAAAACCATTTTAATTTAATTAATAATTAATCAGATCTTATTTAATTAATTAATTAAACACAATTTAATTAAACCAATAAATATCTGAATCATATTCAAATATACATTTCCCTCTTAACCCATAGCATCTAATATGAATCTAATTCACATTAAACTTTAACCTATATTATTTAATATGAATCTAATTCACATCAGACTTTAACCTATAGTTTTAATATGAATCCAAATCATATTATTTTCTCATAATATATAGTTTTACAATGTATCATCTTATATTATATTAAATTGTGTGTTACACAATTAACTCAAATTTTCTTTAATTAAATTTGAACAATTCAAATTTCTTCCAATAATTAATGTCCATAATTACCCTTTACGAGCTAGCAAGGGGACATAATGGACCTATAGATCAGAAGCTCCAACGTCACAAGATTAATTGGTTAAACTCAGTAACCACCTTAATCAACATACGTTAACTACGAGTTACTCCCCTAAAAACCCGCCACTGCAATCTTCTCACTATAGAATATTTATGTGTTGACGGATATCTACCATTAACGACAAGTCAATTCTTCACGAGTATTCATAAGTCAAACTGGGGTCAAATTACCCGTTTTATCCTTGAGTTACATCTTACTCCTTAAATACCACTACTCCTCTAATGAACAATGCGGTTATGGTCTGCAATAACCGGAAGTCCTTTTTGAGCCAGTGAGAAGGTAGGACCCCTTGTTCAAGTCTCGGAGTCAGCATTTAAGAGAACACTCATCTACTCCCCTAAAGTCGAGGAGGACTGAATTTCATCTTATGAAGTTATGTTCCCAACTCCCCACTCAGTCTTGTCTCCAAAGTGGTAGGAATGTTGAGTCGGCGACTCGGGCCACTCTTACCCATACAGATCAAAGGACGAGCCCTTACAGGCAACAGTCTATAACTCTCTCAGGATTCATAATGAGTTGCATGTCATCCTATGAAATAGCAATCTGTTAGTCAACACGTTACATTTAAAGATTAACTATTTCGAGGTCCAATCTTATACAAACTCATTGTATAGGATACCTACTGATACGCGACAACACAAGCGTATTCAACTACTCGAGCCAGAAGCCACTTGAATCCAATCGTATAGTTGGTTCAACCCGAAAGGCCAAAGTTAGAGGGATTACTTTTGCAGTTGTTACCTTGAGCAGACAGATGGCTCACTATGCTCGAAGGCGGAAACACTCAACGAGTTTGATGACCAATCAAACAAGCATGCTCCGAGGGGTTCAAATACGAAGGCCTAAGTTCAACCACACAAAGGGATTCGAAATTTGAGAAGGGGTTTGCACAAGGAAATGAGAGAAATACTGAACTCTATTGATTCAATTCGAAAATTCTAAGGTGTGTAACAATAGAGGGGTACAAGCCTATTTATAGTCTAAGGCCCTTGACCTTTTAAGGAAAATAACAAAATTAAAAAGAACTTAAAATTGATAAATTCCTAAAATGTCTAAAACTTGCCTAAAGATGAAATTTAAATTTGATAAATAAAACAATAAATCAAAAGTAAATCATAAATCAAATCTCCCAAGAATAAACCAAAATCATAAGGAAAGACATTCCTTATTTTGGAGGACTGGGTGGCAAGGCATGGTTGGCGCGCAGGGCGGGGGGGGGGGGGGGGGGGGGGGCAGGGCTGGCATAAGCGCTAGCAGGTGCGCTGGGCGGCAGGGACGTTGGCGATGGGCGGTAGGGCGCTGGCGTTGGGCGGCACGGGCACTGGTGACGCACAACAAGGCCTTGGCGTTGGGCGGCAGCGGTGCTAGAGAGCGTGTGGCGCCTGCGGGCATGGGCGCTGATGGCGGCATAGGCACGCGGACACTTGAGCGTGCAGGGGGCATTGACGCACGGGCGGACAACAACGCGCAAGTGGCATAGGTGCTATCAGGTTAACGACACGTTGGCGTGCGCGGCAGGGGCACGCGCGCAAGGGCATGCGACTAGCGGTGCTTGCGTGCAAGTGTCCTATGCGCATGGCAAGGTATACTCATGCTATGGGTTCCTGACTTGGTCGCACTTCGATGAGACACCGATGTTGGAACTTGGTGCCTTCATTCTCTTCTTCTTGCATGGAGACAATATAGTTTGCACGTACTTTTCCATGGCTCCTTGAAGCTTTTTGACTCGGGATCTTGTAATTGGTCCTTGTGGTAAGCTTGGTAGCTTTATGATCACATCACCCCCACTCACATGTCTACACACGAACGACCTGGATTGGTTCGTCCATAACAACTACAAAACTGGTCGTATCCATAGTGTTGCCATGATAAGGTACTCAGCCTTATCCATATACTATAGACCCTTTAGGTTATTCCTAGAACGTTATCCACATGTATATCAAGGGTATATCAAATATATACCCAGTATATATACTGTCCCAATTACATCATAATAACCTTGGATGTTTAGTTTATTTGATTTGGACAATACAATGCTATGAATTCAACAACGAATTGATTGAATATAACTTTATTGAATATAAATTTGTTTTTACATAATTACAAACTACAAGTTTAGGGCAACACCCAACACGATCAACTTTCATCCATACCTCGGGTTGGTTGGCCTATAATGAGTAATGGCCCTAGGCCAACCAAATCGGCCTGTGGGCCGACTAGACCGGCCCGTGGGTTAGTATACCTACAGGTTGGTTACCCATTTCTAGACAGTCATTTCTGGTCACCCATTTTCTAGTCGTCCATTCTGGTTTTGATTTGAGGATTAATTTACTAATAACACATATCATTAACTCTCATATTTGTGATCCTATAAGTATTAGTCGTGGGAGAACATTTGTAAACAACAATACAACTCAATCAAGAAATTTCGTACTTTTCTCTCTACTTTCTCTCAGGTAAACTTTTCTTCCACAAGTGTACAACTCGAGCTATGTCGACCTTTATATTTGGGTTTCTAGCTTAGATTAGTACCACATATACTATCACTCAATTTTATTTAGAGAATCATGTCAGAATGAAAGAATAAGTCAATGCAAATAAATGAACAATAATAAAGATAAAATTAATGGCATGAAGGTCCTAGTGAATTTATTTCACATTAATTTATGAAGTAATCAATTAATTACTCAAGTTTGAATGATATGCTATAACTCTCAATTCTCAAATGTCTTTCTCTAATGTAAGTTAATTCTCCTTGTTAATTAAGAAACCAATACACATAAATGTGAAAAGTTTAAAGATCGATTAAAAACTTTTTAATTATAAGAACTAAATAGGCACAACTTTAAAAATTTAGAGACCATAATTTTGTTTTAGTACAACATGTGAACGTGGAGATTCGAACCCTCAACCTCATGGTAGAATACATGGACCTTAACCGATGAGCTATGCTCTAGTTGGCATAAGGACCAAAATTATCTACTTTTTATCTTTGTGTGAGGTAACTTTTAGCCTCGCATGTAACATATCTTGATTGGAGGAAAAAGACATACATGGCATTGGGATGATAAGGCCAAGTCTACTTACCTCGGTATTAAATCTTAATACCGACCCGACGCCCTCTTGGGTCGAGCCGACCAAGATTCCCTTGGGTCGTGTTCCCATTCTTTGGTCAAATCGGCTTGGACCTACTCGGCTCAGCCTATATTCCGACTGACTCCACGACAACATGCCGTGATCCACGCTTACCTTAAAGAGCCGTTGAGGCCTTAACGAGGACCTTGTCGAAAATTTCGCCTATAAATAGGAGTCATTTGCCTCTATACCAGGTACTCGAACACAATATTTCTCTCTAGATACTGCTCAGATTCTTCCTGAATTGGACATCAGAGTATTTTCTTTGAAATCTCCTGTCTAGCTCTCTTCAGCTCATCCTCCAGGCCATCTTCTAGTCCGAGCCAAGGTTCGTAAGCCTGCTCATTTTTGTGATCAAACAATCTTCATATATTGTTACAATCTTATGCGTTTTTTAAAATTTTTAAGATTTTAATATATCTTTTTAATTAATTAAAAATCCAATTTTCCAGTTTCAATAATATTTTGAAAATCTAATATTTTTCTGGAAAATTCGTGATAAGCACCAAGGTTGCTCGTGTTTACAAAGCTAGAGGTCCTTCTTGAATTTCAATATGTTTTGATCTCCCAAAACAAGGTGATTACAAGCCTTTAAATAGGCCAAAGGGTCGTTCAACATGAGGAACACCAAAAGTCTTTCAAATCCTATTTAATGCAAATTGTAGAAAATAAGACATGCAAATTAAAACATGATTGCACATCAAACTAGACAACTAAATGTGAATCCAAAAACGTAAAATTGCTTTAAATTGTCTTGGAAATCACATGTAAGAGGCGTTTTACGTTTGGATGAGATTTGACAAGCTTTGACATCACAAACTCCCAAGAGGTGCAATCTGCAAAGGCACCTGTTCACCAATCTGCACACTTTTTTTGTCCTTCATGCCATCTCTCAAAATAGACAACTTTTCCCGTGCCATCTTTGCTCCATTCTCTTCTTGACTCATTAAATCAACATTGTAAAGAATTTTTGCCTCAGAAATCTTTGTCTCCTCGTGTGCATTAGCTAACCTTTGAAGATGTATTATGAAAACCTCTTGAATCTTCTTTGCTTTGCTTCTTGTAATTGGTCCCCCGGGTACAGTCAATGGATCCGTGGTTGGATTTGCATCATCCCCCCTTTCTTTAAAAGGATTTGTCCCCAAATCAAGGTCTTCATTTCCTACATCAAAAGGAGTCAAATCAGCCACATTAAAAGTAGAACTTACATTATACTCACCTCGAAGATCCAATTTGTACGCATTGTCATTGATCCGTTCAAGCACTTGAAAAGGACCATCTCCTCTTGGTTGAAGTTTTGACTTCCTCTGATCTGGAAACCGTTCCTTTCGTAGATGAACCCAAACCCAATCAACTGGGTTAAAAATAACTTTCTTTCTCCCTTGGTTCTTGCGACTTACTAGCTTTCGATTCTTGTTCTCAATCCGTTCCTTGATCTCTTTGTGTAATGTTTTGATGTATTCGGCTTTAGACAAAGCTGCATCACTTGTAAACATATTAGGTGGCAAAGGTGTTAAATCTAAAGGAGTTAGAGGATTAAAGCCATAAACAACCTCAAATGGTGAACAATGGGTGGTGCTATGTACAACTCTGTTATATGCAAACTCCACAAAAGGTAGAGTCTCTTCCCAAGACTTAAGATTTTTAGAAATGAGTGACCTAAGCAAGGCCCCTAATGTTCTATTAACCACTTCAGTTTGACCATCGGTTTGTGGGTGACAAGTTGTAGAAAACAAAAGCTTGGTACCCAATTTGCCCCATAAAACTTTCCAAAAATGACTTAAAAACTTAGCATCTCGATCACTAACAATGGTTTTAGGAACGCCATGTAGTCTAACCACTTCCCTAAAGAAAAGATTAGCTATATTAGTAGCATCATCTGTTTTGTTACATGGAATGAAATGTGCCATTTTACTAAACCTATCAACCACCACAAAAATGCTATCATGATGTCTTCTAGTTTTTGGTAACCCCAAAACGAAATCCATGCTAATGTCAACCCACGGTTCACTAGAAACTTCTAAAGGTGTGTAAAGACCATGTGGTTGAGTCTTAGACTTAGCCTCCTTACATTTGAAACATTGCTTGCACACTTTGTTCACATCTTTCCTCATTTGTAACCAATAAAAGTGTTCACACAACATGCTATATGTTTTAAATTCTCCAAAATGTCCCATAAGTCCTCCCCCATGAGCCTCCTTTACAAGCAACTCCCGAATGGAACACTTAGGAATACAAAGCTTACCTTTCCTAAAAAGCATACCGTCAAACACAAGATAATCATGTATATTTTTCCCTTCCAAACATTGCTCATACACATCATAAAATTCCGATTTCTCAACTTTGTACAACTCAATCATATGCTTAAAACCAAGAATTTTTGCACTAAGTGAAGAAAATAGAGCATACCTCCTTGATAATGCATCGGCCACTACATTGTCCTTACCTTTTTTGTAATGAATGACATAAGGAAATGTCTCGATGAACTCCACCCATTTAGCATGCCTCCAATTTAACTTTGTTTGGCTTTTGAGGTGCTTCAAACTTTCATGATCGGTATGGATAACAAACTCTTTTGGCCATAAGTAGTGTTGCCAAACTTGTAAAGCCCTCACAAGTGCATGGAGTTCCTTGTCATAAGTTGGGTAGTTAAGCTGTGCTCCATTTAGCTTCTCACTAAAGAACATGATCGGCCTTTTTTCTTGCATCAAAACAGCTCCTATACCTATCCCACTTGCATCACATTCAATCTCAAAAGATTTGTCAAAGTCAGGCAAAACAAGACAAGGTGCATTGCTCAATTTATCTTTCAATTCATTGAATGCATTTTCTTGCTTTTCTTTCCACTCAAATTTAGCATGCTTCTTAACAAGTTCATTTAATGGTGAGGCTATACTACTGAAATCTTTAATAAACCTCCTATAAAAACTAGCCAAACCATGAAAAGACCTTACCTCGGTTGCATTGGTGGGTGTTGGCCACTCTCGAATAGCCTTTACCTTTTCCTCATCAACTTTCATCCCATCCTTTCCAACAATGAACCCTAAGAAGTTGACTTGGTCTTGACAAAAACTACACTTTTTGAAGTTGGCATAAAGCTTTTCTTCTCTAAGTTTTAGTAAAATTGTCTTGACATGCAAAATATGATCATTCAAGCTTTTTGAGTAAACAAGAATATCATCAAAGTATACAACAACAAATTTTTCAATGTATTCTCTCAAAACATGATTCATTAGCCTCATAAAAGTACTTGGTGCATTAGTAAGGCCAAATGGCATAACAAATCCATTCATACAACCCAAACTTTGTTTTGAAAGCTGTTTTCCACTCATCTCCCACATGCATTCGAATTTGATGGTAACCACTTTTAAGATCTATTTTTGAAAACAGATTAGCATCATGTAATTCATCTAACATGTCATCCAATCTAGGAATAGGATGTCGATACTTTACCGTGATTTTGTTGATGGCTCGACAATCAACACACATCCTCCATGTGCCATCTTTCTTGGGTACCAAAATTACCGGAACCGAGCAAGGACTCATACTTTCTCTAACATAACCTTTCTCCATGAGTTCTTCCACTTGCCTTTGAATCTCCTTGGTTTCGGTGGGATTGGTCCTATAGGCAGCCATGTTTGGGAGAGTTGCACCTGGTATAAAATCAATTTGATGTTCAATCCCTCTAAGAGGAGGTAAACCCGTAGGTGCATCTTCATGGGGAAACATGTCATTAAATTCCTGCAAAAGAGACTTAAATGCACTTGGCAAAACATCATGAGATTTTGTTTCAATTGCTAAACACATACCTTTGCACATAAGCAGAAAATGTGGCTCTTGGGTTAACAACACATTTCTCAATTCACTCTTTCTTACAATCAAACTCACATTCTTTCTTTTCAACTCATCTTTTTTTTCTTCTTGATTTTTACTCTCATTTTGCCTTTCACTCTTCTCTTTTTTTTCACTAGTCTCACTTTTGCTCTCTTCTCTCCTCTCTTTTTCTTCAAATTCTTTTCTTTTCTTCTCTAATTTCAAGTGGTCACAATGTACTTCAAATGGAGACAACGGAAGTAAAGTAAATTTCTTTCCTTTCAAAGTAAAACTATACTTGTTCAACAGCCCATCATGTGTGACCTCTCTATCATATTGCCATGGTCGGCCCAATAGTATATCCCCCGCATTCATAGGGACAACATCACAAAGGACTTCATCTTTGTATCTTCCCAATGTAAAAGGAATAAGAGCTTGGGAGTTTACCTTTAGTTCTCCTTTGTTTGTCAACCATTGAAGTTTGTATGGTTTTGGATGTGGACGTGTAGCAAGTTGAAGTCTCTTAACAAGAAAACTACTTACCACATTTGTGCAACTTCCACTATCAATCACCAAGCTACACGGATTTCCTTCAATTAAGCATCTTGTGTGAAACAAGTTTTCCCTTTGATCTTCAACTTTCTCTTCCTTGATTTGTACACTAAGTACCCTTCTTGTTATCAAGGATATGAAGTTACCTTCTTCAATATACTCTTCATCACGTTCTTCAAATTCCTCATCATGTTCCTCACAATCATCATCCGAGTCAACTACAACCATTTCTTATCACCATAACTCTTTTATTGACACAATCTTTACTCATGTGTCCAAACCCTTTGCACTTCCAACATTGAATAGAACTAGTCTTTTCCCTTACCTCCTTTGGAGCTTCATTCTTTTTAGTATTGGAACTTTCCCCCTCCATTCTTTTGGTAGCTACGAACTTTCCTTTTGGTCGCAATGATTCATTCCTATTCACAAAACCAGCCTTGTTCCAAGCATTAGAATTGGAATATGTATTAGCTTTAGATGTGTACCTTTTTGAATACTCCTTTTCTTCCTTCAATTGATCATCAATTTTGACAGCATAATGGTACATATCTTCTAGGTAAGGCGGTGGATTTCTATCAACAGCATGAGCAATTTCTCGATTCAAACCTCCAAGGAATCTAGACATGGTGTCTTCCTCTTCTTCTCGGATTTGGGTTTTTAGCATTAAGGTCTCCATCACTTGATAATACTCAGCAACACTTTTCGTTCCCTGCGTCAAAGCTTGCAGTTTAGTTTTCAAATCTCTTTCATAGTGTTTTGGAACGTACCTCCTTCTCATGGCTTCTTTGAGTTCTTCCCAAGTGTCTAATGGATCCTCCTCCTTCCTTCTTCTTTCTAATTTGAGATTTTGATACCATTCACCGGCATGATTGGTGAATTCAGCAATGGCGAGTCTCATCTTCGTATTTTCACTATATGTATAGCAATCAAACACATGTTCTATCTTCCTTTCCCATTGCAAGTAAGCATCGGGGTCCGCCGTTCCACTAAAGGGTGGAATTTTGAGTTTAACTCCGCCATCCCTATTTTCATTTAATCTTTCCAATCTTCTAGGTTGCATGATGTTGGCAAAGTTATTTCGTCCTCTTCCTCTCCCATTTCTTCTTCCTCCAACTTGTCTTTCTTGTTCAGCAAGGTCAAACGCATCATCTTCTTGTAAGGCTCGTTCTTCTCTTTGTTGTTGCGCTCTCCTTTCTTGTCTATCTTCCATCATCATTTCCATCATTCCTTGAATTGCTTGAAGAATCACCATGTTAGGATCTTGCGGTACTTGTGGTACTCCATCCTGCGCCATTTTGTTAGAAACAATAATAATGATAATAAGGTCCTTACCACTCTTCTCACCAAGATTTCACTCAAGGACACTCGTGTTTATCACTCAAGGGTAGGCTTTTGGTACTAGGTCAAAAATGTAAGGGTTGGCTTAAATTTTGGTGCAATCTTGCTTAGAGCTTGATATAACTAATTCAATGATCAACTCTCACAAACTAAGACTACAGAAACTCAATCTTAGGATAAACAACTTGATAATTTAAACAAAACACAACATAATGAAAAGAACCTTTCGTGTGCCTCGGATCTTCGAATGCTTTTTTTTCTACAGTTTTCTTTCTTTTTGCTACTGTTTTTGTTTCTTTTTGCTACTGTTTCTTTCTTTCTTTTGCTTCTTTTTTTTTTCCTTTTTTTTTTCTTTTGCTTCTAATTTTTTTTTCTTTGCTAATGATCCGAGAGCAAAATACATGAATTTCAAGACAAGTTATGTCTTGTTACACTTTGTAAGAAACTACTTTCGAAAAAGGAAAATAAAATTAAATAAAGTAAAGATATTTCACCTCTAGAACCGGCCAAAGGATGTCGACCAATGCTCTGATACCAAATGATAAGCACCAAGGTTGCTCGTGTTTACAAAGCTAGAGGTCCTTCTAGAATCCTTGCAAACATTCACAAAAACGACTAACTTACCGAATGATTCCAACCAAGAGTAAGGTTAGAAGATGAATCACTCTTAGATCGGACTTAGAATCTACGATAGACACTCCTAGATCCTAAGACGACTCATTCCAGAATTAGCTTGATCGAGACTAATCCAATGAATCGGTTTAACATCAAACCTAAAGCAAGATTTGAAAGAAGCAACACCAAAAGTGTTAAGGAACAAAAGTTCTTGAATTTCAATATGTTTTGATCTCCCAAAACAAGGTGATTACAAGCCTTTAAATAGGCCAAAGGGTCGTTCAACATGAGGAACACCAAAAGTCTTTCAAATCCTATTTAATGCAAATTGTAGAAAATAAGACATGCAAATTAAAACATGATTGCACATCAAACTAGACAACTAAATGTGAATCCAAAAACGTAAAATTGCTTTAAATTGTCTTGGAAATCACATGTAGGAGGCGCTTTACGTTTGGATGAGATTTGACAAGCTTTGACATCACAAACTCCCAAGAGGTGCAATCTGCAAAGGCACCTGTTCACCAATCTGCACACTTTTTTTGTCCTCCGTGCCATCTCTCAAAATAGACAACTTTTCCCGTGCCATCTTTGCTCCATTCTCTTCTTGACTCATTAAATTAACATTGTAAAGAATTTTTGCCTCAGAAATCTTTGTCTCCTCGTGTGCATTAGCTAGCCTTTGAAGATGTATTATGAAAACCTCTTGAATCTTCTTTGCTTTGCTTCTTGTAATTGGTCCCCCGGGTACAGTCAATGGATCCGTGGTTGGATTTGCATCATGTAGTTCTTCCACCAATGGGATACTCTTTTCTCCCTTTGTTCGCTTTCACACCAAAGTGATCGGTTGTAGTATAAAAACAAATTCGTTTCCACAGGGATTGCAGCTTTACATTGAATTGGCAACTCATAAAACCAAAGTTTAAATCTTTGCTTTTTGTTTTTGGTTGGGCTTGGGAGGACCAGAGGAGGATATCAGCTTGGGAGGTTTGGGCGTGGATTTGGAAACAGACGGGGGAGGTGGGTCGTGGGCAGTAGGAGGTAAAGCGGGCAATAGATGGAGAGGGAGTGGCAGCAGGGGTTGGGGTTAATGAAGTTGAATGTATAGATGGTGGAGGGGTTAGACTGGTGGTGGCGGGGATGGTGTCTGTGGGAGGGTTGGCTCAGCGTTGTTCATCCTCTTGTTCAGGAACGGAGATTGATGGATCAGTAGTTTAAGCAAGAGAGGTTTGTGGTGTGTTAGAAACCTCCGCAGCCATCAACTGATCGGTGGCGTCTACGAAGTCCGAAGAGGAGTTCTCACTCTCCGACAAGGGAAAATTCATAGCCCTATTTCGATTGGCTTTTCTATTTGTAACGAGACATGATTAGGTTCGGGCAGAGAGGTGATAAAGTAAGGACGAATATGGTGAATGAGACGTGATGGTTTTATAATTTGTAAGGGTGAAAACGGGGTAACTGAAATGGAAGAAGATCGTGGGTAGTAGGGTTTCATAGTTGAAATTAAATAGGAAGTCTTGCTTGCATAATATATAGGGTGCAAGATTTTGTCCTTCTTTTGGGCCAACACTACCGCAACAGAAAAGTCGCTTGCATCACACGTGAGCTGAAATGGTTGTCTCAAATCCGGTGCTGTAATGATGAGTGTGTGGGTCAATGCATACTTGAGTGTGTTGAAGGCCCGCACACAGAATAAAAATCAAACACACGGTCATTTTCCAACAATGAACAAAGATGTTTACTGAGTTTAGAAAAATCCGTTATGAACCGACTATAAAAATTTTGTACACCCATGACATTTGTGGGAGGTGGAAGCTGTCAATGGCCTCTACCTTTGCCTTGTCAACTTCTAGACCTTTCTTCGAAACACGGTGCCCCGACACTATACCCTATTGAACCATAAAGTGACATTTTTCCCAATTAAGCACTAGGTTGGTCTCTTCACACCACTGCAGCACTCATTGTAAATTTGACAAGCATTATATTCAGCAAAATTCGCCCCAAACACCGAAAAGGTATCCACGAAGGCTTTCACCACCGACTCAAATCAGATCTTAGAATATGGCAATCATGCAGCGCTTAAATGTTTTTGGGCCATTACATATCCCAAATGACATTATCCTAAAAGCGGAAGTACTATAGGGGCATGTAGAAGTCGTCTTGTCTTGATCTTGAGGAGAGATTGTGATTTGATTATATCCACTCTATCCATCAAGGAAATAATAGTACTACTCTCTACCAATCTGTCTAGCATCTGGTCAATAAAGGGCAAAGGGAAGTGGTATTTCTTGGTGGCTTTATTGAGTTTTTTTTTTTATAATCTTTGTATATTCGCCACCTTGTGATGGTCCTCGTGGGAATGAGCTCGTTCTTAGCATTTTTTGCAACCGTCATTCCTCCCTTCTTCGATACACATTGCACATGGCTGACCCATTCACTATAAGAGATTGGATAGATGATCACAACATCTAGCAATTTGATGATTTCCTTTTTCACAACTTCCTTCATAGATGGTTTCAATCTCCTTTGCGGCTCTACTAAGTTTTTACTTGATTCGCCCAGGACAATCTTATGGAGATCAAGGGAGGATACATTGTCAATAATCTGTTCTTCTTTCTCCTTTAGCTTATTTTCATTCTTTATATACCACTGCTTAAGGAATACCTTTAGATTTCTTAGCTTGGAAGAAAGGGCAAAACCAACCCATCCATAAGAGTTGTCTGCAGCCAACTTCTTTTCACATTCCTTGTCTTTTAGCTATTAGTTGTAAAAACATAATGGAGAAGGGCCCCAAGATAAATCTCCTGCTTCCAACAAAAGAGGGAAATGATCCGACGTGACCCTCTCGGCTCTAAAGACTTTAAAGAAGGGCCCCAAGATAAATCTCCTTAATAAAATATGGCAATGAATTTGACTGCAAATTAACTCGTGATGTGTGATTTTCAAAACCTTTGGATTTCCTCCAAGGAGAAAAAAGGCAAGGGGGAAATCTAACTGTTGGACTCTCGTACAACTGGGGGAAGAGAAATGTTGGGTGTGTTGCCCTAATCTCGTAGTTTGTATTAATGTAAAAACCAAATGTATATTCTGTAACGCCCCAGGATTTTCAACATCCCAACGGGGACCATTACTAAAAGCCACCTAAAAAGTCACACTCGTACTAGAGGATTTAAACCACTAGACATATAAACTATGACAAACTCTCACCACACTTCCGCTGTGCTACTCTGAATAATAACACTTACAAACACTTGCACTAAACAAACCAACCACCACTAATGTTCTAGCGCAACTCAAATCCTTCACAATTATTAATTTAATAACAATCTAACCTTATAAGACTTCTCAATGAAATCTTCCCTAATCATAAACCATCCAGTACACGAATCTAACTTTCACAAATAGCAGCGAAGCATAACCTAACTCAAGTTCAACTTGATCAAATGCATTATAGTGATAAATATCCTTAACATATTACATCACCACAGCCCAAGTAGCTAAAGAAAATTAAGGTTCTCAAGAAAACGAGCTGTCAAACCTAGAACATCCTCTAAATAAGGGACTTAACAAAACAATTTATTAATCTATAACAGACTCAAACTACAAAGAAAAAACTATAGGTATCCTATTCAACTTGAAACTTAACAACGCAATGTTAAGTGGTCTCTCCAGTCAAGTCTCCTCCTCGCCATCACCATTCCAAGAGTTAGCTCGGTACCTGCAAATCTAGAGGGGAAAAGAGGAGGGGTGAGTACAACCACGGTACCCAGTAAGCAGCCCTTATCTGAAGGGTCAGAGACAAAGAACATGCTTATCAAGGAAAACATCGTGTCATGCTTATCAAACAATCAACATGTCACTACTTATCATAAATCTGGAACCTTAAATGAAAGAAACATGTTACAAGAAACAGTTTATGCATAAATTTAACTAACATGTACCATGCATGTCAAACTCGTCCTCAAATCTTAACTCCCTAGTTCTCTTTCTTGATTCCTTCAAGACTTACTCGAATCCTAAGGCCTCAACTACTACTCAACGTATTCGTCCTTGGCCCCCAAGCAACTTCTAACAAATCACATTATGTTAGTCTCCAAGTCTAGCTCCTCGAATCGTATCGGCCCTTGCCATTTATCCCCAAGGCCCGACACCCATCTACAGAAGCTTGGCATTCGACCTTGCCATTTATCCCCAAGGCTTTGAACTGTGCATCGACCCTTGACATTTATCCCCAAGGTATCGACGACTACTCAACGTATTGGTCCTTGACCACCACCACATCAAGACCCAATACTAATTCAACAATTAGAATCACCGTGCCGACCCCCAACCTTTGTACCCGGAGCCTCGACACTCATCTCTACCAAGTTGGGGTATCGATCCCCGACCCTTGCAGTTGGAGCTTCGATACCCAACTAGTGACGTGCCAGCCCTCTGGCCCTGTTAGTCTTCCATTCACTTCATTACATCTTGAAACTCTTACCAGAATCCTACATGCCTCTAAGCCATGACCCATGCTTAAATTATCTCACAACAATGCTGCATGCTTTATGCACGGACATATACAAATATCATTCAGACATGTCATCAAGCATCACAAGAGTACATTTCTCTTAACATTCAGCATGCTTTGAATTCAGAGAAAGGAAGCCAACAAATATCTTATCAACAAGTTCTCAATAGTTCATTTTCAAACACGAGTCGCACAAAAGTTAGCATGCTCCAAAGACAACGATCATAGAACCAAAACAGTTAACACAACTTTTTCATTCAGCCCAACCAGAACATAACCTCAAACCAATGACTTAACCAAAATATAATCAACAAATACCCAGCATAGTTCAAACACACCCGAGTTCTCACACATATTCAATATGCCTTCGAAACAACAAACTATAGTACCAGTATACAATCTTCATCATGCAGTTCAATTAGAACGTAACGACAATTCAAACATAGCCATCCAAAATTACATGTTTGGAATTCATTAACACAATCACGTATTCTTTTTCCGTAGGACATATCAACAGTTTTATCAACAATGACGTTTACTAAATGATAACAACGACGATCAATCATGCAAATATCACACATAAGCACACGAGCAAACAATCATATCATAACAGCACACAACAACCAATCCCCTCAAGTAAGAAACTACTTACTAACAAAGAACCTAACACTCCTAAGCTCCGCCGAAAACTTCCTAAAACAAAGATACAAGCTTGAGTTAGAATCCAAACATAAACACTTGAATAAAATCCAACAACGGGTCTAAATGAGTCATTACTTACTAACTTCCACCGAACCCACTTCAGTTAAGAGTGGGTCAACGCCAAGGAGGTTCGGGCTTCAAAATACAAGTTCGAAAGGTTTCGCGCTTGCTTGTCCGATGCCAAACAATGGGTAACTCGAATCATCCTTCGTTCAAGTGTGGGTAAGTGCCGAATGGATGTCGAAGGGGCGGGTTTCACGAACTAACTTCGGATGGCTTCAAACAAGAGTGGGTAATATAAATCAAGCTCCGATTGAGTGTGGGTAAGCGTCGAACGTAGCTAAAAAAGAAAATCGTCACTGCTGGTCCGTTTGTGGCAAAGAAACAGTGGTGTTGCACTACTGATTGGGCCGCTCAAAGGTCACTAGATCGGGACCGTTTGTGTGTCTCACCGTCGGGTCGTCCAGCTTCCGAACGACACCAAGGTCGTGCCACCACTTCAACGTCGCTGCAGGTCGCCGAACTGCTCGAAGGTACCGCCGGAGGAGCCGAAATTTCGCACTACTGCGAAACAAGGTGCGAGGGAGAGGAGAATGTCGCAGAACGCTCAACCCGCTGCTGCGATCTGTTGCACCACAGCTCGTGGAGGTCGAGGATCTATCGAAAACGCGGAGGAAGGTCGTCGAAGTCGCTCGGACGAGCTGGATCCACACCGCTGCTTCCGTCGAAGACTGCCGGAGGAAGATGCCGTCATTGAGGAACGCCGCTACTGCTACCATCGTGGATGTAGGATCGTTGGAGGGAAGGTCGGGCCGCTGAGACGTCGCCGGCGAAGAGAAATCAGGGGAGGTGCGGCGGCATGGGCGGGGGGGGAGGGGGGGGTTTGAAGGAGAAGAAGATAAAGAAGACCTAGGGTTTGTTTTGTTTTAATTTCCTTTTCTTTTGTTTGTTTTCACTAAAATCCCAAATCCCTAATTTTTAAAAGGAAGCCCAACAAAACCACAATGGCCAAAACAAGAAGCCCCAAAATTACACTTACGTTCAACAAATAAAACCCACCACAACCCGAAATAAAATAGTTAACTTAAACTCTAAAACCCAAGAATTTAAATCCAAAAAGTGAAAATCGAATTTCCCAAAAACCTTTGATTTAAGATTTAATTAAAAATCTCCTTCAAAACTCGATAACTTAATTTATCTTAATCCAACGAAATTAAACTTAAATTATAGTTTACCCAGAACTAGAATTCTAATGTAGAAGTCCAAAAATTTAATTACCAGCTTAGGGAAAAAAATCCAAAGGCACCATTTATCCAAAAATAAACGAGCCAGAGAACGCGAGGCGTTACGTATTCAATAAAGTTTTATTCAATAAATTTGTTGTTGAATTCATAGCATTCCATTGTCCAAAATCCAATAAACTAAACATCCAAGGTTATTTTCATGCAATCGGGACAGTATATATACTGGGTATATATTTGATATACTGAGTATGTAATTGATATACCGTGATATACTGGGTATATAATTGATATACCGTGATATACGAGGTATATATTTGATATACCCTTGATATACAAGTGGATAATATCCCGTGAATAACCTAAAGGGTCTATAGTATATGGATAAGGTTGTGTACCTTATCCTGACAACACTATGGATACGACCCACTTTGTAAATGTTACAGACGACTCGATGCAGGTCGTTCGTGTAGAGATATGCGAGTGGGAGTATCCTATACAATGAGTTTGTATAAGACCGGACTGCGAAATAGCCCATCTTTAGATGTAACGCCGTTGACTAACAGATTGCCATTTCATAGGATGACCAAACAACTCATTCTCAATTCTGAGTGAGTTATGAACTCCTGCCCGTAAGGGCTCGTCTTTTGATCTGTATGGGTGAGAGTGACCCAAGTTGCCGACTCAATATTCCTACCATTTTGGAGACGAGACCGAGTGGGGAGCTGGGAACATAACTTCACAAGATGGAATTCACTCCTCTTAGACTTTAGGGGAGTAGATGAGTGTTCTCTTAAATGCTGACTCTAGAACTTGAACAAGGGTCACACCCTCTCATTGGTCTGAGAGGGACTTCCGGTTATTGGTCGGACCATAACCGGGTTGTTCATTAGAGGAGAGTGGTATTTAAAGAGTAAGATGTAACTCAGGGGTAAAACGGTAATTTGACCCAACTTGAGGTACGAGCACTCGTGAAGGATTGACTTATCATTAATGGTCGTATATCCATGGACACGAAAACATTCTGCAGTGAGAAGAGTACAACTGCGGGTCTTTAGTGGAATGACCCGTAGTTAACGAATGTTGATTAACTCGGTCAATGAGTTTGATCTATTAATTTCGTATCGTTGGAACTTCTGATCTGTAGGTCCATTAGGTCCCCTTGCTAGCTCATAACGGGTAAAACAAGGATCAAGTTTTTGGAAGAATTTGAACTGTTCAAATTACTTAAGGGATTATATGTATATTGATACATTATAATATATAGTTAATTCTAAATTAAAACTATATATTATTGAGAGAAATTATTTGAATGAGATTCAAATAAAGTTAATATGAATAAGATTCATATTAAAACTATAGGTTAAAAATAATGTGCATAAGATGTACATTAGAACTATAGGTTATACGAGAGAAAATGCTATAGAATATGATTCTATTTTTATGATAAATAATTAAGTGTTAATTATATATATATATATAATTGATTAATTAATAGTTAATTAGATTAATAATTAATTAATATTAATTAATAAGATTAATTAATTATATATATATTTATTTAATTTATTATTTATATTAATTTGATTAATATTTATTAATTTAATTAATATTAAATTAAATAAATCACTCCCCTACTTAATTGCAGAGGAGTGGGGGGTTAGGGTTGACGTGGTTTAACTCCCCACGTCACTTCTCTGTTTTGTTGAAACACAAGAAGAACAGAGAATGCCCCTTTCATTTTCCAGCTCTCAATCAATACTGACTCTCTCTGAATTTCTCCCTATTCTTCCAAACAAGTTGTTCCCACAAGCACGATCCTGGTACCCAGAGGATAGTAAGGAAGATTTGGTGGTGGTGTTCGGGGGGGTGGGGGGAATCGTTGAAGAAACATTCTTCAAAGGTAAAAACTTTCCCTGTATTTTCTTCTTAACCATTTTGATTTTGTTTCCCAAATATCATGAACAAAGGTCTGCTTCCGCTCCGGGATTCACATCCCTTCAAGAAATACTTCTAGGGCGACCTTTCCGCAACTCATGGGAGATAGATTTTAAATGCTGAGAGGTTTGGTTGCCGCTATGCCCGTTCAGTGATCAGTTATCATTAATACATTGGGATCATTGGGTTTCAAACCCTTTCCACCTGTCTGGGGGAGGTCATTAGTACGAGAATTCTTTGTACTGCCAGTTGGACCTTCGGAAAAGTTGAAGTAGCCTTCTGTCCCCTCATTTTTTTTATAAAAATCAAACCTATCATAAATTGACTGTTCGTCTTTTAAAACAGATTTGAGTTGTGCGATGTCCAGTAAGTTTGAGAGGCTTCCAAAATTATCAAGAACGGAACAAGACGAATGAAAGGGTCTGCCGGAAACTCGACCATTTGCAACTCTAATAGAGAAAGACCCGAGCTTGGCATCCTTAATCTCCACTGAAGCAGGCAAAAATCCACAAACATTAGGTTCAACTTTTATAAGGGCATCTGAAGCGTCGAGCATGTTTAAAGTGCTGGAAGATATACTCAATAATCCTCCAAAGTAACTTCCAATGGCTTCAAAGCATTCCCGATTCCAATAATACAACGACAGGTCTTTTATAGTGATCCAACCTCCGTAACCATGAACAAAATCCTTTCTGTTATGAAGCTTTGGATTCCATTTTTCTAGCATCAAATGATAATCCCAATCTTTCTCCACTTACCTGAAAACTCTAAAGAGTTCAAAATTCTATCATCCTCAAAACGCAAAATACCTTTATCAACCATGAAGGTGTTGGGTATTTTGTCCTAAAACTCATAGTTTGTAGATAGTGAACATTAATGTGAGGTTATTCAGACAAGTGTTGTTAAATGAAAGTGAATTTGTTTTTTAATAAATCCAATAAACTACGAACCCTTGGCTATTATAATGATTACTTGGACTTTATATGGAGACATAAACTGGATCAAGTTCAAGTAAATAGCCTAAACAGTCTATAGTACATGGATCAAGTTGGGTACTTTTTCCTGGAAACACTATTGAATACAGCCCGCTTTATGATTGTTACAAATGTTGTAAGGTGTCATAAACGAAGTGATCCTGATTCGTTCATGTAGAAACATGTGAGCGGGGTGTTCTACACAATGAGATTGTGTAAGACTGACCCTGAAATAATCACTGTTACGTATTAGCACCGTTTACGGATAACACTGATTAATTTCGTTTATCGATGACCTAGATAACTTGATCTAAATCCTGAGCCATCTATGAACTCCTATTTATTCAGGATTCTCCCTTGATCTGCATAGGTGAGAGTAAGCTCATCAGCGCTGTTCAATATGTCTCCCATTTCAGGGATAAGACTAGGTAGATAGCTGGGGACATAGAATTAGCAAGACGGAATTCACTCCTACCCGATTTAGGGATAGTAGAGAGGTTGTTTCCTTAAGCGCTGATCCCGGGTCTTGAACAAGGGGCCCCATCCTCTCACTGGCCCTAGAGGAATTGGATTTAGTGATTTGATCCTAAATCAATTGTTCATTAGAGGGATAGTGGTACTTAAGGAGAAAAGATGTAACTCGGGGGTAAAACGGTTTTTTTGACCTAGTTGAAGGTTACGAACGGCCTGTGAAGGATCAACTTACCGATGACGGTTATATCGAATGGACGCAAATATATCTACAGTGAGGGGAGTGCATCTACAGGCTATAGTGGACAGTCCTGTTAGTTAACGAATGTTGATTAACTAAGCTAAAGAGTTTGACCGGTTAGTCTCGAATCGTTGGAGCCCATGATTTGTAGGTCCAACGGGTCTCCATGCTAGCTCATAAAGGATAAAATTGATGAACTAGGTGAAACAAGAATTTGAAGTGTTCAAATTCGGTTTTTAAGGGAATATTGTATTTTATATGGAGAGTATGACTTATTTAAATTAGTTTTAAATAAGTTTAAAGCATGAAAAAGAGTTGTAATTTGATTAATGTGATTAATCAAGCTTAGGTGTCAAAGACCAATTAATATGAGATATTAATTTGGCTTGGTTTTTATTTTAATAGAAAATTTATATTTTAATTTTTGTTTTTATGAAAATTAGTTTTATAAACGTTTTATATAAAAAATCAAGTAAAGTTGGATTTTTCCACTAACTAGTGGTTTTTGAAGTGTTTCTTCAAGGCAATGACACCTATCTTTTACATGCTAGTGGGGTTTGAAGTGGAAGGCATGCAAGGCTTGTCCTTGCATGCATTTGGTCTTTATATAGGTAATGAAGATCACTTGGAGAAGACTAATGCTTCCTTGCATAATTGCAGAATTTTTCCACTCAAATTTCTATTGTCTTCTCCTAGCCATTAGTGTTTTCCCTTTGCTTTCACTCAAATTTGGTCCCACAACCGTGTTCATCAACCTGATGATAGCACGGATTTGCAGTTGGTGTAACCATTGAGTTAGGAGAAAAAGTTATAGTGGAGGTCTTCAAAGGTATAAAGTTAATCACTTCATCTTTACCTTTTTCATTATATTTTCCAGCATGCTTATGTTAGTTAAATTGCTTCATTAAGTGTATTATGATCCTTAGCTTCTGTTGTGCATGTCTAAAGTTCCATCAGAAGGGATTGATAATGTAACGCCCCGCGTTCTCTGGCTAATTTACTTTAAGACTTAATTTGTCCCATTGGATTTTTCCCACTAAGTTGATAATTTAATTTTTGATTTTCTTTTATTTGAATTTCTAATCTTGGGTAAATTATATTTAGGTTTAATCTCGCTGGATTAGGTTAAGTTATGTTTCCGAACTTTTGATTAGATTTTTAATTAAATCTTAAATCCAAGGTTTTTCGATTTAACTCTTGGGTTCGAGAGCTTAAGTTAATTATTTTGTGGGTTGTTGTGAGTTTTAGTTGGGTTACTAAAGTTTAATTTTTGGTAACGTTCGAATTTAATTGTTCGAATTTAAACTCCTTGATAAAGTTTAATTGTTCGATTTAAACTCCTTGATAACGTTCGAATTTAATTGTTTCTTCTGAAGTGAAACGTTAGATCTGAATGTTACCTTTCAAAGTTAAGAAGACCATTTAGTCAAAATCATAAAGTAATATATTCGTTTTTGGAATTCCGTCTCTGTGTGCAATTTTAACGGAAAAATCCTGCTTTGCTTCTATACTTTATTCTTTTCAGAATTGAAGGAATTTGTCATTCAAATTTATTCTCTTTGCTTCATAAAGACTAATTCCATCATATTTAGGGCTGTCTCTTTATTTGTGTGGCACATATCTCTGAATTTCGTAGAAGGCATCCTATCATTGTTTTCTTTGTTCTAGTTGAGATTTCATAATTATCTTGTCTTGGCTGTTTTGTAATGTTCACTATTACAAGAATTGCTTGGACCACAAGTTAGCCTACCCAATATCAACATTTAGTCACTTTCCCAAATAGCCTACCTTTGTGTGTGATAGACACGAGTGTTCCGAGTGAAAATCAGTGAGTTGAGTGTGTGAGGTCCTAAACATATTTAACTACTGTTTGTAACGTCATGAATCCAGATGGGGGAAATGGAGCGGATATTAGTGAAGCTAGGTGGAGAGAAGCACAAACCGGGGCCATTACTCGTTTAAACCAAGTAATTAGTACCTTGGCAGACCGGATGGAGCGAATTGAAGTAGCTTTAGGAAATCATCAAGGAAGGGAAGTTAATGAAGGAGTTGAAAATGAAGAAGAAGATGACAATGTAACCCTTTTAGCCGGGCACAATCCGACGGGAGTAAGAGGTGCAGGCCGGGGGAGAGGAAGGGGAAGAAGAGTGGGAAGAGAAATGTTACCACTAAGAAGGGTTGATAGGGAGTACCAATATGAAAGGGAAGAGAGAGTGATATGAACCAAGGAACTACCGTTGTTATGCCTCATGGACCGATTACAAGATCGAGAGCTAGGAAACTTCAACAAGCTTTGCTACTTCATGTCCAAGCGTTCTTAAACTCGACAAGAGAAATAAAGGAAGATGTGCAAGAAGTTAGAACTATGCACTTCAATTTGGTGCAAGTTATGCATTTTTAAGTGTTTTTATGGCAAGTTAAAGTCCACTTGGTCAAGGTCAAAGTCAACTCCATCAAGACAAGTCAAAGTCAACTCATTCAATTCAAAAACCAAGTCAAACACTCACATCCCTCATTATGGACGGGATTGCAATTATTTTGGTTGGCTTTCCATGTTCTTAACCTTTTCATTTGCTTGTCTTTTCATTTCTCCTAAGTTATGTCTTTTCATTTACAAGTCTTTTCATTTCTTGTAAGTTACAAGTCTTTTCATTTCTTGTAAGTTACAAGTCTTTTCATTTGCTTAAGACTTTTCATATGGCTTGCTAGGATGGCTATATATAGCCTTGATATGTCTTGTTGTAACACAATTTGAAGTTGAATAAAAAGTGAGTTTTCTCATTAGCTTGGTTGAGAGATTTATCTCCCATTTCTTGTGCAATTTCTCGTGTCTTTAGAATTTGCATGTTAGGATCATTCAAGCGGTGTTGATCATACCTCTTGTGGAGTGATTCGAATCACGAGTTTAGAAACAAGTTTTCTCTACTCTTGATATTGATCATCAAGGTAATCCGTTCTAAAACTTTTCCTTGGGTTGATTCCATACTTGCTTTCGGGGTTTTTGGGATTGAGTTCTATGGGTCTTGTTCGTTAGCAAGGTTCTTAGATCCAACTCTCAAGGGTTTCTTACCATTTTGGTATCAGAGCATTAGGCTCTTTGATCGGATATATGTTTCCTTGCATTTATCTCTTTGAATTTTGTGTTCCTTGCTTATGTTTTATTATATCTAAGCATATGCATTCTGTCAAAAAATTACAAAAAAAAAAGTATCAATTTCATTCATCTTTTCGAATTTTCGTCTTCTGCATTATTATAGATCTGGATCTTATCTACAAATCTGTCTTCTTTGAAGTCTTCTGATTCGACTTTCTTAGTGGTGAAATTCGTGCACTTTGCTGATTGATTTATAAAAAAAAAAAACTGAACGTGAAAGCATTTATTGTTAGCATTATTGTGCTTTTGCTGATCCATAACTGAAAAAAAAAAGAAAGAAAGAAGAAAAAAGCATAGAAGACCCCATTTGTCATTACTTCTTTGGGTAGCCTTGCATTGAAATCTCATGCTACTTCCTTGTTGCTTAATTCCCAACCATCTTTATCTTTAACTCTACTTTCGTTTCTTTCTAGCTTCCATTATAATTCTGTCCATTATTTTTTTTTCTTAACTTGTTTCTTTGTTGTTATTTGGGTTACTCCCAAAATCACACTCTTGTTTGAGTTCTTATGTGCTGTCTAAACCACTTGAAATGCACATAGCTTTTAACTTTGCTAGACTCACTTACCGATTTGTTTGAAGTGCATAAGAGTGTACTAAGTTGTGAGGGAGAGATTGTAAGGGAGCGATACATTATTTTGAGTGTTGAGGGTTAAACACGAGTGAACTTCACTAACGAGTGAATTAGTGAGGGAGTGCTTGTGAGGTCCATTTCTTGTCACTTTATTTTGTTTTTACAGCATGGCTAATCTTGGAGATGAAAGCAATATTTCTGATGCCCGGAGGAGAGAGGCGCTAGAAGGAACTGTTGAACGAATGATTCGTAGCATGGAGGCATTGACAGAACGGATAGGAAGGTTGGAGACTCAAAACCAAGCTCAGGAGAGAGTTCCACCACCTCCACCACCACGTGTTATGGATGAGGATGAGTATGAAGGTGATGGATCCGATCATTGGGAGGACGATCAGGCTACAGTTTTAGCGGCTCCAAGAGGGGGTGATAGACACGTTGGTCGTGGCTTAGATCGAGGGAGAGGCCGGGGAAGAGGCTATCATAATTTCCAAAGAGCCCCACGAGCGAATGCTCAAGTTGATCGAAACTTGGGAAACATCAAATTAAAACTTCTGAAGTTCTATGGTAAGACTGATCCGGAAGCGTACATTCAATGGGAGAAAGAAGTGGAGTTCGTGTTTGATTGCCATAATTTCAGTGAAGAAAAGAAGGTACGACTATGTCTTGCTCAATTCAAAGATTATGTAGTAACATGGTGGGACAAATTAATGTCAATTAGGAGACGAAACCTTGAGGCGCCAATCGATTCATGGTATGAGTTCAAGGAGTTGTTGAGGAGGCGATTTGTTCCTAGACATTTCCACAGGAAAACAGCGCAAAAGCTCCAAGTGTTGAGACAAGGTAGTAAGTCTGTGGAGGACTATTACAAGGAGATGGATACGTTGATGAATCGGCTGGATCTTGAAGAGGACATGGAGAATCTCATGGCACGGTTTCTTAATGGCTTAAACAAGGAGATTGCGGATAAGGTTGATCTACAACCTTACTTTAACATCGAAGAGATGTTGCACCTTGCCATCAAAATTGAGAAGCAGCTCCAAAGGCGATCTCAAAGGTATTCTACTAAGCCATTTTCCCATTCATCTTCTACATGGAAAACGGATAGTAAGAGTGCTGATTCTAAACTTAGAAATCGAGAGGCATATGTGATAAGAAAACAATAGCCAATTGGATCTAAGAACCCTTATGGTTATGCAAACCCCTAGATCACAAATGTTAAAACCCCCAAATCGAGATGATGTCAACCCAAGGAAGAAGTTAGAACGGATTTACCTTGATGATCAATATCAAGAGTAGAGAAAACTTGTTTCTAAACTCAAGATTCGAACCACTCCACAAGATAGTCTGATCAAGGCTACTTGAATGATTCTAGCATGCAATTCTAAAACACAAGAAATGCAAAGGAAAAGCTCATGGCTCAATAAGGTTAAATTTCATTATCTCAAAACTCAAATCTCAAATCTCAAATCTGTTTTTTCAAGGGAACAAGCTAGGCTATTTATAGCGTCCAAAACAACCCTTCAAGTAACCTAAAAGAATTGTAAAGGTTGTAACTCCCTACTACATCAATACCATAACCACCACTAACACAAATAAAACTTAAAACACATAAATGAAATGTTTAAAACTGAAAATACAATTAAACATGCTTTAAATCCGAGAATGAAACTCCTCCACCATAAAACCAAGAGTTTGTAACCCTTCAAGAGTGAATGAACTGGAGTTTGAACTACTTTCAAGTACTTTGAAGTCTTGTTCATTTAATGCATCTTGAGTTCAACTTAGACTTCCATTAATGCAACTTGAGTTTGTAGTAAATGAAGTTGGACTCGTTCTTGACTTCATTCAATGCCACTTGAGGTTGCCATAAATGACACTAGAGTGCATTTAATGCAACTCCAATTTGTTGTTAACTTGGACATAGGATTCTCCAACAACTTCCTTTAACTCTTTGAAGACTAAGACACTTTGGTTCATATCAATATGAGAAACCAAAAGAAAAGTTTGAGAAAGGAGAGAGTTCCAAGAAGGGGAAAGAAAAGTTGATGAACCTAATGTGAGAAATCGGGATATTAAATGCTGGAAATATCAAGGAGTAGGACATTACAGTCGAGACTGCCCTAATAGAAGAACTATGATAATTAGAGAAGGAGAGTTTGTAACAGAAGATGAGAAGGAAGATGAGGTAGAAGAGGACGACAATGGTGAGTGTGAGAGTGAGGAGTATAGTGAAGAGGACCCTACACATATGTCCTTAGTCACTAGGAGAGCTCTCAGTACTCAAATTAAGGAGGATGGCCTAGACCAACAAGAGAACTTATTTCACACTAGGTGTCTTGTCCAAACTGTGCCTTGTAGTGTGGTTATTGATAGTGGTAGTTGTACCAACGTTGTAAGTTCTATTCTGGTCAAGAGGCTTAACTTAGAGACAAAACCACATCCTAGACCATATAAACTTCAATGGTTGAGTGATTGTGGGGAGGTAAAGGTGAGTAGACAAGCTCTTGTTTCTTTTGCTATTGGAAAATATGTTGATGATGTTTTGTGTGATGTTGTACCTATGCATGCCGGGGATATATTGTTGGGTAGACCTTGGCAATTTGACCGTCGGGTAATGTATGATGGGTATGCCAATCGCTATTCTTTTACTCATCATGGAAGAAAAACTACTCTTGTACCTTTGTCACCAAAAGATGTGCATGTTGATCAATGCAAACTTGAAAAGAAGAGGCAAGAGGCTGATGCAAAAGCAAAAAGTGAAAAAGAAACAAAAGAAAATGAGTTGAGAGAAAAAAAGAGTTTGAGTGAAAAGCAAGGGAGTAGCAATCAGCCTAGTGGGAAAAATGAGAGAAAAGCCAAAACGGTGAGCTTGTATGCTAGTTCAAGTGAGGTTAGGAATGTTTTAATGGCGAAACGGACTGTTCTTGTACTTTTGTACAAAGGGTCTTGTTTTCTTACTAACGAGCTTAACACCTCCTTGCCTAGTATTTTTGTTTCTCTTTTACAGGAATTTGAGGACTTGTTTCCCGAGGAGATGCCCAAGGAATTGCCACCACTTCGTGGCATCGAGCATAAGATTGACTTCATTCCAGGTGCTACCATACCTAACCGACCAGCTTATAGGACTAATCCTACTGAAGCCAAAGAAATTCAAAGGCAAGTGGATGAATTGTTAGCTCATGGGTATGTATGCGAAAGCCTTAGTCCTTGTAGTGTGCCTGTTATTTTAGTGCCTAAAAAAGATGGAACTTGGAGAATGTGTGTAGACTGTAGGGCCATTAATAAGATCACTGTTAAATATCGTCATCCTATTCCTAGGTTAGATGATATGTTAGATGAATTGCATGACTGTAGTCTCTTTACTAAGATTGATTTGAAATCTGGGTATCATCAAATTCGTATGAATGTTGGAGATGAATGGAAAACTGCATTTAAGACCAAATATGGATTGTATGAGTGGCTTGTTATGCCTTTTGGTTTAACTAATGCTCCTAGTACTTTCATGAGGTTGATGAACCATGTATTGCGTGAATATTTGGGAAAATTTGTGGTTGTTTATTTTGATGATATACTTGTGTATTCGAAGTCTTTGGAAGATCATGTAATGCATGTGCGTGCTGTTTTGATTACACTTAGAAACGAGAAATTGTATGCTAACCTAAAGAAATGTAATTTTTGCATGGAAAGGGTTAATTTTCTTGGTTTCATTGTGTCTAGTCGAGGAGTTGAGGTGGATAGTGAGAAAGTTAAGGCTATTAGCGAATGGCCAACTCCCACGAATGTTGGGAAGGTTCGAAGTTTTCATGGGCTAGCTAGCTTTTATCGGCGTTTTATTAAGGACTTTAGCACCCTAGCTTCACCTCTAAATGAATTGGTAAAGAAAAATGTTCCTTTTGTTTGGGGTACATCCCAAGAGCATGCTTTTAATGTTTTAAAGGATAAGTTGTGCAATGCTCCTCTACTTGCTTTACCGAATTTTGATTTGACTTTTGAAATTGAATGTGATGCAAGTGGGATTGGAATTGGGGCTGTACTAATGCAAAACCATAAGCCACTAATGTTCTTTAGTGAAAAGTTGAGTGGTGCTTCTTTGCGGTACCCAACTTATGACAAAGAACTTTATGCTTTGGTACGAGCTTTGCAAACTTGGCAGCATTATCTTTGGCCAAAGGAGTTCGTCATTCATACGGATCATGAGAGCCTAAAGCACTTGAGAGGGCAAAGCAAACTTAATCGCATACATGCCAAGTGGTTGGAGTTTATAGAGACATTTCCATATGTGATTAAGTATAAACAAGGTAAGGAGAACATTGTTGCAGATGCTTTATCACGAAGGTATGCTCTCTCTAATACTTTGAATGCTAAGATTTTAGGATTTGAACATCTCAAGTCCTTGTATCTAGATGATGTGTTCTTTGCTCCTTTTGTTGAATCGTATGAAAAAGGACTTGTTGTTGATGATTACATGTTGTTTGAAGGATTTTTGTTTCGAAAAGGAAAACTTTGCATTCCATCTTGTTCAATTCGTGAATTGCTTGTAAAGGAAGCTCATGGGGGTGGTTTAATGGCTCATTTTGGTGTTTCTAAAACTTATGATATGCTTGCTGAACATTTTTATTGGCCTAAGATGAAGCATGATGTGCATAAAGTGTGTAAGCATTGTATTGCATGCAAACAAGCTAAGTCTAGGTCACAACCACATGGTTTATATTCACCTTTGCCTGTTCCTACTACTCCTTGGGTTGATATTTCTATGGATTTTGTCCTTGGTTTACCAAGAACTCGGAAGGGTAGGGATAGTATATTTGTAGTGGTTGATAGGTTTAGCAAGATGGCGCATTTCATACCATGCCATAAAACTGATGATGCTAAATTGATTGCTGATTTGTTTTTTAGGGAAGTTGTTCGTTTGCATGGCATTCCTAGAACTATTGTTAGTGATCGCGATGTAAAATTTTTAAGTCATTTTTGGCGTGTGTTATGGGGAAAGTTGGGAACCAAACTTGTTTATTCTACTACTTGTCATCCCCAAACTGATGGACAAACTGAGGTAGTAAATAGGACAATGGTTACCATGCTTCGAGCAATCATAGATAAAAATCTTAAAACTTGGGAGGATTGTTTGCCATTAATTGAATTTGCATATAATAGGGCTGTCCATAGTACTACTAAATGCACACCGTTTGAAATTGTATATGGTTTCAATCCTATCTCCCCACTTGATTTGTTGCCTATGCCTCCTAATGAATTTGTGAGTTATGATGCTAGCACAAAGGTTGATCTTGTCCATAGGCTACATAAAGAAGTTAAGGAAAGGATTGAGAAGCAAAACACTAAGGTTGCTTCCCGCATCAATAAAGGACGCAAGCTCCTTGTTTTCCAGCCAGGGAATTGGGTTTGGGTACATTTTCAAAAGGAACGGTTTCCAACTCAACGAAGGTCTAAGTTGCTACCACGAGGCGATGGTCCTTTTCAAGTCCTTGAACGGATCAATGATAATGCTTATAAGATTGATTTGCCAGGTAAGTATGGAGTGAGTGCTACCTTTTAATGTTTCTGATTTGTCTCCTTTTGATGTAGTTGATGACTTCGATTCGAGGACGAATCCTTCTGAAGATGGGGAGGATGATATGAACCAAGGAGCTACCGTTGTTATGCCTCATGGACCGATTACAAGATCGAGAGCTAGGAAACTTCAACAAGCTTTGCTACTTCATGTCCAAGCGTTCTTGAACTCGACAAGAGAAATAAAGGAAGATGTGCAAGAAGTTAGAACTATGCACTTCAATTTGGTGCAAGTTATGCATTTTTAAGTGTTTTTATGGCAAGTTAAAGTCCACTTGGTCAAGGTCAAAGTCAACTCCATCAAGACAAGTCAAAGTCAACTCATTCAATTCAAAAACCAAGTCAAACACTCACATCCCTCATTATGAACGGGATTGCAATTATTTTGGTTGGCTTTCCATGTTCTTAACCTTTTCATTTGCTTGTCTTTTCATTTCTCGTAAGTTATGTCTTTTCATTTACAAGTCTTTTCATTTCTTGTAAGTTACAAGTCTTTTCATTTCTTGTAAGTTACAAGTCTTTTCATTTGCTTAAGACTTTTCATATGGCTTGCTAGGATGGCTATATATAGCCTTGAGATGTCTTGTTGTAACACAATTTGAAGTTGAATGAAAAGTGAGTTTTCTCATTAGCTTGGTTGAGAGATTTATCTCCCATTTCTTGTGCAATTTCTCGTGTCTTTAGAATTTGCATGTTAGGATCATTCAAGCGGTGTTGATCATACCTCTTGTGGAGTGATTCGAATCACGAGTTTAGAAACAAGTTTTCTCTACTCTTGATATTGATCATCAAGGTAATCCGTTCTAAAACTTTTCCTTGGGTTGATTCCATACTTGTTTTCCGGGTTTTTGGGATTGAGTTCTATGGGTCTTGTTCGTTAGCAAGGTTCTTAGATCCAACTCTCAAGGGTTTCTTAATAGAGAGGGGCCGGGGGAGTGAAGCTTAAAATTCCATCCTTTCATGGGAGATCAGATCCGGAGGAGTATTTGCAATATGAAAGCAAAATCGAGCATGTATTTGATTGCAATAATTTTAGTGAGGAAAGAAAGTTGAAACTTGCAGTGGCTGAATTTTGTGATTATGCCAATATTTGGTGGACATCTTTGAAATCAGAATGGAGGAGAAACTATGAAGAACCAATTGAAACTTGGGAGGAATTAAAGGCCTTAATGAGGAAGAGGTACATTCCTAAGCATTATTCTCGAGAACTCAAGCAAAAACTCTATGCGTTGCAACAAGGATCCAAAATTGTGGAAGACTATTACAAAGAAATGGAGGCCCTTATGAATAGAGCTGGAATTGATGAAGATGCGGAGGATACAATGGCTAGGTTCCTTGGCGGGTTGAATCGACCGTTGGCTCATCAAGTGGATAGACAAACTTATTTTGATATGAAAGAGTTGTTACACCTTGCTGTCAAAATTGAAGGCCAATTAGCATGGGAGAAGGAGAACTCCAAGAGGTATACTTCTTCTAAGTCAACTTCTTTTTCTACTAATACTTGGAAAAAGAATGCAGATTTCAAACCTAGAGGAAAGTATGAGCTTGATAAAAAGGACAAGCGTGAGAGCTCCAAGGGCAAGGAAAAAGTGGAGGGATCTAAAGAGGTTCGAGAAAGAAACAGGGACATCAAAGGTTGGAAATGTCAAGGGATTGGTCATATTAGCCGTGATTGTCCAAACAAGAGAGTCATGATCATTAAGAATGGAGAAGTTGTTACGGATGGTGAAGAAAGTGACCAAGATGAGCTAATTGAAGAAAAGCTCCAGGAGGATGAGGAGGAATTGGAAGATGGGAGTCATTTGGCACTTGTTACAAGGAGACTTCTTAAAACTCAAGTTAAGGGGGATGATGTTAATGACCAAAGAGACAACCTATTCCACACACGGTGTTTAGTTAATGGGACTCCTTGTAGTCTTGTTATCGACAGTGGAAGTTGCACCAATGTAGTAAGTACATTCTTGATCAAAAGGCGGCAAATTCCAACTCAACACCATCCTAAACCTTACAAGCTTCAGTGGCTCAACGATAGTGGAACAATGAAGGTTGTTTCTCAAGCTTTAATTTCTTTTACCTTAGGAAAGTATACAGATGAGATTTTATGTGATGTATTACCTATGCATGCCGATGACATCTTGCTTGGCCGACCTTGGCAATTTGATAGGAAGGTCATCTATGATGGTTATTTGAATAGGTACTCTTTTACAAAAGATGGTAAAAAAACAACTCTTGTACCTTTGCGTTCGGAAGATGTATTTGCTGATCAATTAAAGTTGGAGAAGAAAAGAAAAGAGTTTGAAGAAAAAGAATTGAAAGAAAAGAATGAGATGGGTGAAAAAATAGAGGAAAATGAGAGAGAAAGAAAAAGTGGAGAAAAGAGCGAAAAAAGAGATGAAATTGATAGAAAAGAAAAGAAAGTCAGTTGTTTGGCTAGAGTGGGAGAGGTGAGAAGAGCAATGTTTTCCCAAAAGCCCATATTTGTACTTATGTACAAAGAAGGGTATTTGGCTTCTAACGATAACCTTTTGCCTTTGCCGAGTTTGTTTCAACCTCTTTTGCAGGAATTTGAGGACGTGTTCCAAGAAGATATACCTAAAGGGTTACCTCCAATTAGAGGTATTGAACATCAAATAGACTTCATACCAGGGGCTACCATTCCAAATAGGCCAGCTTATAGAGCAAATCCAACTGAGACAAAGGAAATTGAAAGGCAAGTGGAGGAGCTCATGGAGAAAGGCTATGTTCGCGAAAGTTTGAGTCCATGTTCTGTACCGGTCATATTGGTGCCAAAGAAGGATGGAACTTGGCGCATGTGTGTGGACTGCAGAGCCATCAATAAAATCACTGTAAAGTATCGTCATCCTATTCCTAGGCTAGATGATATGCTTGATGAATTTCATGGTTCTTGTCTATTTACAAAGATTGATTTGAAATCTGGATATCATCAAATTAGGATGCATGTAGGAGATGACTGGAAAACAGCTTTCAAAACTAAATTTGGATTGTACGAATGGCTTGTTATGCCTTTTGGGTTAACTAATGCTCCTAGTACATTTATGCGCTTAATGAATCATGTTTTGAGAGAATACTTGGGGAAGTCTGTTGTTGTGTATTTTGATGATATTTTGATTTATTCAAAGAATTTGCTTGAGCATGTAGAGCATGTTAGATCCGTTTTGATTACACTTAGCTTTATGCTAATTTTAATAAGTGTTGCTTTTGCATGGAAAAGGTTAACTTTCTTGGCTTCATAGTTGGTAAAAATGGAGTTGAAGTTGATGAAGAGAAAGTTAAGGCAATTAGGGATTGGCCAACACCAAAAAAAGTCAGTGAGGTTCGGAGTTTTCATGGTCTAGCTAGCTTCTATAGAAGGTTTATAAAGGACTTTAGTACCATAGCTGCACCATTGAATGACTTAGTGAAAAAGAATGTTGTTTTTGAATGGGGGGAAATGCAAGAGAGAGCTTTCAATGAACTTAAGGGAAAATTAACCAATGCATCATTACTTGTCTTGCCTAACTTTGATAAAACTTTTGAAATCGAGTGTGATGCAAGTGGTTTGGGCATAGGTGCTGTTTTGATGCAAGATGGAAAGCCCTTAATGTATTTTAGTGAAAAACTAAATGGGGCTTCGTTGAACTATCCTACCTATGATAAAGAATTGTTTGCTTTAGTTCGTACATTGCAGGTATGGCAACACTACCTGTGGCCGAGAGAATTTGTGATCCACACCGATCATGAAAGCTTGAAGCATCTTAAAGGTCAAAGCAAGCTAAATCGTAGGCATGCAAAGTGGGTAGAGTTTATTGAAACATTCCCCTATGTTATCAAATATAAGCAAGGTAAGGACAATGTGGTTGCTGATGCATTATCAAGAAGGTACAATCTCTTTACTTCTCTTAGTGCAAAATTTCTTGGATTTGAGCATATGAAGGACTTATATAGAGATGACCATGACTTTGGAACTATTTATGCATCTTGTCTTGGTGGGAAGCTGTGGATGATTATTATGTGTTTCATGACCTTTTGTTTAAAAAAAGTAAGCTTTGTGTTCCTAAATGTTCTATAAGAGATTTGCTTGTGAAAGAAGCCCATGGGGGTGGATTGATGGGACATTTTGGGATTCATAAAAGTTATGATATGTTGCATGAACACTTCTTTTGGCCTAAGATGAAACATGATGTGCATAAGGTTTGTAGACAATGTTTTAAATGTAAATCAACTAAGTCTAGATCACAACCAAATGGTTTGTATACTCCCTTGAATGTACCTAATGAACCTTGGACTAATATATCTATGGATTTCGTTCTTGGTTTGCCTCGAACTAAAAAGGGTAGAGATAGTATTTTTGTTGTGGTGGATAAATTTAGTAAAATGGCTCACTTCATAGCATGTAACAAGACAGATGATGCAAAGCATGTGGCTGATTTATTCTTTAGGGAGGTGGTAAGGTTACATGGCATTCCTAGAACTATTGTTAGTGATAGGGATGTTAAATTTTTAAGCCACTTTTGGAAGGTGTTGTGGGGTAAGTTGGGTCCTAAATTGTTGTTCTCAACTACATGTCATCCTCAAACTGATGGCCAAACCGAGGTGGTTAATATAACATTGGAAGCATTACTTAGGACTATTATTTCAGAGAATATTAACTCTTGGGAAGAAAGTTTGCCATTTGTAGAGTTTGCATATAACAGGGCAATTCATAGTACCACACATTGTTCTCCTTTTGAGGTTGTTTATGGATTCAATCCACTTACACCCCTTGATTTGCTTCCTATTCCATCTAATGAATTTGTGAGTGATGCAGCCACAAGTAAGGCCGATTTGATCAAAACCTTACACAAAGAGGTCAATGAGAGGATTGAAAAACAAAATTCAAAAGTTGCTTCACGTATTAACAAAGGACGGAAAGAACTGATTTTTCAACCGGGTGATTAGGTTTGGATACATTTTCGCACGGAGCGCTTTCCCTCGAAACGGAAGACAAAGTTACATCCACGAGGGGCTGGTCCTTATCAAGTTCTTGAAAGAATTAACAATAATGCATACAAGATTGATCTTCCAGGTGACTTTTCAGTAAGTTCTACTTTCAATGTTGCTGATTTGAGTCCTTTTGATGTAGGTGATGACTTATCTGATTCGAGGACGAATTCTGTTGAAGAGGGGGAAGATGATAAGAATCATGGTGTTCCGCACGTCTCCACTGGACCTATTACACGAGCCAAGGCTAAGAAGCTTCAACAAGCATTCCTTATTCACGTACAAAATTGGATAGGCTCAGTTCAACCTTTATTTCAGATGCTGCAAAATAATCCAAGCGAGGACGATGTTGTGAAGGTCAACGTTTGCAAGATTGACGTTGTGCCAACATTTTAAAGATTCATTGTTGTTTCTAAGTCATCAAACTTTGCTTGTAATTTTTGAGTTTTTGGTCTTCCAAATTATGGTTTCAACTTTAGAGTTCAATTCTGGGAAGTTATTAAGTAGACCAATTGTGGTCATTACTACTTATGGGTTTTATTTTGGAAAGTGAAGGGTTGGGGGTTTCACTCATATAATGGCTATAAAAAGCCCCATCCAAGCTACGTAAAAAGGAGATTTTAGCTGAATGAAATTTGATCTCTCAAGAGACATTTTCTTTAGAAATCCCTTTGCCATTTCTAAGGTTTCTTGCAATTCTTGTGATAGATTGCATTTTGAGCCATTCAATCCAGCCTTGATCAAGTTTGATTGTGGAATGACTCATTCTAGAACAAGATCTCAATTCTTGCTTCTAGATCTTTGATCATAGAGGTAATCAATTTCTAGCCTTTCTCTTGGTTGATTCTAACTTGTTTAAGGAGGTGTTAATTTCTTTGATTCAAGGGTTCTTGCTCAACAAAAGCTTGGATCATTGGGCTGAGAATTAGGATTGCCTTATCAATCATCCAGACATGGCCATCCAACATCACGAGGACACCCTTCTCTCAACACAGCATGCTTTACACACCACAGCGCAGATAATTCACAAAAGAGATGTAGCCGACATATATCCCTAAACGCATCCAACACTCTAAAAATTTCATAGTAATCAGAACACAACATAACCCATTTGCTTCATTAAGGACCAAACTCTCACCAGAGTCCTACTACATACTTTCTAGGCCATGACCCATGCAGCACTCAACTCACAATAAAATCAGCATGCTTCCAGAACCAAAAACAGTAAGCTAAAAATGAAATGACATGTCCAACATGCATGGGCAACAGAACAGATTCCTCCCACATTATTTCAGTATGCTTTTTATGAACACAACCATAGAATGATAAAATCATTCATAATCCATAATGCTTTCATAAATACCATTAAGCATCAAATCCAACAACGCAAAGCAAATAAGTTATAAACAACCAGAACCAACATGATTTCATTCAAACTACTTATAATCACTAGCCAATATTCACAAGACACAATCAACTTACATATTAATAAATAATAAACACACCGAAAGCATCAAACAATTCATACATATTCAAACAACAAACATCCCCCAAGTAAGAACTACTTACACAAAGTCCCAAACCGCTACTAAGCTCATTGAAAGGTTCCTAAATCCAAAAGCATCCAAACTTGATTAGAGTTCATACTAGAAACACCTAAGTTGGATCGAAACTAAGCTTATGTGATACGTTACCTAATAACTCCCCCTAAAACCTCTTGGGTTAGGAGTGGGTCGATGCCGAGGATGTTCAGGTTCCCAAAATCGAGTTCCAAAGGCCAAAGGCTTGCTGGTCTGACGCCGAAAAGTGATGGGTAACGCTGATTTGGGTCCGATTTGAGGCTGGTCAGTGCCGAACCAATGCCGAATATAGTGGGTATCACAAATCGACTTCGTACACGGGTGGGTATCATGTATCAGGCTTCGTTTGGGTGTGGGTAATTGCCGAACAGCACAAAACGTTGTTGTTAGAACTTTACAGTAGGGAAAAACGCCCCAAATAGACTCTAAAACCGCTGGACATTGCAACAATGATGCAACTCAACGCCAAACATTGCCGGGAGGAAGGAGACGCCGCAGAAATGAGCTCGAGGTCACTGGGCTCGAACTAGACGTATGCTGTCCGTCGGTTGCAGCTGGAGGACGTCGCCGAACTGCTCTATTCCTCGAGATTAATCGTGGTAGCAGAGTGTTGAGTTGCCCGCTGCTGTCCGTGCTGCAGGATGTCGGAACGACGCCGAGAACCCATCGAACCTGGGTTGGGAACAAGGAGTGCTGTTGGATATGGTTGTGCCGCTAGACGTCCATCGATTACGTGTTAAGAAACATAGAGCCACCGTTTGTAGCACGACTGTGAACCACCGCCGTTCGCAACTGGGCTCGGCCAGCTACCGCCACTGTAAATCCCATCAGAACCCGCACCTATTACCGCCGCAAACGAACACCAGCGTTTGTGGAGGACGGTTGCCGCTGGTGGTTGCTCGGATTGTTGGAGAAAAACGCCACAGCCACCGTCCAGGAGAGCTGTTGAACATCACCAGAGACTAGCCAGGTCGTGGGTCCTTGCTCGCCGGAGAGAGAAAAGTCACCCGGGGGAGGGGAGGTGGGCGGCGGCTAGGGTAGGAGGAAGAAGGGGGAGGAGAAAAGGTGTTTTAGGATTTCTTTTGTTTTCAAACATTTTCTTTAATTTTCTCTTCTTTTGTTTTACTTTTTTTTATCCCAATTTTTATTAAAAACCAAAAAACCCAAATCCCCAGTCTTATTCAGGCCCCTCTCAATTTGTTCTAAAAGTAAAGCCCAATTTCCAATTTTAAGAAAAATTATAATCATTTTCCATAATAGAAAACTCATTTTAAAAAGGTTGGGAAATTTATTTTAGAGATTGGCTAAATATTAAAACCCGAGAATAACTTCAAAAGGAGAAAATTGAATTTCCAAAAGTTAATAAAAAAATAAACTTGATTCTGATTTACAAAAATTAAAACTCAAAAATGAGAATTTCGAAGAATTTCACGACGAAAATAAAGGAGGAATTCAAAGGCACAGATTAAATCTTAAAATAAAACTAACCCAAGAACGCGGGGCGTTACAAGCGGAGGTGCGGTGTCTGCAGCGGCGCGACTTCGAAACTCCCTTTGGCAGTCGTCAACGGCAGCAGACTCGCTTGACCAGTACAGCGCGCAGCTGTTCGGAAAACCTCTAGTGACAGCGGCGATTTGGGTGTTCTCCGGTGGCTCAGAAGTGCGCGTGATATGTTCTCCGGCAGGATCTGTAGCAGAAACGGTGCGGCGCATCTTGTAGCAACTGGAATTTTGGTCCGGCGATGATTTGTGGTGGGTTCGTGAAGATTCCTTCGTTCCAATAACGTTTGACGCTTATCCACACCAAAACGAAGCTTGATTTGAGTTACCCACCCCCTCCGGCACTGATTTGACGTTGACTCACTCTTATTCGAACCCAAATCGGCATTACCCATTGCTTTTCGGCATCAGACCAGCAAGCGCGAAGCATTTCGAACTTGGATTTGGTAGTCCGAACCTCCTTGGCATTAACCCACTCCTAGCCCAAGAGGTTTTACTGTGAGTTAGTAGGTAAAGATTCACCAAAACGTAGTTTCGAAGCAAATTAAGTGTTTTTGAGTTGGTTTCTAACACAAGTTTGGTTGCTTTGATTTAGGGAATCCTTCGGCGAGATTTAGTAGCGTGTTAGGACCCGTGTTGTAAGTAGTTCTTACTTGGGGGATGTTTGTTGTATGAATATGTATGAATTGTTTGGTGCTTTTGGTGTGTTTATTATTTATTAATATGTAAGTTGATTGTGTCTTTGTGAATATTGGCTAATGACTATAAGTAGTTTGAATGAAATCATGTTGGTTCTGGTTGTTTATAATTGACTTGCTTTGCGTTGTTGGATTTGATGCTTAGTGGTATTTCTGAAAGCATAATGGATTATGAATGGTTTTATCGTTGTATGGTTGTGTTCATAAAAGCATACTGAAATAATGTGGAAGAAATCTGTTGTGTTGCGCATGCATGTGGACTGTCATTTCATTTTTGGCTTACTGTTTTTTGGTTCTGGAAGCATGCTGGTTTTATTGTAAGTTGAGTGTTGCATGGGTCATGACCTAGAAAGTATGTAGTAGGACTCTGGTGAGAGTTTGGTCCTTAATGAAGTGAATGGGTTAGGTTGTGTTCTGATTACTATGAAATTTTTAGAGTGTTGGACGCGTATATGGATATATGTCGGTTACGTCTCTTTTGTGAATTATCTGCACTGTGGTGTGTAAAGCATGCTGAGTGTTGAGAGAAAGGTGTCCTCGTGATGTTGGATGGCCATGTCTGGATGATAGTGACATAGGTTTTGTGTATAACATATGTTCCATTGTTGTGAGATAATTTCTGCATGGGTCAGAGCCTAGAAAGTATGTAGTAGGACTCTGGTGAGAGTTCTGGGATGTAATAAAGTAAATGGAGAACTAACAGGGCCAAAAAGGCTGGCACGTCACTAGTTGGGTATCGAGGCTCCAGGTGCAAAGGTCGGGGATCGATACCCCAACTTGGTAGAGATGAGTGTCGAGGCTCCGGGTACAAAGGGTCGGGGGTCGGCACGGTGATTCTATTTTGTTGAATGAGTATTGGGTCTTGATGTGGTGGTGGTCAAGGGCCAATACGTTGAGTAGTCGTCGATACCTTGGGGATAAATGTCAAGGGTCGATGCACAGTTCAAGGCTTTGGGGATAAATGGCAAGGTCGAACGCCAAACTTCTGTAAATGAGTGTCGGGCCTTGGGGATAAATGGCAAGGGCCGATACGATTCGAGGAGTTAGACTTGGAGAACTAACATAATGTGATGCACAGTTTGAAGTCTTGGGGATAAATGGCAAGGTTGAACGCCGAGCTTCTGTAGATGAGTGTCAAGCCTTGGGGATAAATGGCAAGGGTCGATACGATTCGAGGAGTTAGACTTGGAGGACTAACATAATGTGACAGGTTAGGAGTTGCATGCAGGTTAGGGGCCAATATGTTGAGTAATAGTTGAGGCCTTGGGGATAAATGTCAAGGTCCAACACCGAGCACCGTAGAGAAGTGTCGATGCTTTAGCTACGCGAGGTCAGGGGTCGGTACGACTCGAAGGGTAAGTCTTGGAGAAATCAAGAAAGAGCACTAGTGAGTTAAGATGTGAGGCTAAGTTTGACATGTATGGTACATTTTTAGTTAAACTTATACATAAACTGCTTCTTGAAATATGTTTCTTTCATTTAAGGCTCGAGATTAATGATAAACATGATGTGTTGATTCTTTGATAATCATGACACGTTGTATCCTTGATAAGCATGTTGTTTGTGCGTGACCCTCAGATAAGGGCTGCTTATTGAGTACTGTGGTTGTACTCATCCCTTTTTTCCCTCTCCAGTTTTGCAGGTATCGAGCTAGTTCTTGGGATGGTGATGGCGAGGAGGAGACTTGACTAGAGAGACCATTTAACGCTGCGTCGTTAAGTTTCAATTTGGATAAGATAGTTATAGTTGTTTATTTGTAACTGAGTATGTTTTGAGATTATTAAATTGGGTTGTTAAGTTCCATTTTTTTTAAGGATGTGATAGTGCTGACAGTGCACTATTCTTTTGAGAACATACATTTTATTTAGCTACTTGAAACTTTGACGACGTGATCTATTGAGGATATTTATCAGGATAATACATTTATTCAAGCTGAACTTGATTTAGCCTTCTCTTCGCTGCTATTCGAGGAAGTTAGTTTTGTGTAGTGGATGATTTTTGATTAGTGAAGATTGCGGTGAAAATTTTCTATAAGGTTGGATTGTTACTAAATTATTAACTGAGAAGGATTTGAGTTCGTTAGAACTTTAGCATTGTTTGTTTTGTTTAGTGACAGCTCATGTAAGTGTTATTAATCAGTGTAGTGTAGCAGAAGCGTGGTGAGAATTGTCAAAGTTTTTATTTCTAGTGGTTTAATTTTCTAGTACGAGTGATACTTTTTAAGTGGCTTTTAGTAACGTTCCCTGTTTGAATGCTGAAAATCCTGAGGCGTTACAGATAATACAATCTTGAGAATATTTTGTAGCTCATTCGTCATACTTTTGAATTTCCATATTCCTGCAGTCGTTCTTTAGAGCATTTATTTTTGTGATTTCTGCAAACGAGCCTCTTTGAAAAGCTGGAAATCTATCGTGCGTACTCTGCCCCTTATCTTCTCTTATGGTATTAGGAATCTGTCTTCGGCTTAACAATTCCTGTCTTTGGTGTTCAGTGTTATGAATCGAAAAGAGATTCAATATAGACCAGAACTCTAACCAGCCCCTCATGCCAAATCCAATCGAAATTGAGATGAGAAGTCTTCCCCCCGTGGGTGGCCAGATGATCCACTCAATCTGATTACTGGATTTTTTAATGCAACAAACGCCTTAAGAGGTACGAGTTTGTTTCTTAAACCTGGATTGAAAAAGGTTCACTACCTTAGCCATATTCAATTCAAACCAGAGGAACTGAAAGGTATGCAAATACAGTATTGACATCCTCAACAAAAAATATTTCATCTTTAGCCCACATACAGAAAAAGGACCCATCAATGCAACAACTATTAATCTCCATCAAACAGAAAATGATACTGAAACAACTTGGAAGGTTGTAATAAAAAAAGAAAAAACACTAAAACGAGAGGAGGAGAGAGCATTTTTTACCAAGCTCTTCCAATGGTTGGTTCGATTTATCAAAACTTCTTAGGATTCCGTTAATAACAGTAATGGAAGTTTTATTTTAGAGACCTTTTAGAACCATTTTATAAAGATTGGAGACCAAACTATAAGATTTTGAAACTTAGAGACAATAGAAACCTACCTTCAAACTTAGGGACTAAAAGTGTATTTTATCTTTATTTTTAAATAAATAATAACAATCATAATTGTTCGACAAGAGTATTACCCATAAATATCTTAGGTTTTATATTTATTTTTTTTATATATATTTTTTAATCTTGCAAAACAAAAGATATTAGTATTAAGATAGTTAGGAAAATTATTTTTTAAAACAAATTATGGAAGCACATCGGCACTATGGGTAAGTCAAAATTGAGAAAGTTAAAAAAAAAGTTATTAAGATGATTGAAAAGGAAATTAAAAAATTTGACTTCTAGTCAATTCTTTAATCTTTTTTCGTGATATCATTCCCACTCTATTACCGCCTCGATGGAACTCAAAGTGGAATAGAATCCAAATTCTGAATTACAAGACAATAATTGATTTTGAGAGCTCCATATTTCTCTTAGTTCCTCTATTTACTTAATTATGTCCAATCTCTCCCTGAACAGCTCTATTTGCACTTTATCATATTCAACTGCTTGCCTTTTTAATGGTATTGGCTAATTTCTGTTAATATTTTACTGCTCGTAGTGATAATTATATTGATATTCATGTACGTAGCTTTCTATTGAGTTTACTATGACGTGTCCTTTAAATAAAATTCTACCTTCATCATTAGCCCCCAACTTTGGAACAAGCTACTATTTGTAGCGATAAAGAAAATCAGGGTGAGGAGCTCACTTGAGAAGAAAAAAGCGTGTTCGTTCGGAGGGAGAGTTTCACTGCTCCTGAGCTTGAAACACATGAAGCTGTACATCCCTCTCTTCCTATCCCAGTTGTACTGTCTACTCTACCAAGAGTCTCGGATTTTGACTACGAGATTTTGGAAGGAGTACATAGAATTTCTCTTTAGGAGTTAGACGAGGTCCAATTTAAGGCTCCTCCAGAAAGCAAGGGCAAAGAGTGTAACGCCTAAGGCCCAGGATTCGGACTAGGATTCGAAATCTGAATTTGGCACCTCTTTGCCTCGGCATTCTCCTGCATCCTCTACGACTTGGCTGCACCACCGTCTTGTTCTGAGCTACTTAGAAGAGCGTAGACTATAATCGTGGTAGATGATCTTATGTTCGTCTTAACTGAGGAGTGTCCTTAGGCTCCCACGCCTAATACAGCCCGAGCCAGTCAGGATGCCTATGACAGATGGATCAAGGCCAATGACAAGGCCAAGATATACATCTTGGCAAGCATATCTGATGTGCTGGCCAAGAAGCATGAGAGCTCAATGGAGATCATGGATTCATTGCAGGACATGTTTGGACAGCCGTCCATTTAAGCCTAACACGATGCCCTCAAATTCATTTACAATTCTCGCATGAAAGAGGGAACATCAGTGCGAGAACATGTTCTCAATCTGATGGTCCACTTTAATGTGGCTGAAGTGAACGGCGCTGTCATAGACGAGGGGAGTCAGGTCAGCTTTATCTTGGAATCTCTTCCGAAGAGTTTCCTACAGTTTCGCAGCAATGCTTGATGAACAAGATCGAGTACAACCTTACCACGCTCTTAAATGAGCTACAGATTTTTAAGTCTCTTATGAAAAACAAGGGACAGGAAGGGGAGGCAAACGTTGTCACCTCAAAACAAGGTATAAATAGCTGCTTACAAAGAAGAAAATATAATGAAACCCTTGCCTATTAGGATAAGTAAACACTTACCTATTAGAACAAGGAAACCCTAACATAAATTGGAAATTAAAAGAAAATAAATATAATTTAACACTCTTCCTCAAGCTGGTGAATGAATATTCTCCATTTCCAGCTTGTTAACCAAACGCTCAAAGTTGTTGTTGTTCAATCCTTTTGTAAGGATATCTACTATTTGATTATTTGTTGGCACAAATGGAGTACATATGAGGCCGCTGTCTAACTTCTCTTCTATGAAGTACCTATCAATCTCAACATGCTTGGTTCTATCACGTTGAACTGGATTATGTGCAATATTGATGGCTTACTTGTTATCACAGTAAAGTTTCATAGGTCCTTCCCATGGAATCTTCAAATCTTTTAAAATAATTTTTATCTAGAGTAATTCGCAGATGCCCAATGCCATTGTTCAAAATTCTGCTTATGAACTCGATCTTGCTACTACATTCTGTTTTTTATTTCTCCATGTCACTAAATTTCCACCTAAGAAAGTACAATAGCCAGAAGTTGATTTCCTATCATCTATCGATCCCGGCATCTGTATAAACTTCTAGATTGAGTTTTTCGTCTTTCTTAAACAACAATCCTCTCCCAATGGGGCTTTTCAAATAGTGAAGTATCTGGTACACTGCTTGAAGGTGAACTTCTTTTGGATTATGCATAAATTGACTTACCACTCCTACAGCATATGCAATATCTGGTCTTATATGAGAAAGATATATTAATTTTCCAACTAATCTTTGGTAAGTTTCCCTATTTACTGGACGACTCTCTTCAGCTGCACATAATTTACGGTTTTGATAAATTGATGTTCCCATTGGCTTGCTACCAAGTTTTCCTATTTCAGATAGCAAGTTAATAACATATTTCTATTGTGATAAGAATAAGCCTTGTTTAGAGTAGGCGACTTCTATCCCAAGAAAATATTTCAACTTTCCAAGTTCTTTAACTTCAAACTCATGGATTAAACAATTTCTTAGTTTATTCTGTTCGTTATTATCATTGCCGGTGACTATAATATCATCGACATAAACAATCAGTGCTGTCACTCCCCTTGCAGCATAATGTTTTATAAACAATGTATGATCTCCTTGACTTTGTGTACCAATTTTCCTCGTAACCTGAGAAAATCTACCAAACCATGCCCTAGGAGATTGCTTTAATCCATACAATTCTCAATTTACCAACTTTATTTCCTGCTTACTCATACCCTGGTGGAATTTCCATATAAATTTCCTCTTCAAGATCACCATGCAAAAACGCATTTTTTACATCATATTGTAACATGTTCCATCCATGATTTACAGCAAGACATAGAAGTATTCGTATTGTGTTCATCTTGGCAACAGACGCAAAGGTTTCAAGATAATCAACTCCATACGTTTGAGTATGTCCTTTAGCCACTAACCGTGCTTTGTACCTCTCAAGTGTTTCATCCGCTTTATACTTCACAGTATATATCCATCGACAACCTACAACTCTTTTATCTTTAGGCATAGTAACAAGCTCTCATGTTTTATTTTTCTCTAAAGCCTGCATTTTAAGATTCATTGCTTGTCTCCATTCTTCATGTCGTATTGCCTCCATATATGTTTTTGGAATGTTTACTTGAGTAAGGTTTACCATAAAGCTTCTATACTGACTTAAGAGTTTGTCATATGATACAAAGTGAGATAACGAATATTGAGTACAAGTTCGTTTTCCCTTCCTCAAAGCGATAGGCAAATCCATATCTGACTCATCATTAGTAGATACAATAATGTTTGACTCATCATTAGTAGATATTATAATGTCTGATTCATCACTGTCTTTTTTTTAATCAATTTCAGTTTCAGAGATGTGTTTTGATAAGAAAACAATAGCCAATTGGATCTAAGAACCCTTATGGTTATGCAAACCCCTAGATCACAAATGCTAAAACCCCCAAATCAAGATGATTTCAACCCAAGGAAGAAGTTAGAACGAATTTACCTTGATGATCAAGAGCAAGAGTAGAGAAAACTTGTTTCAAAACTCAAGATTCGAATCACTCCACAAGTTAGCTTGATCAAGACTACTTGAATGATTCTAGCATGCAATTCTAAAACACAAGACATGCAAAAGAAAAGCTCATGGCTCAATAAGCTTAAATTTCATTATCTCAATACTCAAATCTCAAATCTCAAATCTATTTTTCCAAGGGAACAAGCTAGGCTATTTATAGCCTCCAAAACAACCCTTCAAGTAACCTAAAAGAATTGTTAAGGTTGTAACTCCCTACTACATCAATACCATAAACCACCACTAACTCAAATGAAACTTAAAACACATAAATGAAATGTTTAAAACTGAAAATACAATTAAACATGCTTTAAATCCGAGAATGAAACTCCTCCACCATAGAACCAAGAGTTTGTAACCCTCCAAGAGTGAATGAACTGGAGTTTGAACTACTTTGAAGTCTTGTTCATTTAATGCATCTTGAGTTCAACTTTGACTTCCATGAATGCATCTTGAGTTCAACTTTGACTTCCATTAATGTATCTTGAGTTGGCCATAAATGAAACTAGAGTGCATTTAGTGCAACTCCAATTTGTTGTCAACTTGGACATAGGATTCTCCAACACCTTTCTTTAAATCTCGAGGACTAAGACACTTTGGTTCATATCAGCTTGTCATTTGATCTGTACGGGTGAAAGTGGCCCGAGTCGCCGACTCAACATTCCTACCATTTTGGGGATGAGACCGAGTGGGGAGCTGGGAACATAACTTCACAAGATGGAATTCACTCCTCCCCAACTTTAGGGAATAGATGAGTGTTCACTTTAGTGCTGACTCCGAGACTTGAACAAGAGGTTCACCCTCTTACTAGCCCGATAGGGACTTCCGGTTATTGGTCAGACTATAAACGGGTTGTTCATTAGAGGATCAGCGGTACTTCAGGTACGAGATGTAACACAGGGGTAAAACGGTAATTTAACCCATATGTGGTTACGAACACTCGTGAAGGACTTGCCATTAATGGTCTATATCCTTGGACACATAAATATTATAGAGTGAGAAGAGTTCAGCTGCGGGTTTTTAGTGGAGTAACCCGTAGTTAACGTATGTTGATTAAAGTGGTTAATGAGTTTGACCAATTATCTCGTAACGTTAAAGCTTCTGATCTATACGTCCATTAGGTCCCCTTGCTAGCTCGTAAAGGGTAATTAAGAACATTAATTCTCGAGAGAAATTTGAATTGTTCAAATTTAATTAAAGGAAATTTGAGTTAATTGTGGATGACATAATTTAATATAATGTATGATGATACATTATAAAATTATATATTATGAGAGAATAATGTGAATAGGATTCATATTAAAACTATAGGTTAAATTTTAATATGAATTAGATTCATGTTAAATACTATAGGTTAAGAGGGAAATGTATATTTGAATATGATTCCCATATTTATTGGTTTAATTTAATTTAATTTAATTAATTAATTAATTAAGATATAATTAATTAATTTATTTATTTATTAAATTAAATATATTTAAATAAATAAATAAATAAATATATATATATAATATGTTAATTATGTTAAATGTTAACATAATCAACATTCACTACTTCCCACAATTTTTGTTGGCAAGTGGTGAGGTGGTTCCCACTCTCTCTCTCTTTTCGTTCACACATTAAAACCACTGTGTTTTTGTGGTTTTAGTGGGTGGTTCATTTCTTGAAATCTTTGCATAGAACACAAAGAATCCCTCTCTCTCACAAGACCTTTTGGTTATTTCCTGCACGTTTTCTTCCCCAAAAGAAAGGATCCCACAATCCGTTCTTGATCCTTGAGACATAGCAAGCTAACGTTGTGGTAATATCTAACGTTTTGATACGTGTTTTTGGGTTCGTTTGATCGTGCCGATACAAACTTCGTGCTCGAGGAAGAAAGGTTGCCAACGTCTTCAAATGTAAGTTGTTTTCTTCCTCCCAATAGGCTTAACCTCTTCTTTAATAGAAATTTTCTGTTTTTTTAGAAAACCGGTAACGTTTATATTCTATAACGAGTTGAATCACAAGCAATCAACCGCTTCCGCTTGGGATTCGATCCCTTCACTTTGAACACACGCATAGAGAATAAAGTCTTATGGACCTCCTCCGTCGATACATCTCTCTCTAAATGATTTAACGCCTCTAAAAGAAGTGGTCGAAAAGCTCACTAGACTCTCCCTGCCTCTGTCTCCCCATATAGATTTTGAAAATGGTTAGTAGCTATCTCTTTTAGGAAAGCTTCATCCGTTAACCAAACGTCATTTTGGTCCTTTAACGTCTCAATTCTAATCCTCTTCCGATTAATTATGGCCTTTGTATGAAAATTTTTTGTATTCCTATCACCAAACGGGACACACTCACAGCGAGCCCTCTGATACCAAGTAATCTCTTCCTGCAAAAGGATGAAATCTAGTTCTTTGCTTAATTCATTCTCTAGGTTAGAAATGAACGGGTTAAGATTCTGGGGATAATCTTTTGAATACCGGCTAATCTAGCAAGGATAATTCTTTTATTTTTAGAAGTACTTTGAAAGACTTCTTTGTTCCATTGAGTCAATTTACCTTGTGCAATGGCTAAACAATTTGGGAGCGGCTCCAATGATGGCCAATAATCCCTTAAAAAATTTGAGAACAAACAATGGGTTTGCCATGCTGCCATAAAACGAAAGGGTCTTTGGATCCTAGAACTGCCACTAAAGCCAGCCGTGTCGAAGAGGATAGGGTGGTGATTAGACTTAATTCGTGGTAGCACTCTCACAGATGTTTCTGGGAAAGCTAACTGCTAACTCACATTTACAATACCTCTGTCCAACCATTCAAAAATTCTCCTATGGCCGTGAAAGAGGGGACCCCTCCAAGTAAACTTGGGCCCCGAACTTCCAAGGTCCATTAATTGGCATCTATTCATCATATCCAAAAACAATGCTGCTGATCTTGGATTAGAGGGTGCCCCTCCTATTTTTTCCTCTTATGAAAAAATATAATTGAAGTCTCCCAGGAGAAGCCATGGTTAAGCATCTAAAGGGATTAAAGTCTCGAGATATTGGCATAACTCCCTTCTTATTTCCATCTGGGGACTACCATAAATGGCTGTAAATAAACCGGAAAAGGATCCTTTTGTAATTCGGAAATGATATGCTTGATTATGGAACTAATTTCTACAAATGAAACCTTACTAGGCTACCAGAACACTCATATACCCCCTTTAAAACGTATAGCCTCGATTCTAGCTAAGAAATTTTAGGAAGACTTTTACAAATAGAATCCGCCGGCACACCACTAATTCTAGGTTATAAAATGACCATAACATCCGGATTCTGCACAAAAATCATATCTTTAAGAATATATTTAAAGCAAGGACTTCGAGCCCCCACAATTCCATGATAAAAAAATCATTAAACTAAACTAGAAGAGTTAAAGACACTTCCCTGGGGTATAACCCGTACGGACTTCATTCCGAATTCCATCCTGCTTTTCAATTGCTCTGAATCACAGGGTGGTTCCTGGTCCAACATATTCCTATCAACCGCTTCCGAATCACATGCCATTAGTTGCATACTCTGAGTCTTCAAATTTTCCTTATCCCTATTCCCAGCCACCTCGGGTTGGATTGAAGAGAAAGTTCTCGCCCCTGGCTCTTGGAAAACATCCTGATCTGAATCACTATCCCCAAGATCTAAATCTCCATCCAACCAATGGGGATGGATATGGCCCCCCGGATCATTGTTATTCCATAGAATCGGAGTATCAAAAGGGGATCCAAAAGCCTTAGAACCCAATTATGTGCTCCGCTTATTGCTATTATTATTCGACACCCCAAACTTAGCTCTTGTCTCACTGGCTGACCCACCTTTGCGTGTCATCTCCCCATTTTCTGCATCATTAGGGAAATCCATACCTTCCTTATTTTTTCTCATGCGAACCTAAAGGGTTCCTACGATTTCTGTTTGTCATGGTAGCTTCTAACTGACCCCTCCCTACTCTTGTGTGGGTAAATTTCCCCCCCTTTGTTTGGAATTCTCCACTAGAATCCACGACCCATGACCCGGTGAGGGATCAGAACCTCTATTTTGTTGTGGCTTGTCTCTTTTATGGCCTGTTACAGAGAAGTCATCCTCCAACGTAACATGGGTCGACTCTTCAATATCTACCTCTACATTTGACATTCGTTTCTCCTCTGTCCTACTAGCACACCGAAGAGGGCAATCATCTACTTTATGACCACAAATCCCGCAATTGAAACAAACCAACTGAATCCCTTCATATTGGATTTCGAACCGTTCCCCCAAAACGGTAAAATCATAGCACAAGTTTTTGGTCAAATCCACCTCAACACATAAACTTGCAAAATTCCCCATTTCTCAGCTTGAGTCTTTAAATCGATTTTCTGGGATTTGCGTATAAAACCTCCAATTCCCTTCATACTTTATTCATTATATAACTCCATCGTGATAAGCGCGAAGGTTGCTCGTGTTTACAAAGCTAGAGGTCCTTCTAGGATCCTTGCAAACATTCACAAAAACGACTAACTTACCGAATGATTCCAACCAAGAGTAAGGTTAGAAGATGAATCACTCTTAGATCGGACTTAGAATCTACGATGGTCACTCCTAGATCCTAAGACGACTCACTCCAGAATTAGCTTGATCGAGACTAATCCAATGAATCGGTTTAACATCAAACCTAAAGCAAGATTTGAAAGAAGCAACACCAAAAGTGTTAAGGAACAAAAGTTATTGAATTTCAATATGTTTTTAATCTTAAGTTATCCATAACAAGAGCATTACAAGCCTTTAAATAGGCCAAATGGTCGTTCAACATAAGAACACCAAAAGTTTTTCAAAATACTGCTTAATGCAAATTGTAGAAAATATGACATGCAAATTAAAACTTGATTGCACATCATTCTAGACACTTAAATGCGGATCAGAAAACGTAGTCATGCTTCAAATGGTCTTATCTATGTGCTGTAGGAGGCGCTTCACGTTTGGATATGGTTTGACAACTTTTGACTTCACAAACTCCAAAGAGGTGCAATCTGCAAAGGCACCTGTTCACGAATCTGCACACTTTTTTTGTCCTCCGTGCCATCTCTCAAAATAGACAACTTTTCCCGTGCCATCTTTGCTCCATTCTCTTCTTGACTCATTGAAGTAACATTATGATTAAATTCAGGCTCAAAACTCTTTGTTGGTTCTTGTGCATTAACAAGCTTTTGAAGGTGCAGTGTGAAAGTCTCTTGAATCTTCCTTGCCTTTCTTGTAATAATTGCTCCTTTGATATATGTAATTGGTCACAAATGGATTCGTATCACATCGGGCAATCTGGTATGCGCATCCACAAAGCTGCTCGATCTATCGTTGCTTTTGAAGGTCTGAATTTTGGCGACTAACTTTGAACGGCCAAATAATGGTCAAGAACTTTCCACGGACCATCAAAAAGGATTCTTTCACGGTCCTCCATCAATTCCAATTTGACAATGAAAAAATTGTTGCTCAGACTAATCAATTTGATTTCCCCTTTTGGCTACCAAATGGAAATCTGTTGGGTGCGTTGCCCTAGACTCGTAGTTTGTACTTTTGTAAAAACAAATTTATATTCAATAAAGTTATATTCAATCAATTTGTTGTTGAATTCATAACATTGCAATTATCTAATCCAATAAACTAAACATCAAAGGTTATTGTCATGTAACCAGGACAATATATATATTGGGTATATTTTTTATATGTCCTTGATATACAAGTAGATGATGTCTCGGGAATAACTTGAACGGTCTATAGTACATGGATAAGACTGGGTACCTTATCCTGGCAACACTATGGATACGACCCACTTTGTAAATGTTACATACGACCCGATCCAAGTCGTTCGTATGGAGACATGCGAATGGGGGTATCATATACAATGAGTTTTTATAAGACCGGACCATAAAATAGTTAATCTTTAGATGTAACGTCGTTGACTAACATATTGATATTTCACAGGATGACCAGGCAACTCATTCTCAATCTTGAGTGAGTTATGGACTCCTGCCCATGAGGGCTCATTCTTTGATCTGTATGCGTGAGAGTGGTCCAAATCGCCGACTCAACATTCCTACCATTTCGGGGACGAGCCGAGTGGGGAGTTGGAAACATAACTTCACAAGATGGAATCACTCCTCCCCGACTTTTAGGGAGTAGATGAGTGTTCCATTTAGTGCTGACTCCGGGACTTGAACAAGGGGCCCACCTTCTCACTAGCCCGAGAGGGACTTCTGATTATTGGTCGGACCATAACCAGGTTGTTCATTAGAGAATCAGCGGTACTTAAGGTACAAGATGTAACACAGGGGTAAAATGATAATTTGACTCATATGTGGTTACGAACACTCGTGAAGTATTGACTTGCCATTAATGGTCGATATCCGTGGACACAGAAATTGTAACGCCCCAGGATTTTCAACATTCCCAAATAGGGACCGTTACTAAAATTACCTAAGAATTCCACTGAAGCAAGATAATTAACTTGAACAACTAAAACTAAACAATAAAACCATCACGCTTCCTCTACACTACTCTGATGCCAACACTCACGAGATATCGAACAAAACAAAACAACAAAACCAAAGATTTAACCAAAACTTATATCCTTTACAAATAATTCATTTAATACCCACTTCACCTTATCCAAACTTCTCAAAAGAAACCTTTACTAACCATAAACCATCCACTAAACGAATGTTAGCATCTCGAATGGCAACGAAGCAAAAGCTAATTTAATTTCAACATGACCAAATGTATTAATAGTTATTCTTAATAGATTACAACCCCACAGTTCGAAAAGCTAAACAAAATTAATGACCTCAAAGAGTAATGTGTCAATCTTAAAATATCCTTTAAACCAAAAACTAAACAAAAGCAACTACTAATAACTCAACTACAAGATGAAATAACTGCAACTATCATAACTAAATGAAATTAAATGCAAGCAACGCAGCTAATGGTCTTTCTAGTCAAGCCTCCTCCTCGCCATCACCATTCCAAAGAGTAACCATATTACCTACGAAATTTGGTGAGAAAAATAAGGGGTGAGTACAACCACGGTACCCAGTAAGCAGTACATACTTGAAGGGTCACACATGCACAGCATGTTTATCATAAAAACAAAACATCATGCTTATCATTAACGTCATGCTTTAAATGAAAATAAATTATTTATGGATATGATTGACTATACATGCACCCTACGTGCCAAACCCAAGCCTCGCATCACGACTCACTAGTTTGCTTTCTTGTTTCCCAAAGACTTACTCCTCCGAGTCGTACCGATCCCTGATCACGCATAACCAAGGCATCGACACTTCTCTAAACTCACTAGTTTTCTTTCTTGTTTCTCCGAGGCCTACTCCTTCAAGTCGTACCGACACGTGACCACGCATAGCCAAGACATCGACACTTCTCTGAACTGAGTAGTTCTCTTTCCTTTACCTCCAAGACTTACTCCTTCGAGTCGTACCAACCTCTGACCACGCATAGCCAAGGCATTGACACTTCTCTACGGCGCTTGGTGTTCGACCCTTGACCACCCATAGCCAAGGCCTCCAACTGTTGCACCGACCCCAAACCACGCATAGTTAAGGCATCGATGACTTTGCAACATATTGGCCCTTGTCCTTTCCTCTCAAGGTCCTAATACTTGCTTTCCACTAAGACTCGCTGCGCCGACCTCTAACCACGCATAGTTAAGGCATCGACACTCATCTTTAACAAAGATTGGCGTATCGACCCCCAACCTTTTTACCCGGAGTCTCAATACCCAACTAGTGACGTATCAGCCCCCTGGCCTTGATACTCACCCATTCACTTCATAATAGAACTTACGCTCTCACGAGAGTCTTGCATGCTATTAAGCCATGACTCGTGCATCGATCATCTTATAACAGTCCAGTATGCGATATACATAAAACATACGTAACTACCAATCAACTTAAAATAGCTCAGCACGATCCAACAACTACAACGTGTATAATTCACAACAGAGGCACAACCAACAACATAACCAATATATGATCAACAAATACCCGGCATGCTTCAACACAACAGATTTAATCCAACACGTTTAAACTCATCATCAGTTTATCAAGAGCAGCATCTATTAGGTAATATAAACCGCGAACAATCATGCAACCAACACTCATAGGCACACAAGCATACAAACAATTTATGCATCAAACAACAAACATCCCCACAAGTAAGAACTACTTACCAACAAGGGTCCTAACACACTACTAAGCTTGTAGATGGATTTCCTAAATCAAAAGCAACCAAAAATTGGGTTACAAACTAACTAAAAAGACTTTAATTGAAATCAAAATCTATTGTAAATGAGTCGTTACCTACTAACTCATGCCAAGACCACTTGGGTTAAGAGTGGGTCGATGCCGAATGAGCTCGGCACTTCAAAACTTTGTTCGAAAAGCCTCGGGCTTGCTGGTCCTACTCCGAAAAGGAATGAGTAACTCAAATCAACCTTTGTTTGAGTGTCGACAAGTGCCGAAAGGATGCCGAAGGGGTTGGGTATCATAGATTTGGCTTCGAACACAATTGGGTATCACAAATCAGGCTTCGATCAGGCTTCGTTTAGGTGTTGGTCGATACCAAACTTTGCTGGATCGCTACTGTTACATGGAGGAGGGCTGGGCATTATGGATCTGGGCGTAGCGGGTCGTGGGTTGCCAGAATCCAAGGTTGCGCCACCGAAATCACCTTCGACCGTCGGCGAAGCTTCACTCACAGGGCTGCCCTTTGCGGGTCTAGGCGTCAGGGTTGTGGATTCGCTGCAAAAAAAAAATGAACAGGACATTGCGCCGCTGCGGGGTTGTTTGCAGCGAAAATCACAATTCTGTTGGTCACGCTGTCGTCCAACCATTGGGTCTAGCCAGAAAAATTGCAGAAACCATCGAAGCTGTCGGATCTGCTCAAAGACGCCGCCAAGGTTCATGAGCCACGGCGTTCGTCGCAGATTGTCACTGGAGGAGAGGTCGCGCCTCGAGTCTTATCGTGAAACAATGTGGAGCACACTCCGTGGTAGAAACATCGTGTGTCGCCGGGCGTTGCTCCGCTGCTATCGCCGTTAGTGTACCACCTGTGGTCGCCGGCAATCAACAAGAAGAAGAGGGGGGTGGGTGGCGGCTAGGGCTAGGGGGAATGAGAAGAAGAGAGGAAAAGAGAAATAGACTTTAGGGTTTGTTTTGTTTTATTTTTTTCTCCCTTTTTCTTTTCCTTTTACCAAAAGAATAATAAATCTAAAATAAACCAAAATGATAAAACAAAATAAGGTTTATGGTTGTATAAATAAAGGAGATTTTTCCTAATACTCTCCCACAAAGAAAACCCATTGCAAAAAGGGTTGGAAATTATTTAAGAGATTAATTTATATTTAAAACCCAATAATAGAATCCAAAAGAGAGAATTAAATTTCCGAAACTTAGGATTAAGATTTAATTAAAAATCTCTTTCCAAAATTTGAAAACTTAATTTATCTTAACTAACGAAATTAAACTTAAATTCTAATTTATCTAAAATTAGAACTGCAAATTAAAAAATCCAATGATTTAAATTATCAGCTTAGGGGAAAAAATGCAAACACTCAATTTAAATCTTAAAATAAAATATTTCTAAAAACTCGAGGCATTATAGAAATATTCTATAGTGAGAAGAGTTCAGCTGCGGATTTTTAGTGGAGTAACCCGTAGTTAACGTATGTTGATTAAAGTGGTTAATGAGTTTGACCAATTAATCTCGTAATGTTGGAGCTTCTGATCTATAGGTCCAGTAGATCCCTTTGCTAGCTCGTAAAGTGTAATTAAGAACATTAAATCTTGGAAGGAATTTGAATTGTTCAAATTTAATTAAAGGAAATTTTAGTTAATTGTCTATAACACAAATTAATATAATATATGATGATACATTATGAAACTATATATTATGAGAGAGAATAATGTGAATAAGATTCATATTAAAACTATAGGTTAAAGTTTAATGTGAATTTGATTCAGATAGGTTACGAGAGAAATGTGAATTAGATTCATATTAAATACTATAGGTTATGTGGGAAATGTATATTTGAATATGATTCAAATATTTATTGGTTTAATTAAATATGGTTTAATTAAATTATTGATATGAACCAAGGAGCTACCTTTGTTATGCCTCATGGACCGATTACAAGATCGAGAGCTAAGAAACTTCAACAAGCTTTGCTACTTCGTGTCCAAGCGTTCTTGAACTCGACAAGAGAAAAAAAGGAAGATGTGCAAGAAGTTGGAACTATGCACTTCAATTTGGTACAAGTTATGCATTTTTAAGTGTTTTTAAGGTAAGTCAAAGTCACTTGGTCAAGGTCAAAGTCAACTCCATTAAGACAAGTCAAAGTCAACTCATTCAATTCAAAAACCAAGTCAAACACTCACATCCCTCATTATGGACGAGATTGCACTTATTTTGGTTGGCTTTCCATGTTCTTAACCTTTTCATTTGCTTGTCTTTTCATTTCTTGTAAGTTATGTCTTCTCATTTACAACTCTTTTCATTTCTTGTAAGTTACAAGTCTTTTCATTTGCTTAAGACTTTTCATATGGCTTGCTAGGATGGCTATATATAGCCTTGAGATGTCTTGTTGTAAACACAATTTTAAGTTTAAAGTGAGTTTTCTCATTAGCTTGGTTGAGAGCTTTATCTCCCATTTCTTGTGCAATTTCTTGAGTTTTTAGAATTTGCATGTTAGGATCATTCAAGCGGTGTTGATCATACCTCTTGTGGAGTGATTCGAATCACGAGTTTAGAAACGAGTTTTCTCTACTCTTGATATTGATCATCAAGGTAATCCGTTCTAAAACTTTTCCTTGGGTTGATTCCATACTTGTTTTCGGGGTTTTTGTGATTGAGTTCTATGGGTCTTGTTCGTTAGCAAGGTTCTTAGATCCAACTCTCAAGGGTTTCTTAACATTTTGGTATCAGAGCTTTAGGCTCAGGATCGGATATATATTTCCTTTGCGTTTCTGTACAATCTATCTTTGAATTTTTTTGTTTTGTTTTGTTCTTTCCATTCCATCAGTCACAAAAAAAAAGAAAAAAAAAATCATATTTGCGTACATCTTTTGATCTTTTAGTCTTCTACGTTTTTCTAGATCTCGTTCTTGTCTAAAACTCTGTCTTCTTTGATATCTTCTAAATCAGTTTTTTTCAAGGTGAAATCATTCAATTTCGTAAATCTGTCAAGAAAAAATTAAAAAAAACTGAGATTATGATTTCTTTTGTTCTTATTTTGTTATTTACACCTTCATGTTCGATTTTACTTCAGCATGTTTAATCCCTAATTTGGTTTTTAAAACTAGCCATTAGCTATTTAATATTATGGTTACACTTTCTATTCATTTACTAGTCTTGCATTGAATTCTCATTCTTAATTTTGCCACTTCATTGTTGTTGAATTCCAAACCATCTATATGTTTAACTTTGCTTTCATTTCTTTCTAGCTTCCATTCTAATTGTGTCCATTATTATTTTTTTTTATTCACTTGTTTCTTTGTTGTTATTCAGGTTACTCCTAAAATCACGCTCTTGTATGAGTTCTTATGTGCTATCTAAACCACTTGAAATGCACATTGCTCTTTGACTTTGCTACTCACTTACCAATTTGTTTGATGTGTGTAAGAGTGAACTAAGTCGTGAGGGAGAGATTGAAAGGGAGTGATACATTATTTTGAGTGTTAAATACGAGAAAACTTCATTAACGAGTGGAATAGTAAGGGAGTGCTTGTGAGGTCCATTTTTCTTTGTTACTTTAACTTTGTTTTGCAGCCATGTTTCACACTGGACGTTCACAGAAATCGAAGTTCCACCATAGTCGAAGACAATATGATAACCACCATGGCGACGATCCATATACAAAGGAATTGGCCGGGATTCGCAAAAACATAAATGACCTCAATGAATTGTGCCAAGAGTTCAAAATGCTATACGAAGACATGAGGAGGCATGCTACAAAATCGAATAAAAAAGAGAACGATTGTCCTATGCCTGAAGAGGAAAATCATCAACACATTCCAAATGAGGGAGAGAATCAAGATGCCGTTGACGATACGAATGTTGAGACTGTTATGCATGCCCAACAAGAAGATTTTAATATTGATGTTGTTATTTATGATGCTGAAGAAGATGTGCATGTTGAGGTTTTGACGCCTGATGAGTACACAACCATAGAGGAGGTACTTATTGAGAAAGCACTCGAGATTACAAATATTGTGCAACTTGGGGAGAGTAAGAAAAGCACGCAACTGCAAAATGTAGACCTCGGCAACACTCAGAAGCAACATTCACTCATTGCTTCGTTGCCCTTGAAAAATCAAATACCATGGACTCGTGGTCCAGTGTATTGGGGATTTAAACCAGAAATTTGGAAAAAGACTGCAAGGTTTTTCTTTACTTCAAGCAATTACAAGTTTATCATACAAATTTATTATCTTATCAACCTGTTTGAATGAGCTCAAGATGCTGAGTACAAGGTTGCATTGCAAGGAGATCCTATAGATTCGAGGACGAATCCTTCTGAAGATGGGGAGGATGATATGAACCAAGGAGCTACATTTGTTATGCCTCATGGACCGATTACAAGATCGAGAGCTAAGAAACTTCAACAAGCTTTGCTACTTCGTGTCCAAGCGTTCTTGAACTCGACAAGAGAAAAAAAGGAAGATGTGCAAGAAGTTGGAACTATGCACTTCAATTTGGTGCAAGTTATGCATTTTTAAGTGTTTTTAAGGCAAGTCAAAGTCCACTTGGTCAAGGTCAAAGTCAACTCCATTAAGAGAAGTCAAAATCAACTCATTCAATTCAAAAACCAAGTCAAACACTCACATCCCTCATTATGGACGAGATTGCACTTATTTTGGTTGGCTTTCCATGAACAAGAAGAAGTTACAAGAACACTTTGGTTCTTGTAACTTCTTCTTGAGAGTTGGATCTAAGAACCTTGCTAACGAACAAGACCAATAGAACTCAATCCCAAAAACCCCTAAAACAAGTATGGAATCAACCCAAGGAAAAGTTTTAGAACGGATTACATTGATGATCAATATCAAGAGTAGAGAAAACTTGTTTCTAAACTCAAGATTCGAACCACTCCACAAGATAGCTTGATCAAGGCTACTTTTGGTTGGCTTTCCATGATTAAGAAACCCTTGAGAGTTGGATCTAAAACCTTGCTAACGAACAAGACCCATAGAACTCAATCCCAAAAACCCCGAAAACAAGTATGGAATCAACCCAAGGAAAAGTTTTAGAACGGATTTACCTTGATGATCAATATCAAGAGTAGAGAAAACTTGTTTCTAAGCTCAAGATTCGAACCACTCCACAAGATAGCTTGATCAAGGCTACTTGAATGATTCTAGCATGCAATTCTAAAACACAAGAAATGCAAAGGAAAAGCTCATGGCTCAATAAGCTTAAATTTCATTATCTCAAAACTCAAATCTCAAATCTGTTTTTTTTTCCAAGGGAACAAGCTAGGCTATTTATAGCCTCCAAAACAACCCTTCAAGTAACCTAAAAGAATTTTAAAGGTTGTAACTCCCTACTACATCAATACCATAACCACCACTAACACAAATAAAACTTAAAACATATAAATGAAATGTTTAAAACTGAAAATACAATTAAACATGCTTTAAATCTGAGAATGAAACTCCTCCACCATAAAACCAAGAGTTTGTAACCCTTCAAGAGTGAATGAATTGGAGTTTGAACTACTTTCAAGTACTTTGAAGTCTTGTTCATTTAATGCATCTTGAGTTCAACTTAGACTTCCATTAATGCAACTTGAGTTTGTAGTAAATGAAGTTGGACTTGTTCTTGACTTAATTCAATTCAACTTGAGGTTGTCATAAATGACACTAGAGTGCATTTAATGCAACTCCAATTTGTTGTCAACTTGGACATAGGATTCTCCAACAACTTCCTTTAACTCTTGAAGACTAAGACACTTTGGTTCATACCATCATCCCTGTCTTCAAAAGGATTCGTCCTCAAATCAAAAGAATCTCCTACATCAAATGGACGAAAATCAGCAGCATTGAATATGTAATTTTCATCGAACTTGCCGTGTAGAGCACTCTTAAAATCATCAAATGTCAAATTTATAGCTCTACATGGGTTCCTCTTCAACTTCTTTCCAAAAGAAAAGCGATCCTTCCAATAGTGTCTCCAAACCCAATCACCCGGCTTGAACATTGTATACTTCCTTCCATGAATGAATTTAGAAGCAAATTGGGACTTTTGCTTCTCACGAGATGCTTCAGCCTTGTAAACCACATGTTGACTGTCATTTTGTACTTTGGAAGCAATCTTTGGTTCAATCTTCTCAATGAGTGTTCTAGCCTCCTGTAAAAACTCAAGGGAAACACTAGACCAACATGGTTTAAGCTCTCCCGTTAGATAACAAACACCTTTGTACAAAAGATCAAGAATGTTTTGTTTGGAAAATAAAACATAGTTGACATCACAAACTTTTTCAAACAAGCTTACATTCTTGGCTTTTCTCTCATTTTTCTCTTTAGGCCACAAACTAATCTCATGCTTTTCTCTCACACAAGATTCTTTTTCAAACAATTCACATGCTTTTGTCTTGACCTCATGCGCCTTTTTCCCTAACTCACACACAACATCATATACATCTTGAGGAGTAGGTGTTACAATAGTAGAAGTGTTACAATCAAACAATTCATTGCAATCTAGTTGCCTACTAAATAAAACACTATCAGCATGTGGCACTAGGTCACAAACTATGTCTTCTTGAATTGGATCACTTTCTACCTCAACAATAGGCTTAATGTTAGTTGGTAAACTAAAATTCTCTAAAGATAAATGAATCTTAGAAAATGGTTTAGGTTTAGTATACCTTGTAGACTTCCTTTGGAGATGTTTCTCAATCTTTATGGCTATTTGCACCATCCCTTCTAAATCCTCATAAAATTGAAGATCAAGTCGTTCGGCAATTTCCTTCTTGAGTCCTCTTAAGAAACGAGCCATTGAAACTTCCTCATCCTCATTAAGATCAAGCTCCTCAAGCAACATTTGCATCTCCATGTAGTAAGCCTCCACGCTATTGCTACCTTGTCTCAAAGATCTCAACTTATAAAAACACTTGGGAACAAAATGCTCTCTCATTAAATGCTTGAGAACATACCATGAGTTTATTGGACACTCAAAGTTCTTCCTCCTACTCAAAAACAATTTATCTCACCAAGTAATTGCATAATCTCGAAGTTGAGCAACAATGAGTTTTACCTTTACTTCCTCACTTAATGGGTAGTAATCAAAGACACGTTCAACTTGCTGTTCCCATTGAATGTATTCCTTCGGGTTTGTACTTCCATGGAACATACGAAGTTTAGCCTTGATGCTTCTCAATATAGGATCAACTTTATGAACTCCTCCTAGATTTCTCATTTGGACAGCATTGCAACATCCACCATGTTCCCTTCTTTCGACCTCCAAATACTCCTTATGGTGCATTGACTTATTCCTCCTCTTTTGCTTCAGATGGGTTGGTTGTCTTTCAATAGATTTGAGTCTCGAGTCCAACCTTTGAAATGTCTTTGTCAAATGCTCCATGTTGTGGAAAAATTTTGCATAATTCTCTTGCTGAGACATGGCTGCAAAAGAAAGCAAAGTAACAAAGAAAAATGGACCTCACAAGCACTCCCTCACGTGTTTACACTCGTAAAGGTATAGTCACTCGTGGTTACACGCAAAAACATCACTCTCAAGAAACTCACAATCTCATTCACATAAGCCAATGAGCAAAGTTTGCAACTCAAGTGGTTAGACATAACACACAAAGAAACACTCAAATAACTTGATTATGGAGTAAATTCAAAACTCGAATTAGAAACAAGCTAAAGAAGAAAGTGACAGAATTGGAACATGATAATTAAGATGGAACAAGAAGTTCAAAAGACCAGAAAATGTAACTCTTGAACAATTAGGCTATTTTGAGAATTTATGGAGTTTAATTTAGCCTTGACAACAGATATGAGTTACACAAGAAAAACATCATGAGAATTGAAAAACAAATTGCTGGAAATTAATTGAGACAATTGTAACCGCCAAAAATTTAATGAGTAACGGTTAGTTGTGGAAATAAATCAAAACACAATTGATATGATTTATTACCAACAGCTAGATTAACAAAAATAGGCAATTTCAACAGCACAACTCAGATCTAGCATGATTTGGAAGTAAAAATGAAAAGAACAAAGAATAACACATGCTCTCGGGTATAGAAGTTTTCCAGAATAGAATGTCAATTTTCGAAGTTTTCACCCAGGAAGAAGTTAGAACGGATTTACCTTGATGATCAATATCAAGAGTAGAGAAAACTTGTTTCTAAACTCAAGATTCGAACCACTCCACAAGATAGCTTGATCAAGGCTACTTGAATGATTCTAGCATGCAATTCTAAAACACAAGAAATGCAAAGGAAAAGCTCATGGCTCAATTAGCTTAAATTTCATTATCTCAAAACTCAAATCTCCAATCTCAAATCTGTTTTTCCAAGGGAACAAGCTAGGCTATTTATAGCCTCCAAAACAACCCTTCAAGTAACCTAAAAGAATTGTAAAGGTTGTAACTCCCTACTACATCAATACCATAACCACCACTAACACAAATAAAACTTAAAACACATAAATGAAATGTTTAAAACTGAAAATACAATTAAACATGCTTTAAATCCGAGAATGAAACTCCTCCACCATAAAACCAAGAGTTTGTAACCCTTCAAGAGTGAATGAACTGGAGTTTGAACTACTTTCAAGTACTTTGAAGTCTTGTTCATTTAATGCATCTTGAGTTCAACTTAGACTTCCATTAATGCAACTTGAGTTTGTAGTAAATGAAGTTGGACTTGTTCTTGACTTCATTCAATGCCACTTGAGGTTGCCATAAATGACACTAGAGTGCATTTAATGCAACTCCAATTTGTTGTCAACTTGGACATAGGATTCTCCAACAACTTCCTTTAACTCTTTGAAGATTAAGACACTTTGGTTCATATCAAATATAATAGGTGGTTGTATAACTAAACTAAGTAAAATGCTATAAAAATGAAGAAATGAAAATCCAAGAGAGAAATACTGTAACGCCCTGCGTTCTCTGGCTAATTTACTTTAAGACTTAATTTGTCCCTTTGGATTTTTTTCCTAAGCTGATAATTTAATTCTTAGATTTTGTTTTTATTTGGAGTTCTAAGCTTGGGTAAATTAGAATTAAGTTTATTTTCATTGAACTAAGGTATAATTAAGTCTTTGAACGTTGGAAGAGACTTTTAATTAAACCTTAAACCCAAGTTTTTTTTTAGAAGTTTAACTTTTACTTTTTGGATTTTTATTCTTGGGCTTTAGGGTCTAAGTTAATTATTTTATTTTGGGTCATTGAGAGTTTTATTTTAATTATCAAAGTGTAATTTTGGACTCTTTGTTTTGGGTCATTAGACTTGTTTAGTTTGGCCTCCTTTGAAAATTTTGAGAATTTAGGCTTTTGGGTTTCAAATCAAGGTTAAAGAACTTTAATTAAAACAAAAAGAAAAAAAATCCTAACTTGTTCTATTCCACTCCTGCAACCACCCTTCTTCTCTGGCGAAGTGCAGTGGCGACCGACGTCCTTTTGTAGCACCGTGTCCATCGGCAACGACACTTGGAGAACCAGCAGTGACGGTGCACAACAACTCCAACGGCGCGAGCTTCTTCCTCGGACATTTTCCGGTAGACTCGTGGCGGGCCTCTGTAGCTTCACCGTCTCCTTCCGGTGGCATCCCGGCGGTCGACAACGGCAATGTCATCCAGTAGCAGCGTGCGCCTTTGAAAGATTGGTGCGGCGGCTCTCCGACGACCCTCCACGATCGACCGACGAACTCACGACTCACGGCACGTTCCTGTCGGATTCAGGCAGCAAGCTGTAGTAGCATCTCAGATTTGCAAAACCGGCAAGTTCGTGACGTCTTTCATCGTTCCAGTTATGTTTGGCGGTGACCCACCTCTCGTACGAAGTCGATTTGCGATACCCACCCCTTCGACATCTATTCAGCGGTTACCCACACCTAAACGAAGTTCGATTTGAAGTACCCATCGCTTTTCGGCATCAGACCAGCAAGCTCAAGCCTTTTCGAACTCCGTTTTGAAGTACCAGGCTCATTCGACTTTGACCCACTTTTAACCCAATTGATTTTAGGGTGAGTTAGTTGGTAACTACTCATATAAAATTAATTTCGGCTCAATTATAGTGATTTCTAACATGAGTTGATTGTTTCTGGATTTAGGAACCCTTCGATGGAACCTAGGAGTGTAGGACCTTGTGTAAGTAATTCTTACTTGGGGGATGTTTGTTGTTTGAATATGTATGAATTGTTGGGTGCTTTTGGATTATTTATTATTCATTGATATGTAAGTTGATTGTCTCTTTGTGAATATTGGTTAATGATTATGAATAGTTTGAATGAAACCATGTTGGTTCCGGTTGTTTATAACTGATTTGCTTTGCGTTGTTGGATTTGATGCTTAGTGGTATTTATGCAAGCATTATGGATTGTGAATGGTTTTATCGTTGTATGGTTGCGTTCATAAAAGCATACTGAAATAATGTGGGAGAAATCTGTTGTGTTGTGCATGCATGTTGAACATATCGTTTCATTATTAGCTTACTGTTTTTTTTTTTGTTCTGGAAGCATGCTGGTTTAATTGTGAGTTGAGTGCTGCATGGGTCGTGGCCTAGAAAACATGTAGTAGGACTCTGGTGAGAGGTTGGTTATGTAATGAAGTGAATGGGTGAGTATCAGGGCCGGGGGCTAATACGTCACTAGTTGGGTGCCGAGGCTCCGGATACAAAGGTTGGAGATCGATATGTCAATTTTGGATAAAGATGAGTGTTGAGGCCTTAACTATGCGTGGTTAGGGGTCGGCGCAGTGAGTCTTAGTGGAAGGCAAGTATTGGGGCCTTGAGATAAAGGACAAGGGCCAGTAGGTTGCAAAGCCATCGATGCCTTAGCTATGCGTGGTTAGGGGTCGGTGCGACAGTTCGAGGCCTTGGCTATACGTGGTCTCGGGTCGAATGCCAAGCATCGTAGAGAAGTGTCGATGCCTTGGCTATGCGTGGTCAGGGGTTGGTACGACTCGAAGGAGTAAGTCTTGGAGGTAAATGAAAGAGGACTACTGAGTTTAGAGAAGTGTCGATGGCTTGGCTATGTGTGGTCAGGGGTCGATACAACTTGAAGGAGTAAGTCTTTGAGGTAAATGAAGGAAAACTAGTGAGTTTAGAGAAGTGTCGATGCCTTGGCTATGCGTGGTCAGGGGTTAGTACGACTCTCAAGTGAAAGTCATAGAGAAACAGGAAAGAAAACCAGTGAGTTGAGATACGAGGATGGGTACGACATGTGGGTTGCATGTTTAGATATGTCTCAATTATCTTATTATGGAATGCATGATGAAATGATAAACACATCGTTTGAACCTTTTTGTGAAGCATGTTGTTTGTGCGTGACCTTCAAGTATGAACTACTTATTGGGTACCGTGGTTGTACTCCCCCTTTCTTTTTCCCTCCAGATTTTGCAGGTAACGAGGTCACTCACGGGAACGGTGATGGCGAGGGGAGACCTGACCAGAGAGACCATATTTAGTGCTGCGTTATTTTTCTTTTCCTTTTTCGATAGGGTAGTTGGAGTGTTACTTTCTAGTATGAGTTGTTGCTTGGTTAATGGTTTAGTTTGTTTAGTTTCCTACTTAAAGAACGCTTTAAAGTTGTCGGTTTACAATTTTGAGAACTCTAGTTTTGATTATTTGTTCGAGTTGTGAGAATTTGAACTTTTGAGATTGACATTAATTAAATGAGTAGCTTTCCTTTCATTGTCATTCGAGTATTTAAGTTTATCTTAGTGGATAGGTTATAGTGGTAAAAATGTTTATTAAGTTTCTTTCATTAATGTTGTTTGACAGAATGTAGTTATTCTCTGTTGATGGTGTTGAGTGAATAGGAGGTTTTTAGTAACGTGTCCTATTTGAGTTGTTTGAAATTTTGGGCAATACAGATACTGTAATAACAGATGTTAGGGCAAAGAAATGCTTTAGCACAGAATACGAATAAGGGGTTAACAGATATAGAAAAAACGGGGAAGATTTATTATGCTTTAATTATGTCCCAACCTCGACTATAGCCTGAAATCACTCTCTGTTGTTCAACTCGACATGGTTCCCTTCCGAGACCAAACATGGATACCCACAACTCCTGTTGCTAAATACCCAAGCAATAAACACAAGTTTTAAGCATGATTAGGGGACCTCATTCCTGAGTATCTATGAGCCTACTAGAAAAAAGTAGCTAATCACAAATAAAGCAAGTGAACTTTATACCCATAAGCCCTTTCGGGTCATACAGAAGCTAGCATACTAAACAAGGTGGCCAATAATGTTCAGTAAGATGAAGGAAATATGCACAGCTCTATAATAATGAAATAAAAACAGCTAGAGTTTCGGTTGTTCAACAGTTACAGCAATTAAATCTCTCCCAAAATGAGGTTTAGTTCATGATGGAAAGGGAAAACAAAATGGGTAAAGAAAAGATACAAGCGATACTAGAGAAAGAGAGAAAAACACAGATGGAAACTAACAGTACTCAAGGTTAAGTAGTAGCTCCTCCCTATCGTCAGCTCTTCCTCGAAATGGGTATGCTCTCCTCGACTTAAGCACTGTATTTGGAGTATTTTTTCTCTTGGGATCGATTCCCCCTTGGGGAATGATGAAGAGATAGCCCACATCTTTTTGCTTTTATAACTCCCCTGAAAACTAGGGCAAAATCAGTAAGACGTCGTTGTACGGACATAAGTTAAAATTCCGCGTATTACTGTACTGCCAAGGAATTTCTGCAGCAAGCAATGCTCCAGCACGACATGCTCTAGCCTGGCAATGCTGCGACATTTCTCCTATAATTTTGCTGCTCCTCAGCAATTTTTCCAGATTCTGCCTAATTAAGCTAAAATAGGTGAAATAAGAAGGAACTTGCGTAAATTCAGCAACATGAGAATTTAGAACATGGTAATCAATTTTTTCACTCATTTCCTCACTTAAGCATGCAACTTAGATTCCCTCCCATAAAGCACAAATTAATCCAAATTATTAATAAAATAACTCTCTTTTGGAGAGTTATCAATCCGCGCATTATGCTCCTTCCAAATATGATAAATAATCGTCGACCAGGCCAGCGGCCACACATGGCGACGCAGAGAGTTGCCTGCATTGATGCAACAAACTCAATCAAGCTCCATGGATCAACCTCCAATAGTATGCGAAGAGCTCGACCAAATCATAGCACCTCCGACATCTATACTAAAAACGCACTAAAAAAACAAGTGATCACGAGACTCCGCCCAGACCGCATACAAAACACACGAGGTAGGTATCGAGGAGACCCCCCATCCAGCCAGTCCCTCGTATAGAGGCGATTACTAATCGCCAACCAAGCAATAGAAGTGTGTTTGAGAACATTACCCCCAAACCATAACAACTGAAACCAAGGGACTCGCATGCTACTCAGCCACACCACATCCCAAGCATTAGACACTGTGATACCCGAAGCTACAGGGGTCTAGATAAATAAATCCTCCTTCCTAACAGAAGGAGAAATAGGTACATGTTGGGTGTGCTGCCCTAAACTCGTAGTTTGTATTTTGTGTAAAAACAAATGTATATTCAATAAAGTTTTATTCAATAATTTTGTTGTTGAATTCATAGCATTGCATTTTCCAAAATCCAATAAACTAAAAATTCGAGGTTATTTTAGTGTAATCGGGACAGTATATATACTGGGTATATAGTTGATATACGGGGTATATATTTGATATACCCCTGATATATGAATGGATAATGTCATGTGAATAACCTAAAGGGTCTATAGTATATGGATAAGGCTGGGTACCTTACCCTGGCAACACTATGGATACGGCCCATTCTGTAAAGGTTACAAAGGACTCGATCCAGGTCGTTCGTTTGGAGACATGCGAGTGGGGGTATCCTATACAATGAGTTTGTATAAGACCGGACCGCGAAATAGGCAATCTTTAGATGTAACACCGTTAACTAATAGATTGTCATTTCTTAGGATGACCAGGAAACTCATTCTCAATCCTGAGTGATTTATGGACTCCTGTCCGTGAGGGCTCGTCCTTTGATCTGTATGGGTGAGAGTGGCCCGAGTTGCCGACTCAACATTGCTACCATTTTGGGGACGAGACCAAGTGGGGAGCTGGGAACATAACTTCACAAGATGGAATTCACTCCTCCCCAACTTTAGGGGAGTAGGTGAGTGTTCCCTTAAATGCTGACTCCGGGACTTGAACAAGGGCCCCACCCTCTCATTGGCCGAGAGGGACTTCCGGTTATTGGTTGGACCATAACCGGGTTGTTCATTAGAGGAGCAGTGGTGTTTAAGGAGTAAGATGTAACTCAGGGGTAAAATGGTAATTTGACTCAACTTGAGTTACGAACACTCGTGAAGGATTGACTCGTCATTAATGGTCGTATATCCATGGACACGAAAATATTCTGCAGTGAGAAGAGTGCAACTGCGAGTCTTTAGTGGAATGACCTGTAGTTAACGAATCTAGATTAACTCGGTCAATGAGTTTGACCGATTAATCTTGCATCGTTGGAGCTTCGGAACTGTAGGTCCATTAGGTCCCCTTGCTAGCTCATAACGGGTAAAACGAGGATCAAATTTTTGGAAAAATTTGAATTGTTCAAATTACTTAAGGGATTATATGTATATTGATACATTATAATATATAGTTAATTGTAAATTAAAACTATATATTATGAGAGATATTATTTGAATGAGATTCAAATAAAATTAATATGAATGAGATTCATATTAAAATTATAGGTTAAAAATAATATGCATAAGATGTACATTAAAACTATAGGTTATACAAGAGAAATGTTTTAGAATATGATTCTAATTTTATAATAAATAATTAAGTGTTAATTATTTATGTATATATATATTTATTAAGTATTAATTGGATTAATAATTAATTATATTAATTAATTAGATTAATTAATTCTATATATTTATTAATTATTATATATATTATTATATATATTTTTTAATTATTATTATATATTATATATATATATATATTAATATTAATATTAATATTAACTCCCCTGCAAAATTGCAGGGGAGTGGGAGGTGTTGTGACGTGGGGAGTTACCCCACGTCACCCTTCTTCTTCTCCAAGTGTTGGAGAAGGTGAAGAACAGGTTACAAAACAGAAGAAAAAAAAAACTCTCCCAGAATTTCTCTCAAATTATCGCAATCTCTCCCTCTCTTCGATCAAGGTGCTACCACAAGCACGATCCCGAGACCCAAGAGGATAGCGAGGAAGATCCGGTGGTGGTGTTCGAGGGGAATTCACTGAAGAAAAGTTCTTCAAAGGTTTTCCCCTGTATTTTTCTTCTTTAAAATTCGATTTTGTTTCCCGAAAATCAGTAACGAAAATCCGTTTCCGCTACGGGATTCATATCCCTTCAGTACAATCTTCTGGTAAATCTCAATAAGATTGGACGAAAATTGAGGCCATCTCCAACCTCCACCGGGGATGAGAAAAGCAGAACTTTAGCTTGAGAAGAACTAACCAGCGTCATAATTCACACGATCACCATACCAGGTAACCAGACATCATGCCACACAAAACACCGACGCCCATCCCCCTTATAAACCCTAACAAAAGGCCGAAAACGATCACAGACTTTTAAAATATCCCTCTAACACCAAGAGAACCGTAAAAAAACTGGAACAATCCACAAACACCGTCCACGTAAAATATAAGCATCCACCCAAGCAGCCTAAGGAGAACCTGCCCTCGTAAGCAAGAGCTAGAGAAGTTTCATAATAGTAGCACAATTCCAATAAAGCAAATGACAAATGCCCAACCCTCTTTCACGCAGAGGCAAACAAACCTGAGACCATGCCACATTCGCCCCTGGAGGGCCATCCACAGACCCCTTCAACAAGAAGGACCTCAAGATATTATCTACCTCATGAAAAACCCGGCCATGCAGAATAAATTCACTCTCTCAATAAACATGAAAACTTTGCAAGACAAAATGAATAAGCTGCAATCTACCTACATAAGAGAGCACTCGAGCCGACCAACTCTGAATCTGCAACATAATGCGCTCCAACAAAGGCTTACAGTCAAGATATGAGAGACGTCGTGAAAGAAGGGGCAACCCAAGTACCGAACGACAAAGTTGCAATAGAGAAGCCAATTGTAGCGGCTAACCCCTCCACCACATGCAAAGGGAGGGCCACAAAAAAAAAAAAAATAGAGCTCTTCCCACAGTTTTCCCTCAACCATGACAGATCCTCAAAAGAAGCCAAAGTATCTTTGACAAAAGATAAAGAATCAATATCACCTGCCAAAAAAAATCATCAAATCATCAGCAAAACAAAGATGAGTCAAACCAATTCGCTCACACCTCGGATGAAACTGAAAGTTCGGAGGCCAATTCAACAAACGTGATAACACCTCCATAGCCATAACAAACAAATAAGGAGATAGTAGATCACCTTGTCTCAACCCACACTGCCCAGGAAAGAACCCCTCAAGGGCCCTATTTAGCGAGACCGAAAACATAAGGGAAGTTATACAGGCACGAATCCAGTTCACAAAACAACTCAGAGTACAAATATCTAGCAGAAGTTCAAAAATAAAATCCCAATGGACAAAATCATAAGCCTTCCAGAGATCAACCTTTAGCACACAATGGGGAACCCCGTATTAAGATGATAACCCCTAACCAATTCCTGACAAAGCAAAATGTTATCAACAATACTCTGCCTTTGCACAAAAGTTTCCAACACATTGAATAAATGTTCCGCCTTGGCACAAATATTCAATAAATATTTATTTTATATTTACAAACCACGAGTTTGGACATAAAACCCAACAGTTTCCAACAAACAACAAAAATCTGAACATATGGAAGAAAGAAACGAGACATTCAAGCCTCGCACATCCACAAATACCAACCAGACATGAAAACTTGAGGGAGGCAAACCACCAACCTCTGAAGGAGACAAGCTTCCCGCACGCTGCTTGCGACGATTACTACGAGCGACAACATGAGAAAACTAACCTTGATTCTCCCCACAGGGACCCTCCAACAAACTACCATCCAAAAGCATGTCTAAAGGAATACATCCCTCATCCTCAGGGGACCCTACAGAAACACTCGACCCACCCCCCCTCAATGCAGAGAGCAGATAGAGTCTTATATCGATTCACCAACACCATCGTACCCACCAACAGGGAGTGAGACAACACCTGAGTCGGCGAGACAACCTAAGGCGGCAATACAATAGGAGGACGCGAAATCAAACGAGACAGTAGAGTAGGGGGCCGTGGCTTAGGCACCTGATGGGATGTGAATCCCGCAGCGGAAGCGATGATAGTCGTTCATCAATTTTGAGAAACAAAATTCATACGGTGAAAAGGAAATACAGAGAAAAGAAATGTTTCCCTTACCTTTGAAGAACGTTTCTTCGATGGATTAACCCGAACACCACCAATAGAACTTCCTTACTATCCTCTAGGTATCGAGATCGGTTTGGAACAAGAGGGATTGGAGAAGAGAGAGTACTTTTGATGATCACTAGAGGAATGCTAGGAGTGCCTAATCTCTGTTGCAGAACAAACTGCAGAACCAGAGAAAAAATATGACGTGGGGTAACTCCCCACATCATAAGCAACTTCCCACTCCCCTGCATTTTTGCAGGGGAGTGTTTTATCATTAATAAAACAATATTATTAATTAATAATAATTAATATATATATAATTAATTAATCTTATTAATTAATACTAATTAATTAATTAATTATTACTCTAATTAATAATTAATTAAATATATATATTAATTAAATAAATAATTAACACTTAATTATTTATTATCAAAATAGAATCATACTCTAAGGCATTTCTCTCATATAACCTGTTGTAACGTACATCTTATGTACATTATTTTTAACCTATAGTTTTAATATGAATCATATTTATATTAATTTTATTTGAATCTCATTTAAATAATTTCTCTCATAATATATAGTTTCAATTAGAATTAACTATACATTATAATGTATCAATATACATATAATCCCTTGAGTAATTTGAACATTTCAAATTTTTCCAAAAACTTGATCCTCATTTTACCCCGTTATGAGCTAGCAAGGGGACCTAATGGACCTACAGATCAGAAGCTCCAACGATACGAGATTAATCGATCAAACTCATTGACCGAGTTAATCAACATTCGTTAACTACGGGTCATTCCACTAAAGACCCGATGCTGCACTCTTCTCACTACAGAATGTTTTCGTGTTCATGGATATACGACCATTAATGAGAAGTCAATCCTTCACGAGTGCTTGTAACTCAAGCTGGGTCAAATTACCGTTTTACCCCTAAGTTACATCTTACTCCTTAAATACCACTGCTCCTCTAATGAACAACCCGGTTATGGTCCGACCAATAATCGGAAGTCCCTCTTGGGCCAGTGAGAGGGTAGGACCCCTTGTTCAAGTCCCAGAGTCAGCATTTAAGAGAACACTCTTCTACTCCCTAAAGTCGAAGAGGAGTGAATTCCATCTTGTGAAGTTATGTTCTCAGCTCCCCACTCGGTCTCGTCCCCAAAATGGTAGGAATATTGAGTCGACGACTCGGGCCACTCTCACCCATACACATCAAAGGACGAGCCCTCACGGGCAGGAGTCCATAACTCACTCAAGATTGAGAATGAGTTTCCGGGTCATCCTAAGAAATAGCAATCTGTTAGTTAACGGTGTTACATCTAAAGATTGACTATTTCGCGGTCCGGTCTTATACAAACTCATTGTATAGGATACCCTCACTTGCATGTCTCCACATGAACGACCTGGATCGAGTCGTCTGTAACATTTACAAAGTGGGCCGTATTCATAGTGTTGCCAGGATAAGGTCCCTAGCCTTATCCATATACTATAGACCCTTTAGGTTATTCCCGGGACATTATCCACTTGTATATCAGGGGTATATCAAATATATACCTAATAGATCAATTGTCCCGGTTACATGATAATAACCTTGGATGTTTAGTTTATTGGATTTTGGAGAATGCAATGCTATGAATTCAACAACAAATAGATTGAATAAAACTTTATTGAATATACATTTGTTTTTACATAAATACAAACTACAAGTTTAGGACAACACACCCAACAACACCCACACCTTCTTAGGAGCATGAGGGCACACCGCATGAGAATGACCAAATATACGATACTAGGAGCATCTTGTTGGCTTTTTGGCCCTTAATCTCGGTTAATTAATTAATTTTTTGATGATAAAAAACACACTTTGTATTAATTGTTTTCGGTGTGTCAGAATTATTATTATAGAGCATAAATTTATTATCAGCTTCAATCATATTATATGATTTATTGATAATACATATTTTGTTTATTGATAATTTTAATGTTTTCAAGTATCCACAGTATATAGCTCGATACAACAATTCTAACGGATGGTCTTTTTGCCAGGTTAGATTGAATGATTCCGAGGAGAGAATCAGAGAAGTCTAAGTGCCGAGTATCTCTCAAGGCAGCATAGACTGGCTTGTCAAGTCCTCGTCAGAATAGAGGCTTGATTGCTACTTGAACGTAGCGAATATGAATATATCTGAATTTCTCACGCTGCTCAAGGATTGAATCACGAGTGAGAAGATTCAGGGTAGTTAAATCGTGAGAAATAGACATATTTTTCTCAACGATTTCTATGACATCTCTTCGATCCAAGTTGAAGGAGCTAATATGATAAATTTCCTTTTTAGGAATTTGAGGGATTGACCAAGCAGATAGGGCTTCCTCAATCTTGGCAATATCACGGTTGATAATCGCCTTGTTGGTGATAGCACTGATATCGCTGTGCTTTTGCTTGACTGCACTTGATGAGGGAGAAGGGCGAGTACTAGAAGAGGGATAAGTAGGGCGCCTAGGAAAAAGCTTAGAAAATGTGTTCTTTAGGAGAAATTGGAGGAGAAGGATGGGATAGCCAGAACAATTATATGCTTTAAAATTAATTGCAAATATGATCTAAGTTCATTGTTCAATTATCATTTTTAACTATATCATTCAAATTTATTTCAATTTAAATTAATAAGATAGTATTCTGATTTGGAAAAAAGGAATCACTCCAGCTATTTGTTCGTCTATAGGATTGACCAGGCCTATCATCGGACGAAAACCAGTCGCCTTGGATCTCCAACAATGGGCATCGATTTCCATAATACTTTCTTAAAGAGTTATGTGTTCATAGAGAGGAAAGAAAAGAGAAGAGCATGAATAATAAATTTTAAATGAGTCGATGGGAGAAGTTGCTCAAAAGTTTCAAGTGCATTAGAGTTAAAATTACAAAATCTCCCATGAGCACGTCCACTAAGCTTGACAAGATGAAAATGGTAAATGTGTAGACGTAGAAGCTTATCGAGGTATGATCGAATCTTTACCCCTCTTATACATATTTTTTTATCTATTTAGGGGGAGTAATTACATTTGAAAGTAAAATTATCTTAGAATTTCTTATCATTGATGCCTTTTGATTTTCTTGTTAATTTTTTGTTTAGAAGACATCTTGACAGGGGGAGTTTTATAAAAAAATTGTTCAAATGTCTTTTTGTCCCTTATTTAGAAGCTTTCCTATGTTTTTTTTTGTTTATTTTTCTTAATTATTTCTTTTTGATTGATTCCAAAAGGGAAGAGGCAATAAGAAAAATGAATAATGTTGTGAGAAATTGTGTTACAAATAAATTTATGTTTGCCTTGATTGTGCTTCATGTTATCTCACACACCACTTTGATTACATTTTTCTTTGGCTTGTCATCATAAAAAAGGGAGATATTGTTGGCTTTTTGGCCCTTAATCTCGGTTAGTTAATTAATGTTTTGATGATAACAAACACTCTTAGTATTAATTATTTTTGGTGTGTTAGAATTATTATTATATAGCATAGATTTTTATCAGCTTCAATCATATTATATGATTTATTGATAATACATGTTTTGTTTATTGATAATGTTAGTATTTTGAAGTGTCCACAATATCTCAATACAACAATTCTAACGGATGTTGAATCACTCAAATTTGAGCTCAAACAAAGAAATTACGATGAAAATTAGTTCAAAGAAAAATACTTGTGGTGGCGGCCGTGGTCCAGTAAAATGTGGCAAAAAAATATTATTAAAAAAAAGAAATGAAAATAAAAGAAAAGAAATACAAGAGAAAGAAAAGGAGAGAGAAAAGAAATGAAAATAAATAAATCTGCAGCGGCGACATATGATTGAATTAAAAAAAAAAAATAAATCAACTCAAATCTACAGGTTGCCGTTGCACACTTTTATATAAATATATTATTTTTATTTTTATTATTATTATTTTCAATTAAATCAAAACTTTTCATCTTTAATCATTTAAAATCCAACGGTCCAAATTGATTTTGGTTTCAAATCAATTTAAATATATTTTCCCTCCTATTTAAACAACCCTTCTCTCCCAAAATCAAACAACAACTTTCTCCTCAATTTTCTCTCTAATTTCTACATTGTTCATCTCTCTAAAAGCTTCCATTTATGTTTCAATTCTTGTGAGAGATTTCATTTTTAGAGATCCTTGAGCTTGTAATTTTATTTCCTCCTAGTCATTTAAGGGCTTTCATTTGTAAGAATTTTTCTTAAAAATTTTATGAGCAAAAATTTGTATATCTACTATTTTAGATAATTCATAAGATTGTCTTCAAATTTCCAATTATTTGTTAGGGTTGCTCTTGAGCCCGAAAAAAAAAGCGCCGTAACGGTTTGATCCTGAACTGTGAATGGATCAAGTTTATTCTTGCTCCCGAAAAAAAAGAAGGTTTATACCAGTTTGACTCCTACCATGGAAAGAGTCAGAGTTTCTTAGTTGAACACCCAGGAGGAGTAGGCCAGTATTGCCGAAAAACTATAAATTTCCGGTGTCATTTTCTCTAACATTTTTCTATTTAATTTTTGCAATTAATTTTCTTTATAACAAATTGCATGAAATTAACTGCTCGAATTTGTTATTCATGTTTATGGTAAATATTTACATTTGAATTATTTGGGTGGTGAAATTAATTAGGGTGTGTTTGGGGAAGGGAATACCCTGGACACGTGGAGGACCCCTATTGGTGCTCCAAGATGACTCATGAGTCATGCCCAGCTCGGATAGCCGAGGTGGCCGCCACTAACGTCGACAAATGCTAAGTATGAGGGCCGAGGTGAACCTAGCCCAGGTCTGACCTACCGGGGAGCTCGGTAAGGGCCGATGTTAGCAACTGTCTGCGGCGTGATTATCGGGCGTAACCGTCGGTCCCGAGATTACCGGGCGTAACCGACGGTCCCGAGATTACCGAATGTAACCGTCGCGAGATTAGCGGGACTACCACCCATAAGTAGAGGACCTCACTCCCCGATCAGGTACGATGACTTCTGGCCTCGAACTAAACTGGGAATCCGACCTATACTGATTTGATCGTCGGAGTGCTCACCTTTTTGTGCAGGTCCGCCCAAGCGTTCAGGTCGGTCCGGAGTCCGAGTTCGAGCTGCAATCTGGAACACACTGTTGTGCACATCTTTGCATAAACATTTGGCGCCGTCTGTGGGGACGACAATCTAAGTCATCCCAATCCCTTTAAACCAACACGCGAGCGAACATGGTTCCACCAGCGAACTCGACCAATACGACAAATCGAAGGACTCTAGCTGCCAGCGATGCCCACCAGAGGGAGGTCGGAGCAGCGGCGGTAGAGGGGCAAGGTCACGACGGCCTAGCAACGGAACCCCTCCGCAGGTCGGCACGGATCACCGCGCCTGCCCTACCGCCTGCGCACCCGAGGACGTCCAAGGCCACTCGTGGCCGACGTGGGACCTCTAAGAAGGGCGCCCGGGGTCCAGCCCCGGCTCCAACAAGCGAGAACTTTGATGCGGTCCAGAGAGAGATGGAGGCAATGCGCACACAAATGCGCTCCATGGAGGAAATGTATAACGAAATGATGCTAGCTGCAGGCGCAGGGTCCCGATCTGAAAATCGAGTGACGCGCGTGGACGTACGTGAGCAAAGGGGTTCCCACCTCGGCCCGGCCGAGGAGGAACGTCCCGAAGACAACGAGAGCGAGGGGTACACTCGCCAGAGGGGAGACCTCCGTGAGCATCTCAACAGAAAGAGAGTCCCGTCTCTCTGAAAAGGGCAGTCACCATCCCGCTCACACAGGAGCTCCAACCAGCAGGCTGAATCCTCTCACAATCCCGCTGGGATAATCACAAGGGAGGAGTTCGACCAGCTGAGGGGGGAGCTCGATGCTCAGGTGGAGGCCTTAAAGGCCAAATGTGAGCAGAAAGACGATTCACTGAACGATGGCGACTTGGGAGAATCGCCTTTCACCTCGGACGTTTTGGAAGCACCAATCGCTCCGAAGTTCAAAGCTCCTACCGTGAAGCCTTATGACGGGGCGAAGGACCCCAAGGACTATGTTGAGGTCTTTGAAGGCCTCATGGACTTCCAAGCGGCATCAGACGCAATCAAGTGCCGCGCCTTTCAGATCGCGCTTACTGGCATCGCGCGATTGTGGTATCGGAGACTGCCAGCCAGGTCGATCTCGACCTACTCTCAGCTGAGAAGGGAGTTCCTCGCCCAGTTCTCTTCTCGGCACTATGACAAAAAGACAGCGACCCATCTCGCCACCATCAGGCAGAAGGAGGGTGAGACGATGCGGGAGTATGTCACCAGATTCCAGAAGGAGCAGTTGAAGGTTGCACACTGCTCCGATGACTCGGCCATGTGCTATTTCCTCACCGGTCTAGCCGACAAAGCCCTCACGGTGAAACTTGGAGAGGAGGCCCCGGCCACCTTCGCCGAGGTGCTTCAGAAGGCGAAGAAAGTCATCGATGGACAGGAGCTCCTCCGAACCAAAACCGGCCGACTAGAGCGAAAGATCGGCCGGGGCAGAAGTGGAAAAGATGTAGAAAGGGCAGATCCCAAGTCCAAGGACAAGGGATCCTTTTCCAGTGGCCAAGCTGAGTATCGAAGGGCGGAGAACGGACCTACTAGGAGCCGACCTTACGAGCGCTTCACCCCGACCACGATTCCAATTTCCGAGATCCTAACGAACATCGAGGAGTCTGGAATGGAAAAACTACTCAAGCGTCCTGAGAAACTTCGGGGAGCCCCGGAGAGGCGCAGCAAGGACAAGTATTGCCGCTTCCATCGGGAGCACGGCCACAACACGTCGGACTGCTGGGAGTTGAAGCGCCAAATTGAGGATCTAATTCAAGATGGCTACTTCAAGAAGTTTGTGGGAAAGCCCAGGACCAGCTCAGCAGAGAAAAAGGAAGAGCGAAAGCGTTCAAGGACGCCACCCCGGCGCACCGACCGACCTGCGGTCAACAATACCATTTTTGGAGGGCCGAGCGGGGGTCAGTCCGGACATAAAAGAAAGGAGTTAGCTCGTGCAGCCAGGCGCGAGGTGTGCATCATCAGGGAGCAGGGGCCGACCTGCCCAATCACCTTCGACGGTGCAGACTTGGAGGAGGTCCACCTGCCCCACAATGACGCACTTGTGATTGCTCCCTTGATTGATCATGTGGTGGTCAGGAGAGTGCTGGTAGACGGGGGTGCATCCGCTAACATCCTGTCCTTACCGACCTACCTCGCCTTGGGATGGACGAGGTCGCAATTGAAGAGGAGCCCGACACCGCTGGTTGGGTTCTCTGGAGAATCGGTCATCCCAGAGGGTTGCATCGACTTGCCGGTCACGTTGGGGCAGGACCAAACTCGGGTCACTCAAATGGCCGAGTTCATGGTAATTGACGGTAGATCGGCCTATAACGCCATCTTCGGGAGACCCATCATCCACTCATTTCGGGCCATTCCCTCAACACTTCATCAAGTTTTGAAGTATCCCACCCCCAATGGCGTGGGCACGGTCCGAGGAGAACAGACCACTTCGAGGGAGTGTTATGCCTCCGCACTCAAAGGCTCATCGGTCTGCGCCCTCGAAACTCTCGCCGGTAGGGATGGGACGCTCGAGTTCGAGGCCGACCTGCCGAGGAAGGAGTTTGCCGCACCCACTGAGGAGCTCGAGCTTGTTCCTTTGCTTAGTCCCGAGAAGCAGGTAAGCATAGGAACCAAGCTGGGGGCCACCGACAGAGAGGAGCTAATTCACTTCCTCAGATCCAACTCGGACGTCTTTGCGTGGTCCCATGAGGACATGCCTGGCATTGACCCGCGAATTATGACGCATCGCCTCAGCATAGATCCATCATTCCGACCTGTGAAACAAAAGAGAAGACCTATAAACAAGGAGAGGAGTGATGTAATTGTTGAGGAAGTTAACAAACTTTTGAAAGCTGAATACATAAGAGAAATTTCGTATCCCGAGTGGCTCTCCAATGTTGTATTAGTTAAAAAATCTAACGGCAAGTGGAGAATGTGCGTAGATTTTACGAACTTAAATAAGGCATGCCCGAAAGATTGCTTCCCACTGCCGAGGATTGATCAGCTCGTGGACGCCACAGCCGGGCACGAACTGCTCACCTTCATGGACGCCTACTCTGGGTACAACCAAATCAAGATGCATGTCCCAGATGAAGGTCATACCGCTTTCAAAAAAGACCAAGGTCTGTACTGCTACAAGGTCATGCCCTTCGGGTTAAAGAACGCAGGAGCGACCTACCAGAGAATGGTGAACAAAATGTTCGCCAAGCAGATCGGCCGGAGTATGGAAGTGTATGTGGACGACATGCTTGTCAAGAGCAAGCAGTCTAAGTCGCATCTCTCCGACCTGGCCGAAGCCTTCGAGGTTCTGAGGGCATATCAAATGAAGCTCAACCCTGCTAAGTGTGCCTTTAGAGTCTCCTCGGGAAAATTCCTCGGCTTCATGGTGAATAACCGGGGAATCGAGGCCAACCCCGAAAAGATTAAAGCCGTGACCGAGATGGAGGCACCGAAGACGCTGAAGCAGCTTCAGTGTCTCAATGGCAGGGTTGCGGCCCTGAGCCGGTTTGTTTCAAGAGCGACAGATAAGTGCCTTCCTTTCTTCAAAATCCTACGAAAGAAAGGGCCGTTTGAATGGACAGCGGAGTGCGAGCAAGCGTTTCAGCAATTGAAGAGCTACCTCTGTTCGGCACCTTTGCTCGCCAAGCCCATGCCGGGGGACAAGCTCCAATTGTACTTAGCAGTGTCTGACAGTGCCGTCAGCTCGGTCCTAATCAGGCAAGAGGAAGCGCGGCAAAACCCGGTCTACTACACAAGCAAGGCTATGACCGAAGCCGAGACTAGGTACCCTCAGATGGAGAAGTTGGCTCTCGCTTTGGTCAGCTCGGCCCGACGGCTCAGACCATACTTCCAAGCCCATACGGTGGTGGTGCTCACTAACTTGCCCCTAAAAAGCATCTTCCATAAGCCGGAAGCTTCTGGACGCCTAATGAAGTAGGCAATAGAGCTAAGTGAATACGACATCCAGTTCGAACCCAGAACTGCGTTGAAAGGACAAGCAGCGGCAGATTTCATAGCCGAGCTCACACCACCTGCCGAGCTGAGCGAGTCCGACCTACCTTGGACAGTCTATGTCGACGGATCCTCCAATGAGAAGGGGTGCGGAGCCGGGGTCCTCTTGCTCGGACCAGGGGGCGAGCGATTTGAGTATGCCTTGCGGTTCGACTTCCGGACTTCTAACAACGAGGCTGAGTATGAAGCATTTATTGCCGGCCTGCGAATCGCTAGAGCATTGGGGGCCTCTTGTGTTAAGGTCTTCAGTGACTCCCAGCTGGTTGTGAGCCAGATCAAGGACGAGTACCAAGCCAAAGACACCCGAATGGAGAAGTATTTGAGCAAGGTCAGATCGTACCTCGCCCAGTTTCGAACTTACGAAGTAAGCCGGATTCCGCGAGCAGAAAATTCTAATGCTGACGCCTTGGCCAAGTTAGCATCGGCGTACGAGACCGACCTGGCCAGGTTGGTCCCCGTCGAGATCCTAGATAATCCCTCGATCTTAGAGCCAGATCTGATGGAGATCGGCGCTCCAGAATCCTCATGGATGGACCCGATCGCGGACTTCATTAGGGGCAACTCACCACAAGATCCCAAGGAGCGCAGAAAGTTGGCAAGGCGGGCAGCTCGGTTCGTGGTCCGAGATGGGGCATTGTACCGACGTGGCTTTTCCCTGCCTCTATTGAGATGTCTAACCCCTGAAGAGGGCCTGTACGTCCTCAGAGAGATCCACGAAGGAGTGTGCGGCAATCACTCAGGCGCCCGGTCGCTGTCAGCCAAAGTGATCCGACAAGGATACTATTGGCCGACCCTCAGCCAGGACGCCAAGAAGTTCGTTAGCACTTGCGACAATTGCCAACACTACGGAACCATAATCCACCAACCTCCCGAGCTGCTCACCCCCATCTCGGCCCCGTGGCCATTCGCGCAGTGGGGGGTAGATATCATTGGTCCTTTCCCTTTGGGCAAGGGCCAAACTAAGTTCGCTGTGGTTGCGGTGGATTACTTCACCAAGTGGGCCGAGGCCGAAGCACTCTCCCACATAACGGAATCCAGGGTCACGTCCTTCGTATGGACGAATATCATATGTCTCTTTGGTATACCACAGGCCATAGTGACAGACAATGGGAAGCAGTTTGACAATGGGAAGCTTGCGGGTAAGACCCTGCAAGCTCCGACCTCCGAGGCGGAGATCGCCTTCTTTTTCTTCCTTCTTCGCTTCAGAGGGGCTTCCTCCCTCACCTCCTCGCCCAAAGGCGGGGCGTCCACCGCCTCGGTCTGATCCCTGGGGCGCTTCTCCCTCGAGGGACCCCTAGAAGACTCCAGCTCGATCACTGGGGCTGGATCTTCCGAGGCAGGCCCTGCCACGGCAGGTGTGGTAGGTTTCGAACTCTGGGCGGCCTCAAGAGCATGGGCTCGGCCCTTGGACTTGCGCTTCACGCTGCTTGCAAACCCGCAAACCATGGCTGCAAAATAAAAATAGGAGTCATCACAAGGTTAGAGGAAAAAGGGGTGAGGCGAGCTCGGCATACCAAGTTCAGAGTTCGGCCTTGAGGATTCAATGGGACGAACTGCAGGGTTGTAATCTAGCAGCCCGGATTCAAGCAGCAGCTCGTCGGTCACCAGGGTTCCGACCTTCCTACCCTTCGGAAAGCGCTCCTTGTAGTATTTCAGCGTGTCGAAGGAGGCTTGCGTAAGCTCGGGGACTGGTCGGATTGAAACTGCACGAAGACAAAATCTGAGTTAGACCTGAATGACAGAAGAAAATTACGAAAAGCAAGAACTACTCCGTACCTAGGTTCCCAAACCTAGTGGGGACGTCAAAGAAGGAACGACCTGACTCGTCCTTTGCGAGCCATTCCCCGGAAGCGTAGAACCACTTCCTCACCCATCCCTTGATGGAGGTCGGCCCCTTAACTATACCGCCTGCGCCTTTCCTTGCGCACATATAGAACCGACCGGGCTTCTTAGCTATCCTTTTCGCTTCGAAGCACGCGAGGAGCTGGTCTACGTCCAATAGCTCGGCCTCCTCACTATCCCGAGCTCGTAGCCAAAAAAGGATGGCCAAAGCGAAAATGACACCCCACCCATTGGGGGCCACCTGAGCCGGAGCCAACCCAGTCCAGAAGAGAAATTCTTGGACAAAAGGGTGAAGGGGAAGTCTGAGGCCGTACTCAAACATTTTGAAGTAGAGAGTGACCCATCCCTCTGGAGGATTGTCAGCTCTCTCCCCCTCCTCCGGAAGCCTGAGGAGGATGTTCTCAGGGATAGCGAACCCCCTACGAAGGGATCCGAGGTAGTGCTCAGGTATCCTAGAAGGGTATTCCAAACCCTGACCTGAAGTGGAGACGTCACTATCCTCCCCGTCATCGGAGAATCTAAAGTTTTCTATCTCCTCGAGCTCGGACTCTAACCTACGAGCTAAATCGGATCCTAAGTTGCTGCTAAAAGAGGACGACATGGCAACTACGTTCGAAAGAGAGAGGGAAGAGACCGACCTACCAAGGGTTCGAGCTGCCTTCAGATCGAACTCCAAGAATTCAGGGAACGTAAGGTATGACCTGAAGGATTGGGGGCATTTATAGCCCGTCGGAAGAATTTCCCCACCGTACACGTGTAATCAACGAGCGGCTAGGATCCTCCCCGAGATCCGAAGCGTCGGAATATTTTAATATTCCGACGATAAATCTTCAGCGACGGTTGTATTTTCCCACGAATAGGAAGTCGCCACGTGTCCAAAGCAAGTCGAATGAACTTCTCTGCCAGGTCGAGATCGGACCAGACAGAGAGGGGGCCAATGTTTGGGGAAGGGAATACCCTAGACACGTGGAGGACCCCTATTGGTGCTCCAAGATGGCTCATGAGTCATGCCCAGCTCGGATAGCCGAGGTGGCCGCCACTAACGTCGACAAATGCTAAGTATGAGGGCCGAGGTGAACCTGACCCAGGTCTGACCTACTGGGGAGCTCGGTAGGGGCCGATGTGAGCAACTGTCTGCGGCGTGATTATCGGGCGTAACCGTCGGTCCCGAGATTACTGGGCGTAACCGACGGTCCCGAGATTACTGAATGTAACCGTCGCGAGATTAGCGAGACTACCACCCATAAGTAGAGGACCCCACTCCCCGATCAGGTACGATGACTTCTGGCCTCGAACTAAACTGGGAATCCGACCTATACTGACTTGATCGTCGGAGTGCTCACCTTTTTGTGCAGGTCCGCCCAAGCGTTCAGGTCGGTCCGGAGTCCGAGTTCGAGCTGCAATCTGGAACACACTGTTGTGCATATCTTTGCATAAACAGGGTGTTTGTATTTCTAATTTATTCTTCAATTTTGTATTAAAATCATTTGTTCATAAAAAGTTTACATAATTATTTAAATTGAGCCTACCGTATTAAAAAGATTATTAAAGTTTGATTAAATCGTATTCACCCCTCTAGGATTGTCATGCCGATCGAACACATCTCATAGGCTTCCACGCATATCAACAGAAAACACAAAATCACGCACCTGCACCTTCACAACCTTAGGAAACTCAGACTTCGCACCCACTTCAACACAAACACGAGACCCACCTGTACTGGTGATGAACCAGGGTGAACGAGCGATGTTATAACCTGAATCGGCCTTAAACTTGGAGTAACTGGCCCAGAACAACCTGACCCACCTGTTGGCTAACACTACTGGACCCCGCAACAGACCCGCCCAAACTAACATCCACAACCCGCTCTAACGACCCATGCACAATAACCCTAGAACGATCAACCTCCACCCCAACAACCTCACCTCCACCAGCGCCGCCAGCCACACCTTGACCAGACCCCTTCAACGTTAGAGCATGCCCACCCAAATTCGGCGATGACCTAGGATTACGTAGCACAACCCGCTTCTGCCACCTTCCTTCAATTTTTGGTGTTTTCTCATCGCCGCCGAGAGTGACTAGATGAAGAAACGCTCCCCCGCCAGACCAGCCACGCCATACACACGCACAAGCACCAACCGCCGACCAGAATAGAGACCACCGATCACCGTAATAGCAAACACCCTAAGCGAAAAATAATCGCCATTCAACGTATATGACTAACCACCGATCACCGAAACCCAGATGAACTGAAATCACCGCCAGGCATAAACACCACCGACTGGACATTCAAACCCACATCGATAAAAAACGGTCACCGACTCGACATTCACAGATAACCCATGTCAATAAAAAACCCCACAACCATCGCCACCGACTGGAAGCCACACAAATAAACGCGGAGGCCGCCGAAAGAGTAAATATTTCCTTTACACTTCTTTGCCTGCAAGAGTTGATTTCATTAATTTTCTTAACTTTTTATTTATTTATTTGATTTCTTTTTCTTTTTCAAATATGTTTTTTTATTTATTTTTCTTCTTCAAATTTATTCTTATGGTTAGTTCTAGGGATTTTTTTAAATAAATATTTTTTAAAAACAAATGACAAAACTAGTATAGATATATAGTAGGGATAAATATTTTTTAAAAACAAATGACAAAACTAGTATAGATATATAGTAGGGATAAGCTGCGATTTCAACAAAGTCGCAGGTGTGGGCTGCGATTTTAACGTAAATCGCAACCATCACCAGCGACTCAGGATGAAATCGTGATGGATGACCGCGGCAGTGAAGTCGCAGCCATTGGATGCGACTTCTCCTTGTGGAGTGACGGAAGTAGCAGCTAGCTAGGGTTTTAATGGGGACAAAATGTCCCCACCCGTGGTCCCTATCCATCATTTCTTTTCCTCCCATCTCCCTGAAAAGACGTTAATCCCGCAACCGAAACGATGATCTTGTTCTTGAATTTTCAGGAACAAAAACCACAAAAGAAAAAGGGAAAAACAGGAAAAGAGAAACTTACTTTTGAAGACATTTTTCAAAATTCTTCAGTAATTCCGTTCACTACCACCTATCCTCTTGGAACTAAGAACTTGATTGTGGGAGCAACAACCTTGGAATTGAGATAGAGAGAATCTTTGCAAATAAATGCAGGGAGTAAGTTTTTTTTTCCCTTGTGTTCTGTTTTTGCATAACTATTCTGCAACATAAACCAACATGACGTGGGGAGTTACCCCATGACATAAAACTTCCCTATGCCCCTGCAATTTTGCAGGGCATTTTTAATTAATCAAATATTAATATAATTAATATTAATAATTAATAATACATATATATATATATATATCAAATAAATAATTAACACTTAATTATTTAGTACCAAAATAGGATCATATTCTAAAGCATTTGTTTCGTATAACCTATAGTTGAAATGTACATCTTATGCACATTATTTTTAACTTATAGTTTTAATATGAATCATATTCATATTAATTTTATTTGAATCTCATTCATATTAATTATATTTGAATCTTATTCAAATAATTTCTCTCATAATATATTCTTCGAGCCTGTAGCAGCTGCGCGCACGGTCAGCTTGAGGTCCCTTACCATTATTATTCTTCTTCTTGAAAGTCATACTTCTGAAGAAGAAGGTACAGACTTGGTTCCTGAAGTCGAAGCTCGATAACACTGTTTTGAGGTGGCAACATTTGTCTTCCCCTCTTGTCCCTTATTTTTCATAAGAGACTGAAAATTTTGTAGCTCATTCAAGAGCGTGGTAAGGTTGTACTCTAACTTGTTTATCACAGCATTGCCGCAGAACTGTAGGAAACTCTTTGAAAGAGATTCCAAGATAAAGCAGACCTGACTCTCTTCATCTACGACAACCCCATTCACTCCAGCTACATTAAAGTGGACAATCAGATTGAGAACATGTTCTCGCACTGATGCTTCTCTTTCATGCGTAAATTGTAAATGAACTTGAGGGCTTCGTGCCAGGCTTGAGTGGATGGTTGTCCAAACATGTCCCGCAACGAGTCAATGATCTCCTTTGCGTTGACCATGTTCTCGTGCTTCTTGGCCAGCACAACAGATATGCTTGCCAAGATGTAGGCCATGACCTTGTCATTAGCCTTGATCCATCTGTCATAGGCATCCCGACTCGTTCGGGCTGCATTAGGCATGGGAGCTTGAGGGTACCCCTGATGTGAACCAAGGAAGCACCATTGTCATGCCTCAAGGACCCATAACGAGATCAAGAGCCAAGAAGCTACAACAAGCTTTACTTTCTCATGTTCAATACTTGGTGAGCTCGGCTAGGGATGATCAAGAGAGAGATGGAACTTTTCAAGTCAATATCTTCCAAGTAGAGCTTAAGGGAGGCGTTGCATTAAATGAACTCTAAGTTCATTTAAAGGAGCTGAAGTTGAAGTGGAGTTTAACTCAAGTTGCATTCAATAAAGCCAAGTTCAATTCAAGGAACTCAAGTTGCATTAAATGAACTTAAGTTGCATTAAATGAACTTAAGTTGCATGAAATGAACTTAAGTGCATCTCAAGCTTCATTTATTGCAAGTCATCCATCAATTAATGGAACTACATTTCAAACTACTTCAAGTGAAGCTTCATTTATAATTGGGAGGTTACAAAGACTTTGAAGGGTGACCAAGACTTCAATTCTCGGATTTAAACCTCTTTTTATTATATTTTCAGTTTTAAACATTTCATTTATGTGTTTTAAGTTACATTTTAGCTAGTGGATGTTATGGCCATCATGTAATTGGGAGTTACAACCTTTCAAATGCCTTTAGGTTACTTTTAGGGTTGTTTTGGAGGCTATAAATAGCCTAGTTTGTTTCCTTTGAGACACAGATTTTTGATGTTTGAATGAAAGTTGCTATTTAGCTTCAAAAGCCTAGAGCTTGTTTTTCTTTGCAATTCTTGGGTGTTAGATTTGCATGCTAGAATCATTCAAGTAGCCTTGATCAAGCTATCTTGTGGAGTGGTTCGAATCTTGAGTTTAGAAACAAGTTTTCTCTACTCTTGATATTGATCATCAAGGTAAATCCGTTCTAACTTCTTCCTTGGGTTGACATCATCTTGATTTGGGGGTTTTAGCATTTGTGATCTAGGGGTTTGCATAACCATAAGGGTTCTTAGATCCAATTGGCTATTGTTTTCTTATCATCCTCAGTTAAGATGAACATAAGATCATCTACGCCAAGTATTATGTTCAGGTTCAGTTTGCATTGTGTGTAATTTTTGCCGTTAAGTTTTTCGGCGGCAAGCAAAGCGATGATAGAAGTAGACATGTTGAAATACAAACAAATCTATATTAGACATTTGCACTAACCATTAAAACCAAACAATTTTAGCAAAAAGTAATAATGCACCCTAACCATCAAAACCAAACTAAGTTAGTTAATAATCATGAACTAAGTTGAGACAATCTCAACTAAGTATTACACCAGAGTAACTCTTATTCCTATAACAATTAGTCATCGTTTGTTTGGTCAATAAATTATTAACTAACTTAACAACTTTCCATAAGTGTGATCAGCCATTTTATGACCTTAGAGGTCTGCCCCAATAAGCCCGTCGTAAAGAAGGATAATATTGGTGCAAAACCTAAGAGACATTATCCATTTATTGAGTTCACCCTAATTTTGATTCCATAAAACATACCCTAAGTAGGGGTGGTTGCTCCAGGATGACACACAGGCTGTGTATAAAACCTCACAATGCAAATCAATGAGAGAGATCGTAGCATGTGTTGTCACACGTAATCTTCCACTTAATATAAATACTTGATCCATTCACCTTGGTATTCAACCATGCAAACACCTTCCATAGCCTCCAAAACAACCCTAAACAACCCTAAAAGTAACCCTAAAAGTAACCTAAAGGCATTTGAAAGGTTGTAACTCCCAATTAAATGATGTCCATAACACCCACTAGCGAAAATGTAACTTAAAACACATAAATGAAATGTTTAAAACTGAAAATATAACAAAAAGAGGTTTAAATTCGAGAATTGAAGTCTTGGTCACCCTTCAAAGTCTTTGTAACCTCCCAATTGTTAATGAAGCTTCACTTGAAGTAGTTTGAAGTGTAACTCCATTATTTGATAGATGACTTGCAATAAATGAAGCTTGAGATGCACTTAAGTTCATTGAATGCAACTTGAGTTAAACTCCACTTCAACTTCAGGTCCTTTAAATGAACTCTCATTTAATGCAACGCCTCCTTAAGCTCTACTTGGAAGATATTGACTTGAAAAGTTCCATCTCTCTCTTGATCATCCCTAGCCGAGCTCACCAAGTATTGAATATGAGAAAGTAAAGCTTGTTGTAGCTTCTTGGCTCTTGATCTCGTTATGGGTCCTTGAGGCATGACAATGGTGTTTCCTTGGTTCACATCATCCTCCCTCTCTTGAGAAGGATTCGTCCTCGAATCATAGCCATCACCTACATCAAAAGGACTCAAATCAGCAACATTAAAGGTTGCACTAACACCATACTCACCTGGTAAGTCAATTTTATAAGCATTGTTGTTGATGCACTCGAGAACTTGAAATGGACCATCTTCTCTATGATTGAGCTTAGAATGTCGTTGGACGGGAAATTTCTCCTTTCGAAAGTGCACCCACACCCAATCTCCCGGGTTGAATATAAGATGCCTTCGTCCCTTATTAATTCTGGAAGCAATATTGGCATTTTGCTTATCAATCCTCTCCTTGACCTCCTTGTGTAGCTTATGAACGTACTCAACCTTAGCATTAGCATCAAAATTCACAAATTCAGCAGCTGGCAAAGGTAGCAAATCAAGAGGTGTTATAGGATTAAAGCCATAAACAATTTCAAAAGGAGTGCACTTAGTAGTACTATGGACAGCCCTATTGTAAGCAAATTCAACAAATGGCAAACAATCCTCCCAAGATTTGATATTTTTATCAATAACAGCCCTAAGCATAGTAATCAATGTCCTATTTACTACCTCAGTTTGACCATCCGTTTGAGGGTGACATGTAGTAGAATAGACTAGCTTAGTACCTAACTTTCCCCATAAGACACGCCAAAAATGACTCAAGAATTTTACATCCCGATCACTAACAATGCTGTAAGGAATGCCATGCAATCGAACAATCTCTCTAAAGAACAAATCTGCAATGTATTTAGCATCATCAGTTTTGTGACATGGAATGAAATGAGCAATTTTACTAAATCTATCAACAACCACAAATATACTATCTCTACCTTTCCTAGTCCTTGGTAAACCTAAGACAAAGTCCATTGATATATCCAACCAAGGAGCAATTGGAACAGGCAAAGGAGAATATAAGCCATGCAGTTTAAGTTTAGATTTAGCTTGCCTACATGAAATGCAATGCTCACAAACTTTATGAACGTCATGTCTCATCCTAGGCCAATAAAAATGTTCAGAAAGCATGTCACATGTTTTTTGCTACTCCAAAATACCCCATTAATAGAGCAATTTGGAATGCACAACTTACCTTTCTTAAAAAGAAATCCATCAAACAAGTTGTAGCCATCCAAAACAGTACCATTTTCAAGAGAATAAAAAATAGAACCAAAAGAAGGATCATCATGGTACAAGGTTTTAATATGCACAAATCCAAGTAATTTAGCATTCAAAGTGTTAAAAAGAGCATACCTTCGAGACAAAGCATCAGCAACTACATTCTCTTTACCTTGTTTATACTTAATGACATAAGGAAATGTCTCAATGAACTCCACCCACTTAGCATGGCGACGATTGAGCTTATCTTGACCTCTCAAGTGTTTTAAACTTTCATGATCAGTATGGATAACAAACTCTTTAGGCCAAAGATAATGTTGCCATGTTTGTAATGCACGAACCAAAGCATAAAGTTCTTTGTCATAAGTGGGATACTTCAAAGAAGCACCATTCAACTTCTCACTAAAGAACATTAAAGGTCTTTGATTTTGCATTAAAACAGCACCTATACCTACCCGACTAGCATCACATTCAATTTCAAAAGTTAAGTCAAAATTAGGTAATGCAAGTAGTGGAGCGGAACTCAATTTTTCTTTCAAAGTGGTAAAAGCACGTTCTTGGTCCTCTCCCCACACAAAAGTAACATTTTTCTTAACAAGTTCATTCAAAGGTGAAGCAATTGTACTAAAGTCTTTTATGAACCTACGATAGAAACCCGCAAGTCCATGAAAACTTCTTACCTCATTTACACTTTTAGGTGTAGGCCAATCCCTTATAGCCTTTACCTTTTCCTCATCAACCTCAACACCTTTAGATGAAACTACAAAACCAAGAAAGTTAACTTTTTCCATACAAAAGCTACATTTTCTTTAAGTTTGCATACAAACACTCTTTTTTTAAAGTAGTCAAAACAGAACGTACATGCTCATTTAATGACTTAGAGTAAACAAGAATATCATCAAAATATACAACCACAAACTTCCTTAAGTATTCACGCAAGAAATGGTTCATTAACCTCATGAATGTACTAGGTGCATTAGTCAATCCAAAAGGCATAACTAACCATTCATAAAGACCATACTTAGTTTTGAAAGCAGTTTTCCATTCATCCCCAATATGCATGCGAATTTGATGATAACCCGATTTCAAATCAATCTTAGTAAAGAGACTACATTCATGCAACTCATCAAGCATATCATATAATCTAGGAATTGGATGCCTATACTTAATAATTATCTTGTTTATAGCCCTACAATCAACACACATACGCCATGACCCATCTTTCTTAGGTACAAGAATAACCAGAATAGAACATGGACTTAAACTCTCGCGTACATACCCTTTGGCAAGGAGGTCATTCACTTGCCTTTGTATCTCTTCGGCCTCGCTAGGATTAGTCCTATATGTCGGACGGTTTGGAATGGTCGCTCCCGGAATGAAGTCAATCTTGTGCTCGATCCCCCTAAGTGGTGGTAATCCACTTGGCATCTCCTCGGGAAATAATTCCTCAAATTCCTGCAAAAGTGCAACAAAAACACTAGGCAAAGAAGGGTTAAGCTCGTTAGTAAGGAAACAAGAGCCTTTGTACAAAAGTACAAGGATATTTCGTTTTGCAATCAAAGCATTCCTAACCTCACCCATTCTAGCACACAAGCTCACACATTTGGCTTTTCTCTGAATTTTCTCACTAGGTCGATTGCTACTCTCTTGCTTTTCACTCAAACTCTTTTTTTCTCTCAATTCTTGTTCTTTCATTTCTTTTGTTTGCATCGACCTCTTGCCTTTTCTTTTCAAGTTTACATTGATCAACATATACATCTTTTGGAGACAAAGGTACAAGAGTAGTTTTCCTACCATTATGAGTAAAATGATAATGATTAGCATATCCATCATACATTACCCGATGATCAGATTGCCATGGTCTCCCTAACAAAATATCTCCGGCATGCATTGAAACAACATCACACAAAACATCATCAGCATACTTTCCAATGGTAAAAGAAACAAGAGCTTGCTTATTCACCCTTATCTCCCCACAATCACTCAACCATTGAAGCATATACGGTCTAGGATGTGGTTTAGTCTCTAAATTAAGTATTTTGACCAGAATTGAACTCACAACATTGGTGCAACTACCGCTGTCGATCACCATACTACAAGGTATAGATTGAACAAGGCACCTAGTGTGAAATAAATTCTCTCTTTGGTCTAAGCTATCCTCCTTAACTTGGGTGCTTAAAGCTCTCCTAGTGACTAAGGACATATGTGTAGGGTCCTTGATAAGCGCCAAGGTTGCTCGTGTTTACAAAGCTAGGGGTTCTTCTAGGATCCTTGCAAACATTCACAAAAACGACTAACTTACCGAATGATTCCAACCAAGAGTAAGGTTAGAAGATGAATCACTCTTAGATCGGACTTAGAATCTACTGATACGAATCCATTTGTGACCAATTACATATATCAAAGGAGCAATTATTACAAGAAAGGCAAGGAAGATTCAAGAGGCTTTCACACTGCACCTTCAAAAGCTTGTTAATGCACAAGAACCAACAAAGAGTTTTGAGCCCGAATTTATTCATAATGTTACTTCAATGAGTCAAGAAGAGAATGGAGCAAAGATGGCACGGGAAAAGTTGTCTATTTTGAGAGATGGCACGGAGGACAAAAAAAGTGTGCAGATTCGTGAACAGGTGCCTTCGCAGATTGCACCTCTTTGGAGTTTGTGAAGTCAAAAGTTGTCAAACCATATCCAAATGTGAAGCGCCTCCTACAGCACATAGATAAGACCATTTGAAGCATGACTACATTTTCTGATCCGCATTTAAGTGTCTAGAATGATGTGCAATCAAGTTTTAATTTGCATGTCTTATTTTCTACAATTTGCATTAAGTAGTATTTTGAAAAACTTTTGGTGTTCTTATGTTGAACGACCATTTGGCCTATTTAAAGGCTTGTAATGCTCTTGTTATGGATAACTTAAGATGAAAACATATTGAAATTCAAGAACTTTTGTTCCTTAACACTTTTGGTGTTGCTTCTTTCAAATCTTGCTTTAGGTTTGATGTTAAACCGATTCATTGGATTAGTCTCGATCAAGCTAATTCTGGAGTGAGTCGTCTTAGGATCTAGGAGTGACCATCGTAGATTCTAAGTCCGATCTAAGAGTGATTCATCTTCTAACCTTACTCTTGGTTGGAATCATTCGGTAAGTTAGTCGTTTTTGTGAATGTTTGCAAGGATCCTAGAAGGACCTCTAGCTTTGTAAACCCGAGCAACCTTGGCACTTATCACTATAAGATTTGACTTATATTGACAAATGGATTGGATCTTGCTATTTTCCTCTTCTTTCTTCTTTGAATTCCTTTCTCTTAACTCTTCTCTTTCTATCTTTTCTTTGAACTCACTTTTATCAAAATCAGAATCTTTGCGATCTTGTTCAATAAATTCATCAACATGTGCTTTAGAATCTTCCTCAAATTTTGCATCATATTTCTCACAAGCATCATTTGAATCAACAACACCATTTCTTATCACCATGACTTCTTTATTGACACATTCTTTGCTCATGTGTCCAAACCCTTTGCACTTCCAACATGTAAGAGAATTAGTCTTCTCCCTTACCTCCTTTGGAACTTCATTGTTTTTGGCATTGGAGCTCTCGGCCTTCACTCTTTTGACAGCACCAAACTTCCCTTTTGGTTGCATGAATTCATTCCATTTTGAATGCTCCTCTTCTTTCCTCAATTGATCTTCAATTTTGATAGCATGGTGATACATATCTTCCAAGTAAGGTGGTGGATTTCTATCAATATGATGAACAATTTCCAGATTCAAACCTCCAAGGAATCTAGACATGGTTTCTTCCTCTTCTTCTCGAATGTGTGCTTTTTCCATTAAAATCACCATCTCTTGATAATACTCATCAACACTTTTTGTTCCCTGCCTCAAAGCTTGCAGTTTAGTTTTCAAATCATTTTTATAATGTTTGGGAGCATACCTCATTCTCATGGCTTCTTTGAGTTTTTCCCAAGTTTCTATTTGATCCTCATCTTTCCTTCTTTTCTCGGATTTGAGATTTTGATACCATTCATTAGCATGATTAATGAATTCGGCAATGACAAGTCTCATCTTCTTATTTTCACTATATGTAGTGCAATGAAATACACGTTTTATCTTCCTTTCCCATCGCAAGTAAGCATCGGGGTCCGTCGTTCCACTAAATGGTGGAATTTTGAGTTTAGCTCCACCATCTCTCTTTTCATTTACTCTTTCCCATCTCCTCGGTTGCATAATGTTGGCAAAGTTATTCCTTCCTCTACTCCCAACTTGTTCTTTTTGTACATCGAAGTCAAACATACCTTCATCTTCCTGTAAGACTCGTTCTTCTCTTCGTTGTTGCACCCTTATTTCCTGCCTATCTTCCCTCATCATTTCCACCATACCTTGAATTGATTGAAGAATGGCCATAGTAGGATCTTGCGGTACTCCCTGTGACATTTTGTTAGAAAAATAAAATAACAAAATAAGGACCTTTCCACTCCTCTCACTAGGATTTCACTCAAGGACACTCGTGTTTATCACTCGAGGGTAGGCTTTTGGTACTAGGTCAAAGATGTAAGGGTTGGCTTAAATTTTGGTGCAATCTTGCTTAAAGCTTGATATAACTAATTCAATGATCAACTCTCACAAACTAAGACTACAACAACTCAATCTTAGGATAAAAAACTTGATAACTTAAACAAAACACAACATAATGAAAAGAACTTTTCATGTGCCTCGGATCTTCGAATGCTTTTTTTTTGTGCTACTGTTTTCTTTCTTTTGCTACTGATTTTTGTTTCTTTTGCTTCTGTTTTTTTTCTCTCTTGCTTCTCTATTTTTTTCTTTGCTAATAATCCGAGAGCAAAAATACAAGAATTTCAAGGCAAGTTGTAGTATGTCTTGTTACACTTTGTAAGAACTACTTTCGAAAAAAGAAAAAATGAGAGAATATAAAATTAGACAAAGTAAAGATATTTCACCTCTAGAGCCGGCCAAAGGATGTCGACCAATGCTCTGATACCAAATGATAAGCGCCAAGGTTGCTCGTGTTTACAAAGCTAGAGGTCCTTCTAGGATCCTTGCAAACATTCACAAAAACGACTAACTTACCGAATGATTCCAACCAAGAGTAAGGTTAGAAGATGAATCACTCTTAGATCGGACTTAGAATCTACGATGGTCATTCCTAGATCCTAAGACGACTCACTCCAGAATTAGCTTGATCGAGACTAATCCAATGAATCGGTTTAACATCAAACCTAAAGCAAGATTTGGAAGAAGCAACACCAAAAGTGTTAAGGAACAAAAGTTCTTGAATTTCAATATGTTTTAATCTTAAGTTATCCCTAACAAGAGCATTACAAGCCTTTAAATAGGCCAAATGGTCGTTCAACATAAGAACACCAAAAGTTTTTCAAAATACTACTTAATGCAAATTGTAGAAAATAAGACATGCAAATTAAAACTTGATTGCACATCATTCTAGACACTTAAATGCGGGTCAGAAAACGTAGTCATGCTTTAAATGGTGTTATCTATGTGCTGTAGGAGGCGCTGCACATTTGGATATGGTTTGACAACTTTTGACTTCACAAACTCCAAAGAGGTGCAATCTGCAAAGGCACCTGTTCACGAATCTGCACACTTTTTTTGTCCTCCGTGCCATCTCTCAAAATAGACAACTTTTCCCGTGCCATCTTTGCTCCATTCTCTTCTTGACTCATTGAAGTAACATTATGAATAAATTCGGGCTCAAAACTCTTTGTTGGTTCTTGTGCATTAACAAGCTTTTGAAGGTGCAGTGTGAAAGCCTCTTGAATCTTCCTTGCCTTTCTTGTAATAATTGCTCCTTTGATATATGTAATTGGTCACAAATGGATTCGTATCATCCCCCCTTTCTTTAAAAGGATTTGTCCTCAAATCAAGGTTTTCATTTCCTTCATCAAAACGAATCAAGTTAGTCCAATGATAAGCCTTAACAACTTGTTCCTTACCTTGTGAGTTGTATATTGGAGCTTGAAGATTTATGATTTTCTTCGTTGGACATGTCACTTCTTTCTTCTTGAAAATTTCTATGGCCCTTTCTTGTTTGCCTTCTTTGAGTTAACACCACTTTTTGACTTCCTTGAAGTGCAATCTTGAAGTCTTCATGTAATATCATCCTTCTTAGTCTTCTTATGTTTGGACTTGGACAAATTCTTCGTTCCTTCCAAAAGTGCTTCCAAACCCAATCACTTGGTTTGTTGAAATTGTGCTCGGATTTATTTTTCCTCCACTTGGTACTTTGCATTTGCATTCTCCAACATAACATTCTGTTTTCTCGACCATGGAATTCTTTATACAAATTCTTGGATAAGTAGTTTTCCACAATGCCTTTCACCTTAGGTTTCTTATGTCCATGGTTACCTACACAATAAGGAAGCAAGTTAGTATCTTTAAAATCAAGACATATTTTATACTTACCTTGTAAGACAATCTCAAGATCATGAGAAGATGATAGGATAACTCTTCTTGGCTCCTTTATAGCTTCCTTTGTTTCTTGTATTCGATCATGCTTGAATTGAAAAGTTGGAAGTTCCTGCAAAAATCTTAGAAAAGTAGAAAGACTAGGATAAAATATGTGAGCTTGATAGTAAGGGTCCTTATGCAACAATGCTATAAGATTTGACTTATATTGACAAATGGATTGGATCTTGCTATTTTCCTCTTCTTTCTCCTTTGAATTCCTTTCTCTTAACTCTTCTCTTTCTATCTTTTCTTTGAACTCACTTTTATCAAAATCAGAATCTTTGCGATCTTGTTCAATAAATTCATCAACATGTTCTTTAGAATCTTCCTCAAATTTTTCATCATATTTCTCACAAGCATCATTTGAATCAACAACGCCATTGCTTATCACCATGACTTCTTTATTGACACATTCTTTGCTCATGTGTCCAAACCCTTTGCACTTCCAACATGTAAGAGAATTAGTCTTCTCCCTTACCTTCTTTGGAACTTCATTGTTTTTGGCATTGGAACTTTCTCCCTCCATTCTTTTGGCAGCTACGAACTTTCCTTTTGGTTGCAATGATTCATTCCTATTCACAAAACCAGCCTTGTTCCAAGCATTAGAATTGGAATATGTATTAGCTTTAGATGTTTCAAGCTGTCTTGTTGTCAATTTTCGAACTTTTTACCCAGAAGCAAATCGAATCAGAAGATGAAGGAAGACAAAGTTGTAGATAAGACAGAGGTCTACAAACTCATAGAAGACAACAAGACGAAACGAATAATGGAAATGACACTTTTTTTGTATTTTAGATACGTGGACAGAATGTAACGAGATGAACAATAAGAACAAAAATTTCAAAACAAAAAACAAGAAGAGCAATACGAAAATGGAAACATATATCCGATCTAGAGCCTAGCGCTCTGATACCAAATGATAAGAAAACAATAGGCAATTGGATCTAAGAACCCTTATGGTTATGCAAACCCCTAGATCACAAATGCTAAAACCCCCAAATCGAGATGATGTCAACCCAAGGAAGAAGTTAGAACGGATTACCTTGATGATCAATATCAAGAGTAGAGAAAACTTGTTTCTAAACTCAAGATTCGAACCACTCCACAAGATAGCTTGATGAAGGCTACTTGAATGACTCTAGCATGCAAATCTAATACTCAAGAATTGCAAAGAAAAACAAGCTCTAGGCTTTTGAAGCATAATAGCAACTTTCATTCAATCATAAAATCTGTTTTTCAATGGGAACAAGCTAGGGTATTTATAGCCTCCAAAAAAACCCTAAAAGTAACCTAAAGGCATTTGAAAGGTTGTAACTCCCAATTACATGATGTCCATAACACACACTAGCTAAAATGTAACTTAAAACACATAAATGAAATGTTTAAAACTGAAAATATAACAAAAAGAGGTTTAAATCCGAGAATTGAAGTCTTGGTCACCTTTCAAAGTCTTTGTGTAACGCCCCCCCTAATTACACCACGAAGAATGGGGTACCATTGCCCTATTAACTATGCACACTCCTTCCATTAAAGAAACATAAGCGGAAAAACCCCGTGGGGTTTCTGTCAAAACCGACTCTAGAAACGCGTACTTGCCTCAGTGGCTAATAATCCAAATAAAGAAACAACTGAATCCTAGAAACGCATATTTGCCTCAGTGGCTAATAATCCCAAAAAGAAAACAGAAACGCATATTTGCCTCAGTGGCTAATAATCGAAATAATGAAGAGCACAGATATTCGTTGTCTGCAATCCAAAATACATCATAGATTCAAATACTAAAAATAACCAGCACGAATGACAACTCGTCCAAAAAGTATGAATAAGGAAGAACGTTCCATGAGTCAACCAAAAACCTAGTGCACCACTAGCAATAAGTCTCTAACGCTACCAGCAATGGAACCACAACCCTGCTATCCTAGACAAAACGCAGCTAGTGGCCCTTCTCGGTCAAACCTCCTCCACGTCATCACCACGGCCGATGGATCGGTGTACACCAGAAATAATCACCGTAGAGGGGGGTGAGTATATAAAATACTCCGTAAGTAGCCCTCACCAAACAGTCACCAAACAGCATGCTCACAATCACAGTAACATTATACTCAATAATTAAGGATCAAACATCAAAAAGGTCTATTAACAGTAAATTGACATTTCAACACAACGACCAAACTCCAGGACTCTCTTGACCTTGCTTGCACGACCCGCTAGTCGCTAACCCCCCCTCAATAAACCACTCGTACTAGAGCCTAAGTTAGCGCTCCAAGTCTAGCTCTTTGAGATGTATCGGCCCTTGACATTTATCCCCAAGGTACCGACATCTCTCTACCGAAGCTTGGTGTTCGACCTTGCCATTTATCCCCAAGGTCTTGAACTGTTGCTCATAACCACCACCCGTATTAGTCCTCCACGTCTAACTCTTCGAGTCGTGTCGGCTCTTGACATTTATCCCCAAGACCCCGACACTTCTCTATGGAAACTTAGTGTTCGACCTTGCCATTTATTCTCAAGGTACTTGAACTGTGCATCGATCCCTGACATTTATCCCCAAGGTATCCGACGACTTACTCAACGTGTTGGTTCTTGGCCACCACCACATACAGACCTAATGCTTAGTCTCAATTAGACTCATCATGCCGACCCCCGACCCTTTTTACCCGGAGCCTCGACACTCATCTCAACCAAAAATGGTGTATTGACCCCCGACCTTTTGTACCCGGAGCATCGACACCCCATAGAGACGTATCAGACCCCGACCTTTTACTCATGGGACCTAACCCTCATCCAACATCCTATCTGAAACAAACTAGCACCGACGTCCCCACCCCTTGCTTTCAATAGGGGTTCCAGCTCACAATATCGCATCCTGCTAGTCACAACAACCCTCACATTAAGGAAGCTCCAACATGCCTATGACTAGACCATAGGAACCACAAAAAGTCTTCTCAATATGTCAGACATCCTACTCACACGTCTAGCACAACAAACCAATTTTTACCAAACAACAGAAGCAACAAGATCATCATATTACAAGCAACAAGTATAATGCATGCCTTATTTACATAGTTCATTTCAAACGAGTCCACAGCAATCTGTACCATATACTCAACTAGGGATGACCCTCCAACTACAAGTTAAGCAACAACAGACAACATTCAAGCATAACCAAGTCTAACGTCGACAATAAAATAGAATCCATTCTTCCAAAGTTATCTGAACAAATATAAGCCGGCCAGAACTAATAAAAAAAACTGATATTCAAATCCAGATTAATGCAGACAACAACGCAAGGACTTATCCAAGGTAAGCAGCACACAATCACTCACACACACCACCCTGGTACTACTTACACACTGCTAGGCTTCCAAAACACGCGTCGATTCAACACCTAAACACCAAGAGACAAAAAAACAGCAATTAAAATAGAAATTTCAGCCATCAAAACTAGTTCTAAGGTGCTATAAATGCTTCGTTACCGCCAAAAACGATTCCGTTCAGGTGCGGGTAGCTCCAATCCAAGTCGATGGGGCGTGGGTTTCGTAGATCGGGCTGTTAACAGACGTGAGTAGTTGCCGAACACTAAAAACCCCGTTGTTTGAAATTCCCCGCTGTCACCGCCGCACCTACTACACCCCGCTGTCACGAACGGCAATCCTCCGTCGTCACCGCCGCACGCTGCTAGCACAAACGGAGCCGCCGCACGCCGCTGCAACGAACGGACGTTGCCCGCTGCACACCCTGCCGTCCGAACGCCGCACGTCGTCCTCTGTCTCGAACACACCGCCGCACCGCTGCACACCCCGCTGTACGAACGCCGCACGTCGCCCGCTGTCCCGAACACACCGCCGCGCCCGTTGCCGTGGATTGGAGTCGTCGCCACGCCTGCTGCCGTGGGCTGGATCGTCGTGCCATCGCCGGGTGTGGTCATTGGAGGAAGGGCTCGTCGGCGATGGTCGTGAGGTAGCCCAAGTGGAGGGAACTTGTTTTTTTTCCTAGAAGCTAACACGTGAAGGTGGGGGGAGGCTAGGGTTTCCTTTTCTTTTTTCTTTCTTTTATCTTTTTGTTTTTAATTTCCAAATAGCTAGGGTTTTGGACATTTGATTAATCCACACATGGCCTCTTCTTTGGATAAGTTTTGGGCTTCTAGGAAAGCCCACTTAACTAATAATTTGATTGAAAGAAAACAAGATCCATGGACTCCAAATGATTAAAAATGCAGACCTCACCTCCCTATACTTAATTAGTTCCCCTAATAGAATTAAGCAATCGGCCCAATGCCTCAAGACAAGTGCCACGGAAAACAAACACTTTGTAAACACAATTAAATACATACATAAAAAAAACAGTAATTCACAACAATTACCGCAGTAGTTCAAATTAACTAACATATAGCAATTAAATTGATTTAAAATAATTTCTAAGAAAGAACCCCCCGGAACTCGAGGGTAACCTGACCTGAGTAACGCGGGGCGTTACACTTTGTAACCTCCCAATTGTTAATGAAGCTTTACTTGAAGTAGTTTGAAGTGTAGTTCCATTAATTGATAGATGACTTGCAATAAATGAAGCTTGAGATGCACTTAAGTTCATTGAATGCAACTTGAGTTAAACTCCACTTCAACTTCAGCTCCATTAAATGAACTTAGAGTTCATTTAATGCAACACCTCCTTAAGCTCTACTTGGAAGATATTGACTTGAAAAGTTTCATCTCTCTCTTGATCATCCCTAGCCAAGCTCACCAAGTATTGAACATGAGAAAGTAAAGCTTGTTGTAGCTTCTTGGCTCTTGATCTCGTTATGGGTCCTTGAGGCATGACAATGGTGCTTCCTTGATTCACATCATTAACTCTTTCGACTAGTGTGACGCTGCTGGATGCTTCGCAAACATGGAACTCACGGTGTGAACTTATATGGAGAGTGTGAGGGATATAATATATATGTGTGTGTGTGTATCTATCACATATATCTTATATACTTGGTATATTTTATATATACCTAATCGTTCGACTTAGTATTTTAAAACTGGGGTTTATTACTTATCTAAAATCCAGCAAAATGAAATTATCTTAGTTGTAAAAAAAAAAAGAAGATATTATCTAAGTTTATTAGTTTGCCCAATATAATTTTTTATACTAGATTTATTAAACTCTAATGTTTTAGTTAATTAAACACTTTAACGAACTAACTACATTACTGCATGCTATAAAATATTGACTAATTCAATTCCCAGGTCGGTTTCCAAGTATAGGTACCCTTATGGTTAGCTTAAGTATCTCAACCTTAGACAAAACATTCGTTAAACAGGGTTCTATTATAGGCAATATTTTATATTAATCTTTTATTTTGTCGTTTTAAACCTATTTAAAAACAAAACAAAAGCCTAATTCTAATCATATTAGAAACTTAACATAAGGTGAAATTAATTTTAAACACATTAAATTAAAAAAACCCTATGTGTGCATGAACCTCTTTATCATAATTATTTATATTCATTAGCCTTATAACTCGTAGAAATTAATGAGAAAAAAATTGGACCGGTTTTGGCATTCTAAGAAAATAATTAAATTAATATAATATAAATTTTCTTAATTTAATAGAGAAAAAAAGTGACTTGATAGCCTCGAACCTGTGACCTCCAGAGGGAGCGTCGAGACGCTATAGGTAGCATCTCGATGCTGCGGCACATCAGCGAAAAGGGGTGCGCCAAGGACAGCGTTCAGACACTAGTGACAGCGTCTCAACGCTCCGCATTGAGACTGCATCATCTTGTAGTTGCCACGAACCACTTTCCTTCGACATGTACTTTACAGACTCGTTTACAATATTCAACTTCCAAAACAATGGGCCCGTACAATGATCGAATCAACAGAAATCGTAAATCTAATGCCAAAACAAAAATTATCCAGATTGCAAAAACCCATACATCAAATGTAGAGGAAAAACCACCAACGAATTTGTGCAATTCCAAAAGAAAAATAAGAAGAACTAAGCTAGCTATGATAAGGGATGGAATCTCGCAGCGGAAGCGATATGTCGCTTTTGCTCGATTTTTCTTTGAAATTAAAATACATAAAAAAAACAGAGAAAGAAGACGTTACCTTTGAAGAATTCATTTTCACTGTAATCCAATTTACACCACCACTATATCTTCCTTACTGTCCTCTGGATGTTCAGAAGTTGGTTTGTGGTAACATTGTTTTTTAAAACCAGGGAATTTTTAGCAACAGAGAATTATGAGAGATTGAGGGTGAGCTCGCAGCATCACCATCTACAGAACACTTGTGTAAATAAAACAATCATGTGGGAGGTAGTTATCCACCTCATCGCTCCCCACTCTCCTGCAAAAATGAACGAGGATGAGATATTATTAATTAAATTAATTAATAAATAAATAGTTAAATTAATTAATCAATAATTAATTTAATTAAATAATTAATTATTAAAAAATCAACAATTAATTAATAACATATATTTCTCACCTAACTTATAGTTTTAATCTGTATCTAGGGCACATTAATGTTAACCTATAGTTTTAATATAAATTCAATTCATATTAAATTTTATTTGAATCTTATTCAAATAATTCTCTCATAACAATATAGTGTAATGTTGAATCCAATTCAAAATTAACTTTATATCATAATGTATAAACATACATTATATTAATTGCATCTCATACAGTTAACTTTAATTCCTTTTAAAAAATTTGGACAATTCAAATTATTTTCAAAACTAAGTGTTCTTAACCACCGTTTACATACTAGCAGGGGATCTGTATAAGCTCCAACGATACGAGATTAATTGATTAAAGTCATTAATCATATTAATCAACATTTGTTAACTGACGATCACTCCACTAAAGACTCACAGTTGTACTATTCTCACTGTAGAATACTTTTGTGTCCACTAATTTTGACCATCTACGGTAACTTAATCCCTCACGAGTGTTCGTAAGTACAACTAGGTCAAATTATCATTTTACCCCTGAGTTACCTCTTTCACCTTAAGTACGAATGAACAACCTGTTTATGCTCCGACCATTAAATAGAAGTCCCTCTCAGGTCGGTGAGAGAGTGGGGCCCCTTATTCAAGTCTCGGAGTCAGCACACTCATCTACTTACCCGAAAGTCGGGAATAAGTGAATTTCATCTTGTGTAGTTATGTTCCTAGCTTCCCACTTGGTCTTGTCCCCAAAATGGTAGAAATATTGAGTTGGCAAAGCCACTCTCACTCATACAAATCAAAAGACGATCCCTTGTAGGCAGGAGACCATAACTCACTCCGGATTGAGTTCGAGTTACCTGGTCTTCACATGAAATAATAATCTATTCGTTAACAATGTACAACTAAGGATTAATTATTTCGCGGTTTGGTCTTATACAAATTCATTGTATAGGATACCCCCACTCACATATCTCAACATGAACGATTTTTATTAAGTCATTTGTAACTATTACAAAGTGGATCATATCCATAGTGTTACCAGGATAAGCTATCCAACCTTACCCATATACAATAGTCACTTTAGGGTATTACTAGAACATTATCCACTCATATATCGAATATATACTATATATTAATTATATACTGTATATCAAATATGTACCCTATATATCAATTATATATTGTATATCAGTTATATATTGTTCCATTTACATAACATAACATAACCTCAGACATTAGTTTATTGGATTTGGATTAATGCATTTCTAAAAGAAACTTCAATAGCAACTTTATTGAATCAATATTTGTTTTACATTTACAAATCACGAGTTTAGGGCATAAAACCCAACAAAGAATATGTTGTGCCGTTTTGAAATCCTACATGCAATGATCAACGATAGTGGCCGCCAGTTCGACAATGCAAAGTTCAAAGAATTTAGTGATGAGTTCAGGATCAAGCACCACCACTCTGCACCAGTGAACACCCGTAGGTCAACGGTTAGGTCAAGTCTATCAATAAGATAATCAAATGGGGGCCGAAGCTATGACTCAAAGAACTACAGGGCCGATGGGAAAAAAATATGCCCGAGGTCTTATGGTTTTTATGCAGCACCCAGCAGCACGGCGGGCAAAACACTGTTTTCTCCCTCATTAAGGGCCGAGGCGGTGGTCCCCATCAAGATCGGCTTTTCGACCTTACGAACAGACCGATTGTTCGATGAAACACAAAGTAGTGAGGCTCTTGTCTTGTAGCGAGAATTTCTAGAATAGTTGTGAAACTACTATCAACGGCAGCTCGTCGAATACCAGAATAGAATGCAGCGGTAATACAATAATCACTTGAAGCATAGACGCTTCGACGTGAGGAACTTAGTCTTTCAATGAGTTCTTTAGCATGTAGGCCCATTCAACCCATTCTAGGAAGGACCTGATAAGCTCATCCGAGTGGTAAGACTTGGGACTTACGAGTTAGCTAGTTTAAATGGGAAGACATTATTCCATTCCTTGAACGCATAACACTTGAAGTTGTATTATCAATCATGTTAATTTGAGTAGATTTTAGCAATAAAACCCCTAAATTAGAGGCTATACGAGTCATCAAAAGCATTCTATATGCTCTACCACTATCCGACTTTTCGATTTTTGATAGAGTTCAAAGATTTAAAGTATTCTACGACTATCTGACCTTTTGATTTTCGAAACTGTTCAAAGCACCATAAAAAGGAAAGAGGGGGTTCGACAATGATGTAACACAAACTAGTAATTTCTAAATAAAATTATTATTTTATTTTACAAAGTCAACGATTACAAGCGAAGGACGAAAGCTTAAGGGGGAATTCGACCAATCTCTTCTAGCAGAGACGGTTATGGAGAACGACGATCTTTGCCTTGAGGTCCTCATTCTCCCTCTTCAATTTTGCGACCTCTTCGGCGATGTAGCTGCAAATAATTTGTTAGGTAACGATGTGCCTTCCGAGTCATGTGACGCATTGCCTTACGTATAAGAGAAGGAGGAGTGAAAAACCCCATCTCTGATGAGCCTGAGTCCGAAGGTTCAGGGCAAGAATGAAGTACGTTTGACTCGATAGACATTGTGATGTGATCATAGTCGACCCAATACTCCAGGATGACACCCACACCAACAAGGAAGAAGAGCTTGAGGAAGGACCCCCCAAACGAAGGAGACTTCATTGGACACATCAACAAATTTTGACTATTTTTAAAGCCAATGAAGAACCCACTAGGGTCAAGAGGAAGCGTGGAGAAGAAGAGAGGTCAAGCGAGTGGCCCCATTTCAAGAAAAAGCCTATCGAGAGGCCACCCGCACACGCACGCAAGCACCGCTAGGCACACGCCCCTTCGTGCGTGCGCCCCTACCGTGCACGCAAACGTGCCGATAACCTCAAAGCGCCTGTGCCATGCGCACGCTGCCAGCCGCCCACGCCTGCACGCCTATGCCCGCCGCTTACGCCCGCACGCCAACGCCCCTGCACGTTCAAGTGCCCACGCGCCCCTGCCACCACCAGTGCTCATACCCACGCCGACGCAAGCCCACCAACGCCCCTACCGCCCCTGCACGCTCAAGCACAAAACTCCCTGCCGCCCATCGCCAGTGCCAGCGTCCTGCCACCCATCGCCCAGCGCATCTGCCAGCGCCCTGCAGCCCAACGCCAACGCTGCCCGCTAGCGCCTACCCAAGCGCCCTACCGCCCGCTAGCGCGCCCCTGGCCCAGCGCCCATGCGCGCGCGTCCTCGTGCCGCTTTGATTTATTTGTTTTATTTATCATATTTAAAATTCAACTTTAGGCAAGTTCTTTACATTTTAGGAATTTATCAATTTTAATTTTGTTATTTTCCTTAAAAGGCCAACGGACTTGGCCTATATATAGCGTGTAGTCGCCCCTTTATATAACATCTTGGAATTTTCTTTTGAATAGAAAATTGAGAGTGTTTGTCACCCCTTGGATTGTGCGAACCCCCCCCCCCCAAATTTCGAAACCCTTTATGTGGTTGAACTTAGGCTTTCTTATTTGAACTCCTCGGAGCATGCTTGTTTGATTGGTCATCAAACTCGTGGAGTGTTTTCGGAGCATAGTGAGTATTCTGTTTGCTCAAGGTAACGACTGTAAAGGTATTCCCTCTAACTCTTACCCTTTTGAGTTGAATCATCTCTACGATTGGATTCAAATGGCTTGTGGCTCGAGTAGCTCAATACGCTTGGGTTGTCGTATATCATTTGGTATCAGAGCTTAGACTCTAGAATGGGATATATGTTTATTTTCTGTCTTTAACTTCTTGTCATTGTCTTTACATTCCTTTATTAAAAAATCTCATAAAAAAGTTCCATTGTTCATTGTCTTCCGCGTGCCATCGATCTATCATTCTTGCAAGAGAATTTCTGATATCAAAAATTCCTTTAAAGTGTCCAAAACTTGTTTGTTTGTGTTATGCACCTCAAAATCTTTTTAACAAATCAAGTTTCACTTTAATCCGAGCTCCATAGCCAAAGTTATCAACTTTTCTTCGAACCCCATAAATTGAGAGAAACCTGCAGAGAGCACAAAACCCAGAGCCGACTTCAAAAATTCGTAACATTTTACTCCAAAGTTGAAAGTGAGTGAAACTGGTGCCATTCGAAAGATATATGTATTAACTTTTCATAGAGCTCAAAATCGATAATTTTAAATCAGTATTTTTGAAGTTACCGCATTTTCAAAACCACTGTGTAATTTGGAAATCCTGCAGCCGCGGAAGAAGTAGAGTCCCAAGTTCGACGATTCATATCTTGCTGACCTTTTTGCTGAATATAGTCAAATCAGGTACCAAATTAAAGGTCTTTGAAAGAGCTTTTAAGTTACATATAGATCGATGCTATCCGAGATCGTAGCAGAAGTTATCAGCGAAAGAAGAGAATATGTTCAAACAGAAAACTTTCCATATTTGCAGCTGGCACATTTTTGGAGAAAATTTTTGGGCCACCATTGTCCAAATCGATTTCTTTTTGGTAAATAATTCTAAAATTGTTTATATTTTGATTTAAAAATATTGTTAGATTATTTTGACCTATTTGGACAGCCCAAGAGAAGGATGACAGCCGCCTACCCACTGGGCCACCCGAGAGACCCTTTTGTGCAGCCCCAGAATTTTATTTGAGAGAGCAGCCCCCTCCAACGAATTCCAAACCTTTTGGCAGTCCACACACATTAAGTACACTTGTTGTGCTAACTTTTGCCACTAGTTGGAGCCCCATCTGAGTTGTATACATCACAGATCCTTCACCCAAAGCCATCCTATTTACCGCAAAGGCCACTGTTTTGTTGGTAAGTATTATTTTATGTGTGTTTGCACTACAAATTGGATTTTGTACATCTTTTTAGTTTCTTTTTAATTTCATTGATTTTATTTGCATAGTTCCTTCTTTGATTAGCTTTAACTGCAATTTGCATATTGTAGTTGAGTCCCTAGAACCAAGAGCAGTAGGCTCAAGGTTATCTTTGTTTGTCTTTCATCATAGCTATTATTTGGTAGCATCATTTGGTATCATTGTAACTATCCTTGTTATTATTTGAGTCTTGTCTTTGGTATCATCTATACCATTGACTCCCTAGTCAAAAAAAAAAAAAAGAAAAAAGAGGATATTTTTTGCAAGTAGATTGTAGGCTTATACTCGCTTGTTCTAAGATCGATTCACCACAAGCATTCAAGCAAGCATCTCCAAAGGGTATTCACAACAACATCCACCCTACCAAAGGAGAGGAAGCCGAGAGGCTAAGTAAGGGAGTAAGAGTAATTTTTCTTTGTTTATACTAACTTTTACTTGTGTAGTGATGGCATCAAGAGGAAAGTCTCACGACTCACAAGAATAAAGAGACAAGGCCAGTGTGAGCGATGAAAGACTTAAAGAAGCTCAAATCCAAACCTTTGTGAGGTTCACACAACTGCTTGAAGACCTAACCGAATCCTTGCAAATGATGAACACACGTGTTCAAGGATTGGAAAGGCAACAAAGAATGCCACACCGAAGCAGACCAATGAGTCCAAGAGAGATATCTGACGGTTCCCAAGAAGATGAGGTAGGTACTTTAAATGAATATTTTGCTAATGAATACCCTTTTGACGTAGGTCCTTCAAGAAGAGCATACATTGTCCAAGGAAGAGGAAGATTCCCACAACACCGAGGGAGGCCAAGAAGAGAAAACTTGATAAGCACCAAGTTTGCTCGTGTTTACAAAGCTAGAGGTCCTTCTAGGATCCTTGCAAACATTCACAAAAACGACTAACTTACCGAATGATTCCAACCAAGAGTAAGGTTAGAAGATGAATCACTCTTAGATCGGACTTAGAATCTACGATGGTCACTCCTAGATCCTAAGACGACTCACTCAAGAATTAGCTTGATCGAGACTAATCCAATGAATCGGTTTAACATCAAACCTAAACCAAGATTCGAAAGAAGCAACACCAAAAGTGTTAAGGAACAAAAGTTCTTGAATTTCAATATGTTTTAATCTTAAGTTATCCATAACAAGAGCATTACAAGCCTTTAAATAGGCCAAATGGTCGTTCAACATAAGAACACCAAAAGTTTTTCAAAATACTACTTAATGCAAATTGTAGAAAATAAAACATGCAAATTAAAACTTGATTACACATCATTCTAGACACTTAAATGCGGATCCGAAAACGTAGTCATGCTTCAAATGGTCTTATCTATGTGCTGTAGGAGGCGCTTCACATTTGGATATGGTTTGACAACTTTTGACTTCACAAACTCCAAAGAGGTGCAATCTGCAAAGGCACCTGTTCACGAATCTGCACACTTTTTTTGTCCTCCGTGTCATCTCTCAAAATAGACAACTTTTCCCGTGCCATCTTTGCTCCATTCTCTTCTTGACTCATTGAAGTAACATTATGAATAAATTCGGGCTCAAAACTCTTTGTTGGTTCTTGTGCATTAACAAGCTTTTGAAGGTGCAGTGTGAAAGCCTCTTGAATCTTCCTTGCCTTTCTTGTAATAATTGCTCCTTTGATATATGTAATTGGTCACAAATGGATTCGTATCATCCCCCCTTTCTTTAAAAGGATTTGTCCTCAAATCAAGGTTTTCATTTCCTTCATCAAAACGAATCAAGTTAGTCCAATGATAAGCCTTGACAACTTGTTCCTTACCTTGTGAGTTGTATATTGGAGCTTGAAGATTTATGATTTTCTTCGTTGGACATGTCACTTCTTTCTTCTTGAAAATTTCTATGGCCCTTTCTTGTTTGCCTTCTTTGAGTTAACACCACTTTTTGACTTCCTTGAAGTGCAATCTTGAAGTCTTCATGTAATATCATCCTTCTTAGTCTTCTTATGTTTGGACTTGGACAAATTCTTCGTTCCTTCCAAAAGTGCTTCCAAACCCAATCACTTGGTTTGTTGAAATTGTGCTCGGATTTACTTTTCCTCCACTTGGTACTTTGCATTTGCATTCTCCAACATAACATTCTGCTTTCTCGACCATGGAATTCTTTATACAAATTCTTGGATAAGTAGTTTTCCACAATGCCTTTCACCTTAGGTTTCTTATGTCCATGGTTACCTACACAATAAGGAAGCAAGTTAGTATCTTTAAAATCAAGATATATTTTATACTTACCTTGTAAGACAATCTCAAGATCATGAGAAGATGATAGGATAACTCTTCTTGACTCCTTTATAGTTTCCTTTGTTTCTTGTATTCGATCATGCTTGAATTGAAAAGTTGGAACTTCCTGCAAAAATCTTAGAAAAGTAGAAAGACTAGGATAAAATATGTGAGCTTGATAGTAAGGGTCCTTATGCAACAATGCTATAAGATTTGACTTATATTAACAAATGGATTGGATCTTGCTATTTTCCTCTTCTTTCTCCTTTGAATTCCTTTCTCTTAACTCTTCTCTTTCTCTCTTTTCTTTGAACTCACTTTTATCAAAATCAAAATCTTTGCGATCTTGTTCAATAAATTCATCAACATGTGCTTTAGAATCTTCCTCAAATTTTGCATCATATTTCTCACAAGCATCATTTGAATCAACAACACCATTTCTTATCACCATGACTTCTTTATTGACACATTCTTTGCTCATGTGTCCAAACCCTTTGCACTTCCAACATGTAAGAGAATTAGTCTTCTCCCTTACCTCCTTTGGAACTTCATTGTTTTTGGCATTGGAGCTCTCGGCCTTCACTCTTTTGACAGCACCAAACTTCCCTTTTGGTTGCATGAATTCATTCCATTTTGAATGCTCCTCTTCTTTCCTCAATTGATCTTCAATTTTGATAGCATGGTGATACATATCTTCCAAGTAAGGTGGTGGATTTCTATCAATATGATGAACAATTTCCAGATTCAAACCTCCAAGGAATCTAGACATGGTTTCTTCCTCTTCTTCTCGAATGTGTGCTTTTTCCATTAAAATCACCATCTCTTGATAATACTCATCAACACTTTTTGTTCCCTGCCTCAAAGCTTGCAGTTTAGTTTTCAAATCATTTTTATAATGTTTGGGAGTATACCTCATTCTCATGGCTTCTTTGAGTTTTTCCCAAGTTTCTATTTGATCCTCATCTTTCCTTCTTTTCTCGGATTTGAGATTTTGATACCATTCATTAGCATGATTAATGAATTCGGCAATGACAAGTCTCATCTTCTTATTTTCACTATATGTAGTGCAATGAAATACACGTTCTATCTTCCTTTCCCATCGCAAGTAAGCATCGGGGTCCGTCGTTCCACTAAATGGTGGAATTTTGAGTTTAGCTCCACCATCTCTCTTTTCATTTACTCTTTCCCATCTCCTCGGTTGCATAATGTTGGCAAAGTTATTCCTTCCTCTACTCCCAACTTGTTCTTTTTGTACATCGAAGTCAAACATACCTTCATCTTCCTGTAAGACTCATTCTTCTCTTCGTTGTTGCACCCTTCTTTCCTGCCTATCTTCCCTCATCATTTCCACCATACCTTGAATTGATTGAAGAATGGCCATAGTAGGATCTTGCGGTACTCCCTGTGACATTTTGTTAGAAAAATAAAATAACAAAATAAGGACCTTTCCACTCCTCTCACTAGTATTTCACTCAAGGACACTCGTGTTTATCACTCGAGGGTAGGCTTTTGGTACTAGGTCAAAGATGTAAGGGTTGGCTTAAATTTTGGTGCAATCTTGCTTAAAGCTTGATATAACTAATTCAATGATCAACTCTCACAAACTAAGACTACAACAACTCAATCTTAGGATAAAAAACTTGATAATTTAAACAAAACACAACATAATGAAAAGAACTTTTCATGTGCCTCGGATCTTCGAATGCTTTTTTTTTGTGCTACTGTTTTCTTTCTTTTGCTACTGATTTTTGTTTCTTTTGCTTCTGTTTTTTTTCTCTTTTGCTTCTATTTTTTTTTTCTTTGCTAATAATCCGAGAGCAAAAATACAAGAATTTCAAGGCAAGTTGTAGCATGTCTTGTTACACTTTGTAAGAACTACTTTCGAAAAAAGAAAAATGACAGAATATAAAATTAGACAAAGTAAAGATATTTCACCTCTAGAGCCGGCCAAAGGATGTCGACCAATGCTCTAATACCAAATGATAAGCGCCAAGGTTGCTCGTGTTTACAAAGCTAGAGGTCCTTCTAGGATCCTTGCAAACATTCACAAAAACGACTAACTTACCGAATGATTCCAACCAAGAGTAAGGTTAGAAGATGAATCACTCTTAGATCGGACTTAGAATCTACGATGGTCACTCCTAGATCCTAAGACGACTCACTCCAGAATTAGCTTGATCGAGACTAATCCAATGAATCGGTTGAAAATCCCAACCTTCCACGGAAAGTCTACACCCGAAGACTTTGAATCATGGGAAAAGGAGATTGAGTTAGTGTTTACATGCCACAACTATGATAATGGCAAGAAGGTAATTCTCGCAATCACTCATTTTAAAGATTATGCACTAACTTGGTGGGATAAAGTGATGGCTCATAGAAGGAGGAACCATGAAAGACCCATAGCTTTTTGGATAGAATTTAAGGAGCTCATGAAGAGAAGGTTTGTGCGACCACACTAGCATAGAGCAAATTCAAGGAAACTTAATAAGGTCTATCAAGGAACCAAGGGAGTTGAAGACTACTACAAGGAGATGGACATGTTGATGAGCCAATTGCAACTAGAGGAAGATGAGGAGACCACTATGGCTCGATTCTTAGATGGTCTTAACCTAGACATAGCCGACAAGCTTAATTTTCAACACTATGAAGACATGGAGGAACTTCTACACCTCGCCGTTAAAATAGAGGAGCAACGAAAGAAGAGCTGAAAGGTATGTCAAATCTACTTCTAAGACCACTAGTAGCAAAACAAAGAACAAATCTGTAGAGTCAAAGCCAAAGGTTAATTATGAAAGGGGAGAGTCATCCAAGTCCAAAACTCAACCCGAAATTCCCAAGACTAGAACTACTGACATTAAATGTTTTAACTGTCATGGAGTAGGCCACATAAGCCGATATTTTCTTAACCAAAGAGCCATGATACTTAAAGAGGGAGAGCTAGTTAGGGACGATGAGGAGGAAGAAAAGAAGAGAGTAGTCATGAGGAGGAAGTAGAGGAGGACTCCAAGGATATAGCCTTAATGGCTAGGAGGAACCTCAATGTGCAGTTTGGGGAAGAACACTTAGAGGTATAAAGAGAGAACCTATTCCATACTAGGTGCATAGTAAACTCCACCAGATGTTGTTAAGAAACCCTTGAGAGTTGGATCTAAGAACCTTGCAAATGAACAAGACCCATAGAACTCAATCCCAAAAACCCCGAAAACAAGTATGGAATCAACCCAAGGAAAAGTTTTAGAACGGATTACCTTGATGATCAATATCAAGAGTAGAGAAAACTTGTTTCTAAACTCGTGATTCGAATCACTCCACAAGAGGTATGATCAACACCGCTTGAATGATCCTAACATGCAAATTCTAAAGACACAAGAAATTGCACAAGAAATGGGAGATAAATCTCTCAACCAAGCTAATGAGAAAACTCACTTTTCATTCCTTCAAATTGTGTTACAACAAGACATCTCAAGGCTATATATAGTCATCCTAGCAAGCCATATGAAAAGTCTTAAGCAAATGAAAAGACTTGTAACTTACAAGAAATGAAGACTTGTAAATGAAAAGACATAACTTACGAGAAATGAAAAGACAAGCAAATGAAAAGGTTAAGAATATGGAAAGCCAACCAAAATAATTGCAATCCCGTCCATAATGAGGGATGTGAGTGTTTGACTTGGTTTTTGAATTGAATGAGTTGACTTTGACTTGTATTGATGGAGTTGACTTTGACCTTGACCAAGTGGACTTTAACTTGCCATAAAAGCACTTAAAAATGCATAACTTGCACCAAATTGAAGTGCATAGTTCTAACTTCTTGCACATCTTCCTTTATTTCTCTTGTCGAGTTCAAGAACGCTTGGACATGAAGTAGCAAAGCTTGTTGAAGTTTCCTAGCTCTCGATCTTGTAATCGGTCCATGAGGCATAACAACGGTAGCTCCTTGGTTCATATCAGATGTAGTGTTATCATTGATAGTGGGAGTTGCACTAATGTTGCTAGTAAGGATATAGGGGAGAGATTGAATTTAGCCACTACACCCCACCCACGACCTTATAGCCTACAATGGTTAAATAATAGCAAGTTCAAGTTCCATTTAATATAGGCAGGTACAAGGACGAGGTCACTTGTGATGTTGTACCTATGCATGCTAGTAATTTCTTGCTAGGGAGACCGTGACAATTTGATAAGAGAGTGAGTTTTGATGGTTTTCTTAATAAATATTCATTTGAGCATCAAGGTAAGAAAATCACACTTGTACCTCTTTCTCCAAAGGAAGTACACATTGATGAGTTAAAATTGGAGGAAAGAAGGCTGGAGGCCGAGAAAAAGGAAGTTATTGAACTTCAAAATAAAAAAGAAGGAAAAACCTCCAAGACAGTATAAAAAGTCGTGACCCACATGGCTAGAAAATATGAGATAGAGTGAGCTCTATGTGCTACACAATTACTTCTTCTATATTTTAATGAAGGTAATGATCTCCTAACTCAAGAAAGAAGAAATATTTTGCCTAGTACTTGTGTTGAGTTTTTACAAAAAATTGAGGATACAATGCTCGAAGCCATGCCGAATTTGGAAAGAATAATGCAAGAAGAAGAAGGAGAAGGAAGCAATTTCGAGCCACCCACTCAAGGATCCCAAATACCTCAAGAGGCCGAGCCACATGAGGAGAGCCAACATGATAATCAAGTAGAAGATCTTTGAGAAGAAGGAAGAAAATTAAGCTTTTCAACTTCAATAAGGTAATAGTCCTACTATAGATCCTTATCATTGGACTAACTTGCTTCGTTTTGATGTAGGTAAACAAGTTGATTCGAGGACGAATCCAATTCAAGAAGGAAGAGATGATGTGATCATATTTGACCTAACCCTCCAAGATAACACCTACACCAACAAGGAAGAAGAGCTTGAGGAAAGACCACCAAAACGAAGGAGACTTCATTGGACACATCAACAAATTTTGACTATTTTAAAAGCCAATGAAGAACCCACTAGGGTCAAGAGGAAACGTGGAAAAGAAGAGAGATGAAGCGAATGGCTCCATTTCAAGGACCAGCCTATCGAGAGGCCACTCGCACACGCACGCAAGCATCACCAGGCGCACGCACCTACACGCGCGGCCCCTGCAGCGCACGCCAACGTGCCACTAACTTCACAGCACTTGTGCCATGCGCACTCTGCCAGCCGCCCACGCTTGCACTTCTATGTCTGCCGCCTGTGCCCGCACGCCAACGCCTCTGCACGTTCAAGTGCCCGCGTGCCCCTGCCTTCACCAGCGCTCATACCCACGTGCGTCGCACGCCCACAAGCGCCCATGCCGCCCCTACACGCTCAAGCACACCGCGCCCTGCCGCCCATCGCCCAACGCACCCCCAGTGCACCTGCCAGCGCCCTGCCGCCCAGTGCCCACGCCGCCCGCCAGCGCCTGCCCCAGCTTCCAGTGCCCTCCAGCCCGCCAGTGCACCCCTGACCCAACGCCCATGCGTGCGCGCCCTCGTGCCAGCCCAGCCCCTACACGCGCCAGCCATGCCTTGCCACCCACTCCTCCCGCTTAGGCCGGACCATCGACTTCTTCAGACATGTTTGCTTGGTAAAAGTGAAGAGAAATGAGAAGCAGGGCCACCATAAATAGGTTAGGGCGAGAAGACGAAGCAGCGACCTACCATAGAAGCCGAAAAGACGACACACATTGCATCAATGAGTGTGTCGTAGATCGAGCAGCCATTAAAGGCGTTAATCATGGCAGGCTGCGAATCGACGTCCCAACTAATGGAAGATCTCTTAATTACAATCAGCATTAATTTTGGCAGTCGGTCGGTCGCCAGAATATCTCAATTGACACCCACATTTAATGAGCGTAGGTTAGAGGTAATCTTATCAGAAGATATCAAACCTCAACGACCATGAAAAATGGAAGGTTGGAAATAGAAATCAGATTGGCAAAATAATTACAAACACGACGGCCATACCACATGGCAAGTTGGAAAAAGAATTCCCATGGCGACAAACCCTAGGTGACAGAAGACCTCTAAAAGGTGGTTGTCGGACAACAGACATCCAGCAAGGATAGTCGAACAATAACACAAGGCTTACGAGTAAGGTCAAAGTTGACCTTTGAGAGTGCAAAAAGAAACTTCAAATAACGACAATCACATATGCAACTAAGTTGATAAGAGAAGTTCAAATATAGACAAGTGATAAAAGTAAAAAAAAAAGGTCTAAATTAAATGAAATTTACCTGGGTATATATGCCCTTGGACGGTAGGGATTTGAGGGGAAAGGGAATCTGCATCATAGATTGCTATCACACCTTAGGGCTGAGTCTATCACGCTCAATCTCTGACGGTGTGCCAAATTAGTATCATCCAGCACTCAGACCTGCTCTGCCAAGCCTTAACTCTAGGCATTCAGTTGGGCGAAACGAGCGGTGAGATCAATAATCCGCCCCTGAAGCTCGACTTTCTAGGTTGCGAGTCTCACATCACGAAGGTCTACTTCAACGTATTTCACTCCAAGGTTAATAATTTCGTTCTTAAAGTAGTGCATTTTATGAAGCAACCGCCACGCGCAATGTTGAGTAGGGGGCAAGTAGAGGGTGGAGTCATAGAACAATTAGCCTCACTATCGTTGCCCGAGTTTGCAAGGCGGGGGGGGGGGGGGGGGCAAGTAGAGGGTGAAGTAAGAAGCCACGGGCCCTAAAGCCACAATATGGATGGCTCGACAACATCAACGAGAGGAGGAGCCACGATTGGGGGTGCAACTTCCTCCTCGTCATGAGAAAGGGAGATTAATGAGAGGTTGTTGCCTTCTTGAGACATGTATGTTGATTCTTCTGAGGGCAACTGTAGTGAGTGATCGCGCATCCCCATCCTTAAATGGACGAAGGCAGAACCATTTGAGAAGAAACGTCCCAAGTGACGCGTGGGGGGCACCCAATTAGAACGTCCCACGTGTCCCTCTTTAAGCATGTTCTTGGGATTCGAGGCATAAATTGGCAATGATTCATATCCCACCGATTCTCAATTAAGGAAAGGATCACGAAAACATTACAGAAAAATCCCAAATCAGATACTGAGCAGGTGCAAAATTAATTAATTATCGATAGTTGGTATGCGTACAAGGGAGACTAACATATAGAACCGACATACTATAGAAAAAAAAGGAAAAACGATAGTAATAAATGCGGAAGACTCAAAAAAGTTTATCCACATATGGTAGGTACAGGGTTGGCTAGCTTGAGAGCTTGAGCGGGCTGCTTTGTCAGGCTCAATAGCAGGAGGAGACTTAAGGTAGGTCTCAAATTCTGAGACATACGCATCAATAAAAGTCGAGATATCGACATGTTGGAGTTTCTTTTCCTTGACCAAATCACTGTAGAGTCAACGCCCTCATCTGACATTTGATGGGCAAAGTGGTGGGATTTACGGAACCGGTAAATTGCGTCCTGTAGCCATCAGGGGTCAGCCAAGATGGCGGTCTTCTCCGCCAGAGCAGCCCCTAACCATCTGAAGCTCATAAGTAAAGCATTTGACGCTGTCTGAGCAGAGAGCATATCAACTATCAGCCCTCTGATCTCGCCCTCGGTGTCATGGGCCACTACTCGAAGTCTTCCAGCTTGCTCCTTGGACTTTAATGAGTCCTAAACCAAAAGCTTTCATGCACTGAAATTTGACACCATAATTTGAACCAAAAGTGAACAATCTTTGGGTTCCTCGAGTTTAAATGAGTCCTAAACAAAAGATTTAAATCGAGCCTTTGGATTTTTTTCCCTGAGTGGATAATTTAAATTCTTGGATTTTGTATTTTGGAATTCTAATGTTGGGTAAATTAGAATTTAGTTTAATTTCGTTGGATTAAGATAATTTAAGTTCTCGATCAGTGTAGGAGATTTTTAGTTAAATCTTAAATTCATGGTTTTTGGGACTCTTAATTTCTACTTATTGGATTATTATTCTTGGCTATTAGAGTTTAAGTTAGCTATTTTATTTCAGGTTGTTGTGGGTTTTTTTTTTCTAAAGTGAAATTTTGGGCTTGCTGTTTTGGGCTTTTGTGTTATTTATTTAGGCCTCCTTTAAGATTTGGGGTTTGGGCTATAAGTTTTAAAACAAATTAAAGAAAAAAGAATTAAATCAAATTAAAAGAAAAAGAAAAAACCCTAAATCTATTTTTCCCCTTTCTTCTTCTTCTTCCTCCTCCCCTTGTTCAGTCGTTACCTTTTCTTCACGCAGTCGTTGCCCCTCGCCGGCGTTACCTCCGGCTAAACCAGACCTGTGACGGCGTGACGCGACCCGATGACAGCAGCAACGACCCTCCACGGACGGAGTCGATTTGCGATGTCTCTCCGGTGGCGTACCTTCAACGAAGAATAAACACAATGATGGCGTTCGTTTTCTGGTGTAGATTAGGCAGCTAGAGGAGATGCGTGGTTGCAGAACTCACGGCAACGGTTTCTGCACCTGTTCGCGGCAGCTTCAGCGTCCGGCCACGCCAGATCTGCAACAGCGACACTCCACCCGTGAGCTTTCCGACAATCCACACCCCAGCGGCGGCACAGTGTGTTCAGCGGCGGTGCGACTTCGTAAACCCCTTCCGGTGGTCGTTGACGGCGTTCCATCGGTGGGATTTCATCCTACACGCGACGGATTACGTGTTCTTAGCTCATATCCGGCGACCCACGGTCGTGTGTGTTCCAATGACCATGTAACGCCCCGCGTTACTCAGGTTAGTTTATCTCGAGTCCCCGGGCCTCTTTTCTTGGAAATTTCTTTTTTTTTAATTTTTATTTAATTTCATTGTTCATTTCATTTTATTTCGAGCTGCTATGGTAATTGTTATGAATGTTGAAGTGCACTTACGTATCCAATTATTGTGTAACGAGAAAATCGTTTTCTCTATAATTGTTCCGGTCCGTTGGGCCCAAATTAAGTATCTAAGTAAGTGGGCCTTTCTTGTTTTAAAACAAAGGGGAAATATAAAAGGACCTAGCCCAAGTGGGCCCCTTCTTGTAAAAACAAAAGGAAGGTAAGAGAAAACCCTAGCCCCCAACAATCCCTCCCATTCGTGAAACCCTTCTTTCCCTCCCCCATTATAGTTTTAGTTTTCTTTCTCCTACCGGCACCTCAACCCCCGAAACGCTCAACGGACGGCGACCACAGGCGGCTTGACAACAGCAGTGGCACGCGACGGCGGCGACAGGTGGCGCGGTAGGCAACGGCGGCGGCGACTCCGGGCAGCGGCGATGTGCGGCGTCGGGCAGCAATGAACAGGTGTGCGCGGGTGACGGACAGCAACAGTTCGCGGACGACGAGCAGCAGCAGTACGCGGGCGTCGGCAGCAGCGTGCACGGGTGTCGGGCAGCGGCGGAGGTGCACGGCGCGTCGGGCAGCAGCGGTGGTGCGCGGAATCCGATAGCAGCGGGTCGTGGCGCGGGTTCTTGCTGCACGCAGCGTCGTGGGCATCGTTTTGGTGAATTTTTACTGCTAAACTAGTCCGGACAGCAGCAGTTTCCGATCCCGGCACCTACCCATAACCATTAGAGGCTCGATTTACGCAACCCACAACCATTCGAGTTAGGCCTGGGTTACCCACACCTAGACGAAGTCGATTTTTGCGGTGGTGAGTTGACACAGGATATAGGAGCCTAGCAGTAAGTAGCACCAGGGGGCGAGTGCGTGCGTTACTTTGTCTTAACGGAATGATTTGGTGCTGATTTTTAATTAGTTGAATGGGTTTTGGTGCTGATTTTTATTTAGTTGTATGGTGTTGGTGCTGATTTTTAATTAGTTGAATGGGTTTTGGTGCTGATTTTTATTTAGTTGTATGGTGTTGGTGCTGATTTTTAATTAGTTGAATGGGTTTTTGGTGCTGATTTTTATTTAGTTGTATGGTGTTGGTGCTGATTTTTAATTAGTTGAATGGTTTTGATGATGATTTCTAATTAGAATAATTTGTTTCGTGCATTAGGAAAATTGTTAGCCGTGGTTGTGAACTCACATTAATTATCGTTGTGTTACGTGTTGTTGTTTCATTGCTAGACATTATGAGAATGCATGATTTCTTGTTGTTGGTTGTGTTTGGTTGGTCCTGATTATTGTAGTTGGAAGTAGCTAAACCATGACGTTGTAAACGTGTCGGAGACGAAATGCATGTGTTGATAGCCTGTCATATAGTTTTATATTATTTTGTTGGAAGCTGTTGAGTTAGTGTATTGTTTGGTACGAAGGAAAGCATGCTGGTAAAATCGAGTTGTGAATTGAAATGTGGAAGACTTATTTATAGGTTGTCTTTGGAAGGTCAGTGGGAATTGTCACGAGCGACGGGTCGGGTTAGTGGTTCGTTAATCTGTGGGGTGTCTGCACTGAAAATGCTTACTAGTCGTATGGTTATTCAAAGCTTTGAGTGGGTGCCTTGGGAATAAATGGCAAGGCCGAACATCAGGTTTCTATGGAGGAGTATTGGGGTATTGGGAATAAATGTCAAGAACCAATACGCCGGGTAGTCATCGGTACCTTAGGAATAAATGTCAAGGACTGGTGCACAGTTCTAGACCTTGGGAATAAATGGCAAGGTCGAACCTCAAGTTTCTGAAGAGAAGTATTGGGGCCTTGGGAATAAATGTCAAGGGCCAGAACGACTCGAGGAGTTAGACTCGGAGGACTAACGTGAAGGGGGTGCTTAATGACAGAAGGGGCACACTGGTGTCAGGCCCTGCTATTGAGCCGGGCGCTGGGGTGCTCTAAATGGCTGGTCGGCGAAAGCCGGAGAGACCTTCCTTTTCACACCTGAAGATTATCCGACTTCCACCAGAGGTTGGACCCTGTTAGAGACATCCTTATCCATGATTAAGGCGCCCCTAACTGCTTCAGCGTAGGTGGCGGGTCGCTGAAGGTCCACTGGTCCCCTTATTCCCTTGTGTAAGCCCTTAACAAACCTCTTGATCTTCATTACTTCAGTGGGAATTAATTCCCGAGCAAAACGAGAGAGCTCCGTAAACTTCCTTTCATACTGTGCTACCGTCAAGGTTCCTTGGCTAAGATGGAGGAATTCTGCCTCTTTCATATCTTTCACGGTCTCCGGGTAATAGTAGTCGTACAACAAGTCCTTGAACCTTGCCCACGTAACTGATACGTTAGCATGGTCTTCAGCCGCTGCTACTGAGTCCCACCAATTCAGAGCCTCGCCCCTCAACATAAAGACCGCACCCTTAACCTTGAATTGGTCCTCGCAACCTAGATACACGTAAAGGGCTTCCAACTCCCTGACCCACTATTCTGCTGCTGTCACTTTCTCGCTTCCCCCGTCAAAGGTAGGGGGTCCGTAACGCTTGAAATCCTTGATGAATTGAGCTTCGCTCTGGGGAGTATAAAAGTGTCGAGGTGGCTGAGTTTGTGCACCGCCAACCCCTGCTGTGTTATTGACCAGTGCCTGCAATGCCTCCACGAGCAACGCCAACTGTGGGTTTCCCTGGGGAACTGCGGGGGGAACTGGGGGATTTACCTGCTCCTGAGCTGCTGCTGGAGGAATTGGAGGAACTACCCCTGCCTGATCACCAGTAGGGGGGTGGTGGGTCCGCCACATTTTCACCTCCGGGAGCTGGGACTATGCCTACACGCAGCCTCATACTACGACGGGGTGGCATTGTCTGGATGAAAGAGTACAACAATCAAGCACGACGTTAGCACGTTACTCTACGAAAAGACCAACAGTAGAATGGCAGTAGAAACTCCCACATAAGAGCAAAGTCAGCTACATTCTAGCTGCAACTTTAACTGATGAGAAAATAATTAAACGCAAAGGCAATTTATGGGGAAAGTATGAGTTCACAAGAGCAAGCATGAGGCGTACCTGGTGATGACAAGGAGGCCGATCGGGATCACTACTCCTAAGTACCCTAGTTACTAGGTCAGTCTACAGGAACATTTCGGCTTGATACCAACTGTAAAGACCCAAATTTCTGACACGTCTAACGAAGTAACGACCCTATAATGCTTACTGAACCCTCCCATTTAAGGTAACGAAACAATAATGTTCTCCTAATGCAACATACAAAATGGAGGCACACAATAATGGAATATCCAGGAGATAATACCCGCCTCAGTGGTCAGGGATCCATTCAAGAAAATAATCGTTTTGTCTCGTAATCCCAAATACATCAGTAATTTGAATAGTAAAAGAAAAATATCCATAAAGCAATAAGAGGAAGGGTTCTTTGAGTTAACCCAATGTATAATTCCCCATTTTATTCCATAGCAGTAAGATTTTAACGATGCCTGCATTGCACGACATTATTCCCTAGCCTAACTGACACAGCTAGTGATCCCGCCTCAGTCAGACCTCCTCCACGTCATCACCACGGTCGGCCCGGTTCATACCTGAAACAAATAAGGTAGAGGGGGGTGAGTACATAAATGCTCCGTAAGTAGCCCACCCTAACTAAACACCACAACACGCTCGTAATCACAGCCACATCAAAAGAATAATAGCAGAACAAACAGATAGGCAACACGGGATAATAATAATAAATTAACATCTCCATACAAGCAACCCAATGCCTAGACTTCCGGGACTCCAACCACTCGACTCACTCACCTCTGTCCATACTTGAACTAACACTCACTCCCACCCTATGTTAATACTCCAAGTCTAACTTTTCGAGGCGTAATGGCTCTTGACATTTATTCCCAAGATACCGACCTCCCTCTACAACGCTTGGTGTTCGACCTTGCCATTTATTCCCAAGGTCTAGAACTGTTACTCGTAAACACCCCTTCACGTTAGTCCTCCGATTCTAACTCCTCGAGTCGTATTGGCCCTTGACATTTATTCCCATGGTCTCAATACTTCTCTACAGAAACTTGAAGTTCGACCTTGCCATTTATCCCCAAGGTCTAGAACGGTGCACCAATCTTTGACATTTATCCCCAAGGTACCGATGACTACCCAGTGTATTGGTTCTTGACATTTATTCCCAAGACCCCAATACTTCTCCATAGAAACCTGATGTTCGGCCTTGCCATTTATTCCCAAGGCACCCACTCAAAGCTTTGAATAATCCACGCGTCTAGTATGCATTTTCAATTCAGACACCCCACAGGTTAACGATCCACTAACCCGACCCATCACGCGTGACAATTCCCACTAATCTTTCAAAGACAACCTATAAGTAAGTCTTCCACATTTCAATTCATAACTCAATTTTTACCAGCATGCTTTTCCTAGTACCAAACAAATACACTAACTCAGCAGCTTCCAACAAAATGATATAAAACTATATAACAGGCTAACAACACATGCAATTCGTCTCCGACATGCTTACAAACGTCATGAGTTAACTTCTTCCAACTACAATAATCAGAACTGACCCATCACAACCAACAACAAGAAATCATGCATTGTCATAATGTCTAGCAATGAAACAACAACAAGTAACACAACGATAATCACTAAGAGTTCACCAACCACGGCTAACAATTTTCTAATGCACGAAATAATTTATTCTAATTAAAAATCAGCACCAAAACCATTCCGTTAACACTAAATAACGCACGCACTAGCCCCATGGTGCTACTTACACACTGCTATGCTCCTATATCCTGCGTCAACTCACCACCTAAACAACAATAGACAACGGAATAATTAATACAAAATTTCCAGCCGTATAAATTCATTCTAAGAGATATTGCAATGTCCATTACCGCAAAAATCGACTTCGTCTAGGTGCGGGTAACTCAGGCCTAACTTGAATGGTCGTGGGTTGCGTAAATCGAGCCTCTAATGGTTATGGGTAGATGCCGGGATTGGAAACTGCTGCTGTTCGGACTATTTTAGCAGTAAAAATTCACCAAAACGATGCTCACGACGCTATATGCCCCGAAAACTGGCAATAATAAATTGTTTCTGATAAAGCAAATGATGGCTTTGAAGTATCAAGATGGAACACCTATGTCAGATCACTTGAATACATTCCAAGGTATCATTAATCAGCTTGCTGGAATGAAAATTAAGTTTGAAGATGAGATACAAGGGTTATGGCTTCTTGGTACATTGCCGGACTCGTGGGAGACTTTCAAAACTTCGTTATCGAACTCAACCCCAAATGGAGTAATAAGTATGGACATGATGAAAAGCAGTGTTTTAAATGAAGAGATGAGAAGAAAATCACAGGGCTCTTCATCACAGTCAGAGGTTCTTGTTACTGAAAGAAAGGGAAGGAGTAAGAGTAAAGGTCCGAAGGGTAGAGACAGAAGCAAAAGTAAGAGCGGCCGGTTATCGAATATTGAGTGTTATCATTGTGGCATGAAAGGGCATATAAAGAAGTATTGTCGACAACTGAAAAGAGAAAATAAAAATGATAAAGGTAAGGAAAAGAAAAATGATAATGGTAATGACGCAGATAGAGTTGTTGCAGCCACTGAGGATTTCCTTATCTTATTTGATGGTGACGTTATTAATCTAGCTACACAACAGAGCAATTGGGTGATTGATAGTGGCGCGTCAATTCATGCTACATCCAGGAGGGATTTCTTTGCATCTTACACATCTGGTGATTTCGACTGTGTTCGGATGGGTAATGATGGATCAGCAAAAGCCATTGGTATTGGTGATGTGCACTTGGAAATCAAGAATGGTATTATGCTGGTTTTGAAGAATGTGAAACATATCCCTGATATTCGCATGAATTTAATTTCCACAGTAAGCTTGATGACGAAGGTTTCTGCAATACCTTCTACAATGGCAAATGGAAGCTTACTAGAGGTTCAATGATTGTAGCTAAGGGAGAGAAGTGTACCTCACTGTATTTTATGCAGGAAATGGTTATTGATTCTGCAATAAATACGGTAGATGATGAAAAGAGTGTTGAATTATTGCATAAGAGACTTAGTCACATTAGTGAGAAGGGATTGATGATTTTAGCCAAGAAAAATCATCTTTCTGGTATAAAGAATGCACCTCTGAAAAGATGTGCTCATTGCTTAACTGGGAAACAAACTAGAGTTTTCTTTAAGGCGTCTCAACACTCGAGGAAGCCAAATATATCTGACTTAGTATATTCTGATGTATGCGGTCATATGAAGACAAAAACACTTGGAGGTTCCTCATATTTTGTGACATTTATAGACGATCATTCGAGGAAAACTTGGGTCTATATGTTGAAGACTAAAGATCAAGTGTTGCAAGTGTTTAAACAGTTTCATGCCTTTGTTGAAAGAGAAACTGGTAAGAAGTTGAAGTGCATCAGGACCGATAATGGAGGTGAATATTGTGGACCTTTTGATGAATATTGTAGAAGTCATGGTTTTCGACATCAAAAGACAACTTTGAAAACTCCTAAGTTGAATGGGCTAGCTGAGAGAATGAACAGAACACTAGTTGAGCGAGTGAGATGTTTGCTTTCACAGTCACAGTTGCCACGATCGTTTTAGGGTGAAGCATTAAGCACAGTTGTGCATGTTTTGAATCTCACGCCATGTGCTCCTTTGAATTTTGAAGTCCCAGACAGAATTTGGTCATATAAGGAGATATTCTATAATCACATGCGTGTCTTTGGATGTAAAGCTTTCGTACATGTTCCTAAAGATGAGAGATCGAAGCTTGATGCAAAGACAAGACCATGCGTGTTCCTTGGCTATGGCCAAGATGAGTTCGGTTATAAAATATATGATCCAGTACAGAAGAAGCTCATAAGAAGTCGAGATGTTGTATTTGTTGAAGACCAAACCATAGAAGATATTGAGAAGACAGATAAAATAGAGTTTCAGCACAGTGATGGTTTGATTGACTTGGATTCAGTTCCTTTGACACAACCTTCTATGCAAACTGAGAATGAGGTTCAGAATGATCAGTTTGATGGTACAGTAGAGAGTCCAGAACAGGTTGAGGTAGATGATGTTCATGAACAGCCGACAGAAACAGAAGTTCCTGTAGAGGTTCCTACAGAGGTTTCACTTAGAAGATTTACCAGAAATCGGCGTTCTTCCACACGTTATCCAGTTGATGAGTATGTATTATTGACTGATGGGGGAGAACCTGAGAGTTATGAGGAGGCCATGGAAGATGAACACAGAAGAGAGTGGATTGATGCAATGAAGGATGAAATGAAGTCATTGCATGAAAACCACACTTTTGACCTTGTCAAGTTGCCTAAAGGAAAAACCGCACTAAAAAATAAGTGGATTTATCGAGTGAAACAAGAAGAACGCACCTCACGATTGCGTTACAAAGCGAGACTAGTTGTTAAAGGGTTCAGTCAGAAGAAAGGTGTTGGCTTTGATGAAATCTTTGCTCCTGTTGTGAAGATGTATTTTATACGTGTAGTTATGGGTTTGTCAGGGAGCCTTGACTTGGAGGTTGAGCAGATGGACGTCAAGACTGCATTTTTGCATGGTGATTTAGATAAAGAGATTTATATGGAACAGCCAGAGGGATTTGAGGAGAAAGGCAAGGAGAATCTTGTGTACAAGTTGAATAAAAGTCTTTATGGGTTGAAATAGGCACCGGGGCGGTGGTACAAGAAGTTTGAGTCAGTTATGGGGGAGGAGCAAGGCTTCAAGAAGACTACTTCTGATCATTACGTATTTGTGCAGAAGTTTTCTGATAATGACTTTAATATATTGTTGCTTTATGTTGATGACATTTTGATTGTTGGCAGAAATATTTCAAGAATTGACACATTGAAGAAACAGTTGAGCATTTGGGGCCAACGAAGAAGATTCTTGGAATCCGTATAGCACGAGACAGAGTATCCAAGAAATTGTATATGTCTCAGGAGCATTACATAGAGAAGCTGCTTGAAAGATTCAACATGAGCAAGGCCAAAACAGTAAGTTCTCCTCTATCCAATCATTTTAAACTGAGTAGCAAGCAGAGTCTTTCTACAGATAAAGAGAAGGAAGAGATGAGCAGAGTTCCATATGCTTCAGCAGTTGGGAGTTTGATATACGCCATGGTGTGTACTAGACCGGATATTGCCTATGTTGTTGGTGTTGTTAGTCGGTTTATGTCCAATCCAGGAAAACAACATTGGGAGGCAGTAAAATGAATTATGAGATACTTTTAGGGTACTTCCAGTTTGAAGCTCACTTTTGGAAGTGGAAAGCCGGTGCTTGCCGGTTACACTGATTCAGATATGGCAGGAGATTTAGGTAACCGAAAGTCTACTTCCGGATATTTGATGACATTTGCATGTGGTGCAGTGTCATGGCAATCAAGACTACAGAAGTGTGTTGCACTTTCTACGACTGAGGCAGAATATATTGCAGCAGCAGAGGCGTGCAAGGAGATGTTATGGATGAAGCGATTTATACAGGAGCTCGGCTTCAAGCAACAACAGTATGTGATATTCTTCGATAATCAAAGTGCTATTCATCTTGGTAAGAATTCAACATTTCATTCGAGAACGAAACATATTGATGTGAGGTATCACTGGATGAGAAATGCTCTCAATGATGGACTGTTTGAACTTGAGAAGATACATACTGATCATAATGGATCCGATATGTTGACAAAGAATCTACCAAGAGAAAAACTTGAGTTTTGTCCTTTCGTTGCTGGGATGGCAATTTCTTTCACACAGTGAAAAAGGGGGAGATTTGTTGGGTATTTTTCACATTGTGTGAAAAGCCCAACTTTAAGGCCCACATGGGCCATTAATGTTTTAGGGTTATATATATATATATATATATAAGGTGCAGCCGGTAAAAACACAATTAAGGAGAGAGAGGGAAAGTCTATGCACGTAAATCGAGGAGAGAAAACAGAAAAGAAAAAGGAAAAGAAATTCAATTCCGTACAGTGACGTTTTTGCACGATTGGAGGTCAATCCGTGGTCTGATCGAGGTGAAATTTTGACAGCGTGTTTGTAACACAAGAGTCTTCAATCTGGACGGTGGAGATTTCTTTTGGAGCTACCTACAGTTAGATAAAGTGGGTAGTTGGTGTCACTTTCTAAGTGAGATCTTTCTAATTTTCTTCCCCAGTTTATTCCTTTTGTTTGCCGAGATTTATTGTCTCGAGATATTATTATTGTATATGCCTCTAGTTGTTGCTAGGGAGAACTTGGTGTACCTATTATTGATTATAGTGGAGATTTTGACTTTGGTCCGTGGTTTTTTACTCCTCAAATTGAGGGGGTTTTTCCACGTTAAAATTGCTTGTGTCCTGTGCTTGTTTGGATTATCATTTTTACTTGCTATTTCCTACTAGGTTCACACAAGAGGGGATAACTGGTCCATAAATTTAAGTGTTTATCCCAACACTTTTCGCTGTATATATGAATCAATGGATTCGGTACCTTTCTTCTTGATTGAATGAAGCTCTAATTTCATATCGAGTATGTGTGACCTAATACTTTATGAGTAGCAAGTTTCAATCGAAATCCACAACTCCTTTGACGACTTTGAGCCAACAACATAAGAAAGAGTCGTCGATGACAATGTTGCATTGATCAGGGTGATGAATTTGTCAAATTAATTCATTAACTTTTAAAGACAACTTAAGTGATGAAAAGGTGTGAAAAATACATTTTTCCTTTGATGTCCCATTTTTAAAGAGTTGGTTAATTTTCCATAACCGAGTTATGAAACGAGAATTTAGCTTAGAATTGTAGAATAAAAACATAATTGTGTTAAGTTTTAAATTGAAGACATAATCGAAGGGAAGGGAAATGAGGAACAAGCTGTAGAAATAAGAACGTTGTTAATTCGAATGAACTTTATCCGTCTCTTTCGAAATTAAAGAAGAAAAAACTCGTTCTATTCCACAAAGATGTATAATTCCAAGATTCCTTTAAATTGTAACAAGAAGAAAACAAGATGAAGAGAAAGAATTGTTTGGGGGTAAAAATACCTAGGACACGTGGAGGACACTTATTGGTGCTTGAAGAATTAAATAAAAGGAATTACCCAGATCCACCTCGGCCCTGCCGAGGAGACCAAGATCGCCCATCGAAAAAAGACTAAGTATAGACGCCAAGGTTCGACCTGGTTGGGGTTCGATCTGCTCGGAACCCGACAGGTTCGACATGAGAAAAGACATATAACCGCCGGTCGTGAGTACTGTCGGATCCGCCACCTATAAATAGAGGGACTCATTTCACGCTCAGGTATCGAATTTCACCTCGAACTAAATACAGAGTCCGACCTATACTGACTTGAGCGTCGGAGTGTTTTACCCTCTTGTGCAGGTCCACTCTAGGTGTTCAGGTCGAGACCGGAGACCGAGTTCGAGCTCGGTTCGTAAAAAACCGTTGTGCAAACTCCTGCATAAACAAGAATGTTAGTGGAATTTTAAAAATAACGTTGCAAATGACAAGTAAAGAAATCTAATGCTTGAAATTTGCTAAAAACTAAACAAAATGTAAAGGAACTGACTTTTAAATGAATAAAAAGTCTAAAAACTAAAGTAGAAATAAGATATGCTCAGGAAGAAACTTTAAAATGCTCTAAAAAGTGATCAATGATGACTGATTGAGTGGAGAGAATGCTGGAATGTATAGACCGCTTGAAGTTGATTGAGTAGTTGAGAGCTCATCAAAACGTTTTAAAACTTGCATTTCACTAAGGGCAAAATCAGTAGTATGGGTAGGCGCCCGGTGCTTTACTTTTATCTTTTGAATAAAAAGTTTACTTTTCGCTATATATTTCGAACTTTAACTTTTACCAAAACTTAATATTTACATGTTTAAACCATAATAAAACATAATGCATGAATAAAACATCATTTTGACATAAAAGCAAGCAATAAAGAACCATTTCCAAGTAAAAAAAAAGGCTGAAAAGTAAATAATATAATAATATAATCACATCCGCAAGCTTAACACTTGCTCGTTCTCAAGAAAAAACTTAATTTGCCGCTTAACGATGCTAAAACGAGTGTCTGTAGTGGAACTCGAGAAAAATAAATAAATGCATTGTCTTTTCTCTGCATTATCTTACCACTCTTTTCTTTCTCCTTACTTATTTGGTCCTTTTCCCACTCTTATTTTCTCTCAAGTAAAGAAGACTCTTTTTCTACGAGCTATTTTCTTCTTTTTGCAATTACTTTATTTTTGGTGCAATGGCTCTTTTTTATGCATATTTTTTAAAAATACTCTTTTATCGCAAAAGTTAATTGCGTGACATGAACTTTAAAAATAAGAAATAACATTTCTTTCTTTAAAGCAAAACACAATGGTCCCCCAACCTAAAAGAGAGACATTTTTCTCATTGGGAAAAGATTGTTGCATAAATGTAAATGACTTTAACAACTAGCTCAAGTACTCCTCATTTAAAGATGAAAAGTTTATGGCTAGAGTCCAAAAAGATGAAAAAGAAAATGTTTATCATAAAACCAAGACATATGGCTCATGACTTAGTCATAAAACATAACACAAAATTCATGTATCCTTTAAAGATCATCATCAACATGACATACCACTACAAGAAAATCATGTTTTTCGGGCAAAAAATGAATCATGGGGAGAAAGGTAGTTATGGCAATGGAAATAAAATTCGTCGCCACTTATTCTGATGCAGTTATATTTCGTCGGGATAAGCATTGTAGTGTATATTTTGTTGGGAAATATACCCTATACCCATATTTTGGATATGATTTTAGGAATATGCTTGAAGAATATTGTGTATGTTATAATCCTTTTTGTTTACCTATGTAAATGTAAAATTATGAAAAAGTAGCGTAAAAAGTAGCGTTTATAGGTCTTTTACATGCTTGTAGGTGCAATACTGTTGAGAACTAATTTTAAAAATATTCTTACGTAGAAAAATATCGAACCTTTCAATAGCACTAATTTTATGTTATTTATATTTTTCTACTTTCTACATAAGAAAACAATTGTAATGGACTAATTTTATGGGGTCTTTTTTATGGGACATGGTTTTTTTTCCTTACCAACATTTTGTGTTTAATGAGGACATGTTTGGGACGTTTTTGTTTTTGTTTTTTGTTTTTTGTTTTTTGTTTTTTTTTTGTAATAGTTAGATTTTCTTGTGTAATGCATCCTTAAGTATTGAATATTAAAATTTTAGGTACCATATTACATATAAAAATTGTGTTGGGAAAGGTACGTTTCCCTGGATCTTTTTTTCATAAACATCGTTAATTTTTATCCCTATTTCATGGCCACATATTTTTCCGGCTAAGGAATGTGAAACCTTTCTCTTGTTACATGAATCCAATTTTCATTTCATCCGGGAAAAGCCATCTTTTTCTCAACAATGTCTTTGTCATTTGATCCAATAGCGTTCCGTTAGATAGGAACAGATTTGATAAATACTGATAACTCTCGGATGGAGTATTAGAACGGAAAAATCCATTAGATAATGAACTATTGGTTCTAAGCCATCTCTGGCGATGAATCAACAATCCGAAGTGCTTTTCTTGCGTATTCTTGATAAACCAGCGTTTATATATAGATGTAGGAAAAATTAACGATGTTTATGAAAAAAAGATCCAGGGAAACGTACCTTTCCCAACGTTTTACTGATGTCGGGAAAGGGGAGCTGCTTTCTCAATGATTCATAAATCATCGTGAAAGCATCTTTTTCTCGATGCGTACTAAAACATTGGGACATTTCCCAACGTTTTGAGAAAACGTTGAGAAAAGGGTGCTTTCTCGACGTTTTCTCAAAACGTTGGGAAAGGTCCCGATGTTTTAGTATGCATCGAGAAAAAGATGGGTGCTTTCTTGACGTTTTGGAAAATGTCGGGAAAGGTCCCAACAATTTCTAAACTTTTTGTCGGGAGAGGGCTCTCTCGATGATCTTTTTCCGATGTTTTTCCCAATGAAAAAAAGCGTTGGAATAGCTTCACGTTTTTAGGCTTTTTCCGACGGTTTTTTCATTGGGAAAAACCTCAATTGTAGTAATGTACGAAGGAAGGCAAAACGATGCTTAAAAAGTGTTGGGAAATTAACGGTCCTATATAATTTTCCATTTCACATAAATATCCAAACGCAACAAAAAATATGCAAATAGAAAACTGTAAAATCACAAGAATAACGAGACAACAAATCATACTGGTTCACTACTAAGGGCTACGTCCATTCTTCCACTCAAATGTGGGTAATTCACTAATAATTGTTTAAGGATTGAAATACAAAACACTCCCCGAAAATATCCTGTACAGGTCCCAACAAAAGCCCCTTATCTTCTAAGTATTTTAACACAATTAATACTTAGGAACATGAATGAAAAACTCACAATAATCAAGATACAATTTACCCCGAATAATATGATCTTGATCTCCCAATCTGCTACCAACAAACCCAAGCCATTGCCACGAAAAACTGCTGCCAAAAAACCCCAATTCGGCGGCCCCTAAAATTCTGACGGTTGCTGCATTTTTTCACGGCCACACGCACATATATATAAGAAAATTAGGTCAAACAAAATAAGAATAATTCGTCCATGACTTCATTCCTTCTTTTGTTTAATTTTGTATATTGTTGGGTTTGTAATGAGTGCAAACAAAGTCCTACATTGGCTAGGGAAATGGGTGATCCATGATATATATGGAAGGACAATTATCTTCATTGGTATGAGGCATTTTGGGTGGAATCAAAAGCAAAACCATGAGGGTTATGCCCAAAGCGGATAATATCATACAATTGTGGAGATACTGGAGGTACGAGGGGTACCGTTGTCCTTAACAAGTGGTATCAGAGTCATGAAAACCTAGCTGTGTGGGAGAGGAATCCTCAGGGGTCGAACACGAGTGATGGGTGAGCCTAATAGTCATTACAGAACTTGTAGATAAATCTCTAGATTGGATAAAAAGTGCTCGTAGTGGGAAGCAATGACATGCTCCGTGCTTGGGTGACGAGCAAGACATATGCCCTATCAAGTAGAAGATTGATACGAAGCCTATCACAGTCGGATAGACTGATAGAAAGAGTGAGGCATCTTTGTTCGAGAGGAGAAGATTGAGGGTGTTCCCCAATGCGGTCCTTGTAGCGAGTGCTTAATCTAGATGTGCCAAATAGAAGCTAGATTTCGTTCCCAACTGGGAGTAGAGTGCATGACTATTCGATGCAATATACAAGTGACACTTTATTCGAGGGGAGGATTGTTGAGTTTGTAAGAAGTGAAAACAAAGTCCTACATTGGATAGAGAAATAAGTGATCCATGGTATATAAGAAATGACAATTATCTCAATTAGTATGAGGCTTTTTGGGTGGAACCAAAAGCAAAGTCGTGAGAATTATGTCCAAAGCATATAATATCATACCATTGTGGAGATACTCGGGTACAAGCTAGGGGTACCGTTGTCTTTAACAAAAAGAATAAGCATGTGAAACTTTAAGAATAAAAAACTTTAGTTAAGTGTGGGTACAAGGCATAATTTATGCCATAGAAGTTCCATTGTAGAAATTTAAAACATTATTGAAAAAGGCATGTCAAACATAAAAAAACTAAAAAAAACAATTCACGCATGAATGTACCAAAAAGACTAAAATATAACGAAAACTAGAAAGAATGAAACTTCCTTTAGGCCAACGAATCAACTTGATTGGTACTGAATGCATCATTATTAGGAGAAAAATTCGTGGACTAGAGGAAGATGGTGTTGGGAAATTAAGGCCTCCAAATAATTTCCCCTTCCACAATCATCTATAGTTATCTAAGTCAGTCACACAACATAAGAGAAAGATAGGGAAAGCAATAAACGACACAAAAATTTATAGTGATTCACCCAACAATTTATGGGCTACGTCCAGTCTTCCGCTCAGATGCGGGTTCCACTATAATATGAGGTTGGATACAAAGCACTCAAATACCTCCCCCACATATTTATCCTTCTAAACCCACATGATACAGACTTCTTTTTGGATACAAAGTACTCAAATATCTCCCCCAGATATTTACCCTTATAAACCCACATGATACAGACTTCTTTTCACACACTGCCCACAACCACCCGAGTTTCTTTTATTTGGATTCTATACAAATAAACCTTAACAAAATGACTCTATTTATAGGAAGCCAAATATCCTAATCTTTATAGAAAAAAACAATATATGGTCATAAGAAAGCAATATCTTACTCATTGTAGGAATCTGTAGTAGTGTGAAAATCCTTTTCTTCATAAGATATGAGTTTCCTCGTTATACCAATAGATGGAGCCTCCAGATTGAGCTAGTCCAACATAGGAGGCATGTTGTCTTCGTATAAGGAGAACAAGGGCTGCCTTAATTTAGAAAGTAGATCAGGGTTTTAATTAAGGAGGGGTTAAAAAGAGTTGTTCGACCTAAAAAGGAATTATATTTAATGACATTGAATTTTAAAAATCCCCTATTCTCGTTTTATCACTAAATAAGAGTAACTGGATCTCCCAAAACTTAAATGAATCATGGATTAATTAAAAACAAGTTTAGGTTTGGCTTTCTTATGTTTCGAAAATTAGGGGCGCTAGGTACCTCTTCTAACAAAAATTGATAATTTTAAATATTTTGCTCAAAAATCTCGTGAAATCTCTCTCTCCAAAGTTCCCCTTCTACATATTCAAGACCCCTTCATCGAGAACAGATCGAAATCAAATAAATTAGGTATATAAATTTTTTCTCACGGTGTGAGAAAATGAATGAGAATCCTCTCTCTGTCGAAGAGCAAGACCAGCTTAATTGCAGTATCAAGAAAGCTAGAAGGGCCCAGATCAGGCCTCGGGTAGGTAAAGATAATCAAGAGAACTCCTCGAAAGATTGTCCTGGGATTTTACCAGATGGTGGAAAGCGGTAATTTTCGTATCCAGAAATGGTTTTGGGAGATTCAGTTGTTAATTTCGAGATGGACGCAGATGCTCCCTTGGAAGAAGAATATCTCAGTGATGATGAGATCAAATCGTACCTCTCAGACGATGTGAAATTCTCAAAAGATCAGTGGAAGAATTTTAGGGCTCCGTGGAGATCAGCCCTAATTATCAAAGTGCTTGGACACCAAAAGGTGAATTCAAGTTAATTAGCCTTAGCAATGAATTTTTTATTGCACGCCTGGAGTTGAAAGAGAATCGAAACAGGGTTCTTATGTAGGGGCCTTGGAAGATTTTAGACCATTACCTGGCGGTTCGAAGCTGGTCTCCCAAGTACAGGCCTTCAACAACGACAATTGATAGGCCTGCTTTATGGGTGCGTATTCCTGACTGCCTGATGGAACTTTACAATGAGGTTGGGATGAAGGGTATAGGGGATTTCATATGCAAGACCCTGAAAGTCCATTTCAAGACTCAATCCAGGGATACGGGCCACTTTGCGAGAATATGCGTGGGGGTGGATCTAACAAAGAAGCTTAGACCAGATTTCATAATTTTAGGGGAAAGGTACGGAATTCAGTATGAAGGGATACATTTAGTTTGCTTCAACTGTGGGGTGTACGGGCACAAATTAGAGGACTGTCCCTTGAGACGCAACACTAAAACAGGGGTTAACGAAAATTCATCTGATTCAGCAGCCCCGATGGAGGAGTTCAGTTGGATCCAAAGGGAACGAATATCCCTGAGATTCCACAACTGCCCCTAAAGCCGGTTTTGGATCCCCACCTAAATTCTTCACCCGGACATGGACCATGGATGTTGGTGGATCATTCAAAGAGAAAGGGTGGCGGAAGATTGATGCGCACAAGGCCAGGTAAAGATTCTGTCCTAACAAAAAATAGGTTCCTTAAAGGGAAGGCTAATCAGGATCCAGATGTAATGCACATGGACATCGTGGACCCATTGAATGTTGCATATGAGGAAAATGATCTTGCAAAGTCTAAGCAATTCAAGTCAGATGAGAGCGCGAGGAAAGTTTGGGATCAAGATTCATGGAGGTTTATAAATAAGAATTTCCTGTTTGGGCCAGGGGCAAATTTTTCAGGATTTCCTTTCGATTATCTGGGACCTTATGAGTTTCAAGACACTAGTAGAATAAGGAAACCTTGTTGGATGGACCAATATTTTGACCCTGGGGACATGGTTTCAGACCAGGAGGATGATTTTGACCCAGATTCACCAACTCATTGCAAAGGGTTGTCCGAATCCTGGAGGCCTCAACAAGTAAGACTGAGTGAGAAGAGCGTACCCTTTCAGGATCAGAACTTGAATATGAGGGCTTTCTCAGTTGTAAGGACCCAGATAGATGACGATGCAAATCAGGCTTTAGAGGTTGCTCCAAGGGAACAAGGTCCGGAGACTTCTTCAGCACGGGTTTTCCCTACAGGGAAGTCACTCTAAACTCTCATTATCTTAATGATTTTTTTATCATAGAATTGTAGGGGGGCTGACAGTCTCTGTTTTAAATCTGTATGATCCATGCCTGTAATCCGGATGTGCTAGTTATCTTAGAACCTAAAATAAGTAATAATGTGGCTGATAGAGTTTGTGGTAGATTTCCTAGATTTTCGTTTATCCGTATTGCAGCATTGAGATTTAAGGGGGGCATATGGGTAATGTGGCAAGCTAATCGTGTATCACTTATTGAGTTAAAAAGACATAACCAAGCTTTTCATTTTAAAATTACGCCAGGCACGTTTTCTGGTGTTTTTACCGCTATATATGGGAGCCCACAGAGAGCCACAAGAAGAGAGCTATGGCTGTTTTTCGAATCAATAGCTTTTGAAATTTCTGAGCCTTAGCTGTATTAGGAGATTTTAATGAGATCCTAGTAAGCGAGGAAAAATCGGGGATGCCCCTTTTAACCCAAGTTTAGCCATCCTGTTTGTGAATATGTTGAACAAATGTCATCTAATGGACCTTGGTAGTATGGGTCCTAAATTTACTTGGAGGGGGCCAATGTTACAAGGCTTTTCTATAATCTTTGAAAGGCTGGACAGAGGCTTGGCAAATGCGGAATGGCAATTAGCTTATACAGATTCATCCATTAGAGTATTACCTAGGGTCAAATCTGACCATCATCCTATCTTATAGGACACGGCTGGGTTTAGTTCTAGAACTTGTAATAAAAAACCATTTAGGTTTATGGCAGCATGGCTAACACATAAGTTGTTTCCCTCATTTCTGGAAGAAATTTAGCCCAAAACAGAACCTCTCACATCAGGGTTAGATATTGCTAAAGAGAGACTCACTCAATGGAATAAGGAAATTTTTCAAAGCATCTCTAGACGAAAGAAGGAAATTTTGGCCCGACTAGCTGGTATTCAACGTAAAATCCCACAAAATTGTAATCTGTTCCTCTCAAACCTAGAGTTAGAACTATCTAAAGAGCTAGATAATATCCTTTTGCAAGAAGAAATCACTTGGTTTCAAAAAGCTAGCTGTGATTGGGTGAGGTTTGGGGATCGAAACACGAAGTTTTTCCACACTAAGCCTATAATTTCCCGTAAGAGGATTCGTATTGAATCCTTAAAAGATTCTAACAACAATTGGATAACGGAGGATTCAGCTCTGAAGGATTTGGCAGTTGAGCATTTTCAAAATCTATATGGTAGCTCATATGTGGGTGAAAAACTGTTTTCGAATACTACCTTTCCACCCATTCCAACAGAAGCCTTTGGAAGTCTGATTAAGGAGGTTTCTTTGGAAGAAGTTCGCTCAGCCTTATTTGTCATGGGTGCTTTTAAGGCTCCTATTGCGGACGGCTTTCAGGGTGTCTTTTACAAACAAAATTGGTAGATTGTTGCACCCTCAGTGGTTACTTTTGTAAAGGATATTTTGGAAAAAAGTAATTCAATAGAATAAGCGAATAACACATTCTTAGTTCTCATTCCTAAAGTAGAACATCATGAATATATAGTCCAATTTAGACCTATTAGTTTATGTAATGTTTCTTACAAACTTGTTATTAAGATGATTGCCCTAAGGCTGCGAGAGTATCTAGGGTCGATTGTTTCTCCTAACCAAGCGAGCTTCGTTCCAGGTAAGCATATACATGATAACATAATTATTGCGCAAGAGCTAATCCACTCGATGGACAAATTAAAGAGATCTAGGAAATTCATGTTAGTCAAAGTTGATCTAGAGAAAGCATATGATAGAATTGCCTGGGATTTTCTGGACGAAACTCTTGAATTGGTTTGTATCCCAAGGAAACTGATCAATATTATTTTGGACTGTGTTAGTTCGGCAAAAATGCAAATCCTATGGAATGGGCAGCCCACTTTCGTTTCCAGAATGAGGAGGGGTGCCTGGTAAGGCTGTCCCTTATCCCCCTATCTTTTCATTCTTTGCTTAGAAAGACTTTCCCACTGTATTGAAGATTCAGTTAGAGATGGTAGGTGGAAGCCTATATGCGTTGGGTCGCATGGCCCGACTATGTCTCACTTAATGTTTGCGGATGATCTTCTACTTTTTGCAGAAGCAAATTTGGACCAAATTGAAGTTATTAAGGCAGTTGTGGGCAGATTTTGTGAGGCCTCAGGCCAAAAAGTAAATAATTCCAAGACTACCATTTATTTCTCTAAGAATGTGTCTCACGATGAAAAGCATCAGATTGCTGGGGTGGGTGGGTTTAGAACTACTTCTAATATAGGGAAATATTTAGGAATCCCAATTGTCCACGGGAGGCTTCGAGCCTCGACCCTCCAAGAGATAATAAATAAATTAAGTCTGCAATTGAGTAGTTGAGAAGCTGCTTCCTTATCCTTAGCTGGTCGTATGACCTTTGTACAATCGGTTATTCAAGCACTCCCAACTTATTCCATGCACATCTTTCGGTTCACAATTACGATATGTAAGAAACTTGACCAACTTAGCAGAAACTTTTTGTGAGGGGACACTTCTCAGAGGTCTAGAATACACTTAATTGGCTGGGATTCAGTTACCAAGCCAAAACTTGAAGGGGCCTTGGTCTTCATAAATTCAAAGAATTCAATATGGCTCTCTTAGGGAAGATTGCTTGGAGTTTATTAAATAGGCTAAATGACCTATGGGCCCAAGTTCTAGTCCGTAAATATAAAAAAAGGTGGAGGGATTGAGAGAAATTGGTTACAAGACAAGGAGATTCTTGGCTTTGGAAAACTATAGTTGGGACTTTGAACGAGATCAGGTGTTGGATGGGGTGTGGCATAGGTAATGGTTATTTGGTGAAATTCTGGTTCGATCGTTGGTGAAACGGGAAAAGTATTATAGAAATTATGGGTAATATGGACCTACAGGAGCCAGAGAAGCTTCGTCCAGTTAGAGATTATGTTTTAGAAACGGGAGAGTGGAATTGGGAAGATATTGCTGGTAAAGTTAACCATTCAGTGATGCAGGCTATCGCAAGTATCAGACCTCCAGATGTGTCAATCAATTTAGAGGATTTTCTTGTTTGGATTGGGTCAAAAGATGGAAACTACTCTACCTCAGTTACTTATAAGAATCTTATAGCTGTAAATTACCCAACATGAGAAAATAGTTTATGGAGATATATTTGGGGTTGGGAAGGCCCCTATAGAATAAGCTTTTTTCTCATGGCTGGTGGGGTATGAGAGACTTCTTACTAACTTTGAAAGATTCAGAAGACATTTAAGTCAGTCGGATAGTTGTCCTATATGTCCCCATTTGTCTGAAATAATCATTCATGTGCTGAGGGATTATGTGATGGCCCGTAGGGTGTGGTTAAAATTAGTTCCTTCGGATTTTACTAATATTTTTTTTAACTGTGATTTGCAGCAATGGCTATTATTGAACCTAAAGAACCCTCCTCACAAGCATTTGACAAATTTCTTGGCGGTCGGATAATTGTTGCTCTGATCTTGGAGAAACAAATCAATCTTTGACCCTTCTTCAAGTTGTCCAGTTGATCCTGCAGCAGCAGTTCGTAGAATGACAGATAGCTTCAACCAAGCCTTGAAGTTAGCAGCACCCCTTTTAAAGAATCGCTCGCGATTCTGGACTAACATCCAATGGCAGCCTCCACCGAGCAACTATTGGAAAGTGAACACTGATGGTTCAGCTCATGGAAACCCAGGAGTGTCAGAGGCAGGTGGTATTATTCGATATTCTGATGGAAACTGGATTAGAGGATTCCAACAAAACGTTGGACACACAACAACAATCATAGCAGAGCTCTAGGGGATTCTGTCAAGTCTTGAGTTAGCCTGGGATATGGGATGTCGAAAGCTTCTTGTTGAAACTGATTTGGAGGTCCGTGTAATTTGGTTCGTAATTGCAATCAACCCACTGCACTTCTAAGACCTTTCCTTTTGAGGATAATTCAGCTATTGGACAGACAGTGGGATGTTTCCATCTAACATGTTTACAGAGAAGCTAATTTCAGTGTAGATTGGTTAGCAAATAGGCATGTAACCTTCTATTAGGATTGCATTTTTGTGATGAGCCTCCTAGGGTCCTTTTTCATTTTTTGATGGCAGATGTTTCGGGGGTCGCCATGCCCTCTCTAGTTACCTCATTGTAGTTCTTTCTTGTTTGGGCTGTTGAAGCCCCTTTTCTTTCCCAAAAAAAAAAAAAAATATAATAATAAATTAGGTAGCTTAAATTATCCTCAAATGGAAAAAGAAAACTTTTGTAAAAAAATAACTCAATTTCCCAAACTTAAATTAAAACATGAAATCAACTTGTCCTCTTCCTTTTTTTTTTCTAGGAATTTGTCTCCATAATTAAATTTCTCAACCTAACTTCTTTTTCTTTCAAATTTCTAAAAACTTTTTCAAAAAACAAAAGAAAAATGAACTAACTTAATTTCACCTACACTTCTAAGACAAACAACTATTAAAGCACCTATTCATGTAAACTTACAGAAAGAAAATAGAGAAATAGACAAGGTTAAGAACTTACAGAAAGAAAATAGAGAAATAGACAAGATTAAGGGGATAGGAACTTCCCTAAGGATTGGGTTCTTAAGCTACTTGAATCCAATCGTATAGTTGGTTCAACCCTAAAGGTCAATGTTAGAGGGATTACTTTTGCACTCACTATGCTCTAGGCCGGAAATACTCCACGAGTTTGAGGACCAATCAAATAAGCATGCTCCAAGAGTTCAAATACAAAGGCCTAAGTTCAACCTCACAAAAGGATTCTAAATTTGAGAAGGGGTTTGCACAAGACAATGAGAGAAACACTCACTCAATTTGATTCAATTCAAAAACTCTAAGGTGTGTTACAATGGAGGGGTACAAGCTTATTTATAGGCCAAGACCCTTGGCCTTTTAAGGAAATAACAAAATTAAAAAGAAAATTAAAATTGATAAATTCCTAAAAAGTTTAAAACTTGCCTAAAAGTGAATTTAAATTTGTTAAATAAAACAAGAAATCAAAGATAAAATCCTAAAACAAATCTCCCAAGAATAAACCAAAATGTTAAGGAAATATATTCCTTAATTGGGAGGAGTGAGCGGCAAGGAAGGCTGGCACGAATGGGGGCTGGGCAGATAGGCGGGGCGCACACGCGAGGGGGCTGGGCGGCACGCTGGGCATGTGCACATGGTGCTGGGCAAAGGTGCGCTGGCTGGTGCTGGCACAGTGCCATGCGCACGGGCGCTGGGGCAAGACGCTGGTTGTGTGTGGGCGCAGGGTGTCACAATCGCACTTTAACGGGACTCAAGAAGCGATTGTGCGGCACTTGCTTTCACCCTCTAGCAAGTCAGCCAATGCGGAAACGAATAGCCGGTGGCACAAAGGCTATATGTCGCAACCTCCACCCCCGTTCTCGAGAAAACGGTTTTGGAAAACGGGGTTAGAGAAGAAGGTTTTGGAAAACGTTTGAAAGTATTTTGGAAGTTGTTGTAAGCTTGAATACAAGAGAATAGATTAGCGCTAAGACAAGAATACAACGCAATGTAGGGAGGATGACTAGGTGTACCCCCCTAAGGTAGATTATAAAGCATTTTGCCTTTGACAGGCGTGAACATGCAAAGTGGCGAGAAGTCACTCGCCACCAAAAGTATAAGGAAAACTAAATAACAAGCAAAACTAAATACATGGCATGAAAGTATGTGGAAAGAGGTTGTTATGGGCATGCGGCCACAGGCAACAGGCCCTGGACAAGCATGACCATGACACGGGGCTGGGGCACTGGAACGGGGGCACGCGCGGGGTGCTGGTGCTTGGTGAGCGGCATGGCGCAGGTGACATGGGCGCTAGGCGGCAGTGTACTAACGGCATAGGTGGCAAGGCGCTGGCGGGCGTGGGGCGTGCATTGGCGCTGGTGGCTGCAAGACGCGCAGGTGCTTGGGCGTGCAAGGCGCGTGGGCGCTCGGGCGGCTGGCATAGGCGTGGGTGCGGCAGTGCACGCATTGCAGGGCGGTTGTGAGGTTAGCGGCACGGCATGCGCGGTAGGGGCGCATTGTGAGGTTGGCGATACGACGCGCGCGACAGGGGTGCACGCGGGCAGCGGCGTACGTTTGGCGGCGCTTGCGTGCGACTGTCCTATGCGTTTGGCAAGGCACACTCATGCAACGGGTTCCTCACTCGATCGTACCTTGATGAGACACCGATGTTGGATCTTGGTGCCTTCATTCCTTTCTTCTTGTATGGAGCCAATATAGCTTTGTATGTATTTTTCCAAGGTTCCTTGAAGCTGTTTGGCTCGGGCTCTCGTGATTGGTCCTTGTGGTAAGCTTGGTGGATTTATGATCACATCATCTCCTCCTTTTTGAAAAGGATTCCTCCTCGAATCAAGTTTTTCACTTACATCAAAAGGAGTTAAGTCAGCAACATTAAAAGTGGCGCTAACACTATACTTACCTCGAAGATCGATCTTGTATGCATTGTTGTTGATCCGCTGAATCACTCGAAAAGGATCGTCCCCTCTAGGGTTGAGTTTGGAACTTCTCTCGTTTGGAAATCGTTCCTTCCTTAAATGTACCTAAACCCAATCTCCCTTTTGAAACACCACATTCTTCCGGTGTTGATTAACTCTTGAGGCAACCTTGTTGTTATTCTTTTCGATTTTTTCCTTCACTTCCTTGTGTAGAGAGCGCATAAGATCCACCTTGCTTTCGGCTTCAAGACTAGCAAACTTGTTAGGTGGCATAGGTAATAAATCAAGTGGAGTTAAAGGATTGAAATCGTATACTACCTCAAATGGTGAACAATGAGCGGTGCTATGTATTGCTCGATTGTATGCAAATTCCACAAATGGTAAGCACTCTTCCCAATTCTTCAAATTTTTGTCTATAACTGACTGAAGTAAAGTAACCATAATTTTATTAATGACTTCCGTTTGTCCATCGGTTTGTGGGTGACAAGTTGTTGAAAATAATAGTTTCGTTCCCAACTTTCTCCACAATACTTTCCAAAAGTGACTTAAGAACTTAACCTCCCTATCACTAACAATAGTTCGGGGAATGCCATGTAACTTAACCACTTCTTTGAAGAATAGATCCGCAATTTGCTTGGCATCATTAGATTTTAGACAAGGAATGAAATGCGCCATCTTTCTAAATCTATCCACTACCACAAAAATACTATCATTTCCTCTCTTTGACCTTGGTAACCCTAGCACAAAATCTATAGATATATCTAACCATGGTGCTACGGGGGCGGGTAAGGGAGTATATAATCCGTGTGGCATAGTCCTAGACTTGGTTTGCTTGCATGTTATACAATTCTCACATACCTTATTGACGTCATGTCACATTTTGGGCCAAAAGAAATGTTCGGCAAGCATGTCCAAGGTCTTTGCAACTCCAAAGTGACCCATAAGTCCTCCTCCATGTGCTTCTTTGACAAGTAGTTCCCTCGTAGATACTTGTAGAATGCACAATTTGTCTTTCTTAAATAGGAACCCTTCAAACATAGTATAAGACTCACAAGTTCCTCCATTAGTACAAATATCAAAAGGGTTTGAGGTGCTCAAACCCTAAAAGTTTGGTACTTAAAGTAGAGAAAATAGAATACCTCATTGATAGTGTGTCGACCACTATGTTTTCCTTACATTTCTTGTACTTGATCACGTATGAAAATGTTTCTATGAACTCCAACCACTTAGCATGCCTTCGGTTGAGTTTGTCTTGGCTCTCAAGTGCTTCAAGCTTTCATGATCCGTGTGGATGACGAACTCCTTCAGCCATAGGTAGTGTTGCCAAGTTTGCAAAGCTCTCACCAATGCGTAAAGTTCCTTGTCATATGTTGGGTAGTTCAAAGTCACTCCACTAAGCTTCTCACTAAAGTACATGATCGGTCTTTGGTTTTGCATCAACACGGCTCCTATTCCAATGCCGCTAGCATCACATTCAGTTTCAAATGTTAGTTCAAAATTTGGCAAAGCAAGCAAAGGGGCATTACATAAATGAGATTTAAGAGTATTAAAGGACTTATCTTGTTTAGGACCCAATTGAAACTTTACATTCTTCTTGACAAGCTCGTTGAACGGGGAGGCAATTGAGCTAAAATCTTTGATGAATCGCCTATAGAATCTGGCTAGTCTATGAAAGCTTCGTATCTCACTTACACTTTGAGGGGTCGGCCATTCTTGAATTGCCTTGATCTTTTCTTGGTCAACCTCTACTCTTTGGCTTGTTACGATGAAATCTAAGAAGTTGATTTTCTCCATACAAAAGCTACACTTCTTGAGATTGGCAAGAGCCTCTCGGTCCTAAGGGTAGCTAGCACACACTTTACGTGTTCCACGTGCTCTTCCAATGACTTAGAATATACTAGGATGTCCTCAAAATAAACCACAACAAATTTTCCTAGATATTCTCTCAAAACATGGTTCATAAGCCTCATAAAAGTGGTAGGAGCATTGGTTAATCCAAAAGGCATTTCTAATCATTCATGCAAACCAAATTTTGTTTTGAAAGCGGTCTTCCATTCATCACCTATTTGCATCCTGATTTGATGATATCCGGATTTTAAATCAATCTTGGTGAACAATTTACAACCATGTAATTCATCCAGCATATCATCTAACCTTAGTATCAGATGTCTATATTTAATGGTGATCTTGTTTATAGCCCTACAATCTACACACATGTGCCAAGATCCATTCTTTTTAGGCACAAGTAAAACAGGAATACTACAAGGGCTAAGAGATTCTCATACATACCCGTGAGCAAGCAACTCCTCTACTTGCTTTTGGATTTCTTCGGCTTCTTTGGGGTTGGTTTGATATGCCGGTCAATTGGGAATTTGGGATCCCGGGATGAAATCAATTTTGTGTTCTATTCTTCTTAAGAGTGGTAGCTCCTTAGGCATCTCTTCAGGAAACACGTCCTTGACTTCCTGTAAAAGCTTAACAAAAACACTAGGCAATCTATCTTGAAGTTCTTGAGTTAGGAGACACGTACCCTTGCACATAAACATGAGGAGCATTTGGTTAAAACACAAAGCTCTCTTGATCTCACTTGAACTTGCTATGAGACTCACGGCCTTCTTACCTTTTATAGGAGGTTTGTTTGCTTCTTGTTGAATTTGAGCAATCTTTTTGCCTTCGACCTCCTTCATTCTTTCTTCTGGCTTCCTTTAATCAATCCTCACCTCTCTTGGAGATAATGGGAGTAGCGTGGTTTTCGTTCCGTTATTGCTAAATGAGTATTTGTTGTGAAAACCATCATACCTTACTCTCTTGTCGTATTGCCAAGGTCGTCCAAGTAGCAAGTCACATGCGTGCATGGGTACAACGTCGCAACTTACTTCGTCCTTGTACCTTCCTATAGAAAAAAGAACTAAGACTTGGTGTTGGACCTTGATTTCCCCACTATTCGTCAACCATTGTAGATCATTTGGGTGTGGATGGGGTGTGGTGGTTAGCTTTAACCGTTCCACGGTGTAGGTACTAATAACATTAGCACAACTTCCATTATCAATAAGGATGCTACAAGGGATGGTTTTAATAGTGCACCGTGCATAGAGGGATTACCTTTGCAGTCGTTACTTTGAGTAGACAGATGACTCACTATGCTCGAGGCCGGAAACACTCCACAAGTTTGATGACCAATCAAACAAGCATGCTCCGAGAGGTTCAAATACGAAGGCCTAAGTTCAACCACACAAAGGGATTCGAAATTTGAGAAGAGGTTTGCACAAGGCAATGAGAAAAACACTCACTCAATTTGATTCAATTCGAAAATTTTAAGGTGTGTTACAATGGAGGCGTAAAAGCCTATTTATAGGCCTTTGGCCTTTAAAGGAAAATAAAAAAATTAAAAAGAAAATGAAAATTGATAAATTCCTAAAAAGTCTAAAACTTGCTTAAAAGCGAATTTAAATTTGATAAATAAAACATGAAATCAAAGATAAAATCCTAAAACAAATCTCCCAAGAATAAACCAAAATGATAAGGAAATATATTCCTTAATTGGGAGGAGTGGGCGGCAAGGAATGCTGGCGTGCATGGAGGCTGGGCGAACAGGCGGGGCGTGCGCACGCGGGGGCTGGGCGGCACACTGGGCGTCGGTGCATGGCACTGGGCAGAGATGCGATGGCTGGCGCTGGCACGGTGGCATGTGCATGGGCGTTGGGGCAAGGCGTTGGCATGTGCGTGGGCGCGGGGCAGGGGCGCTGGCACGAGGGCGCGCGTTGGGCGCTTGGGCAGGGGCGCTGGTGCTTGGTGGGCGGCATGGGCGCTAGGCGGCAATGTGTTAGCGGCATAGGCGGCAAGGCGCTGGCGGGCGTAGGGCGCGCATGAGCGCTGGTGGCAGCAGGGCGTGCAGGCGCTTGGACGTGCAGGGGCTCGGGCGCACGAGCGGCTGGCATAGGCGTGGGCGTGCAGCAGCCCGCACATGACATGGCGGTTGTGAGGTTAGCGGCACGGCGTGCGCGGTAGGGGCGCGCTGTGAGGTTGGCGATACAACGCGCGTGTTAGGGGTGCACGCGGGTAGGGACGTGCATTTGGCGGCGTTTGCTTGCGGCTGTCCTATGCGTTTGGCAAGGCACATTCGTGCTATGGGTTCCTCACTCGGTCGTACCTTGATGAGACACCGATGCTGGATCTTGTGCCTTCATTCCTTTCTTCTTGTATGGTGCCAATATAGCTTTGTACGTATTTTTCCGTGGCTCCTTGAAGCTTTTTGGCTCAGGCTCTCGTGGTAAGCTTGGTGGCTTTATGATCACATCACCAAGAGAAGACTGAGCATCAGCATGAGCTAAAATAGCTCTATTTCTCAAACGTAGAAGTAGTGCGCCAAGCACACTTGCTTTTTTTTTTTTTAATCTTTTTGGAGATTCTCTTTCATACCTAGCTTACTTTTCTAACCTCTTTTTTGCATTAAGTCGTTCAATAGTATCTAGTTGTAAAAGTCTTTAGAGGAATTCTCATAGTTACTGAACGACGAAATGGAAGAAAATAGAATGGAATGAAGAATCTTTCTACGAAAAGAACAAAGTACTCTAGGTCAATTTGTTACAATCACATAGATTTCTCTTCCCGACCCAATTACACAAAACTCTCTCAAAGCAAATATCGCTCAATTAACTAGAGCTGATATACCAGGTTTAAAGTATTTCTATTAAGGTGAATAAAACCTAATGTCATGAGCTCCTTTTATAGCATTTGGATCACACTCTCTCCTTAAAGCTTTTCAATGTTGGACAATTCACTCTTCTAATATTTAGGCAAAAACCCAACAGAAATTAGTCGTTTATGTGTTATTTGAATCAAATTTGGAGCTTTTCAATAATGAAAATGTTGGGTGTGTTGCCCTAAACTCATAGTTTGTATTTATGTAAAAACAAATTTATATTCAATAAAGTTTTATTCAATCATTTTGTTGAATTCATAGCATTGCATTGTCCAAAATCCAATAAACTAAACATCTAAGGTTATATATTTGATAAACTAAATGAAAGAAAATAGAATGGAAGAAAATAGAATGGAATAAACTAAACATCCAAGCTATTATCATGTAACCGGGACAATATATATTTGATATACTGGGTATATATTTGATATACTGAGTATATATTTGACATACCCCTAATATATTGGATACATACTGTCCCGGTTACATGATAATAACCTTGGATGTTTAGTTTATTGGATTTTAGACAATGCAATGCTATGAATTCAACAACAAATTGATTGAATAGAACTTTATTAAATATACATTTGTTTTTACATAAATAAAAACTACGAGTTTAGGGCAACACACCTAACAAACTCCCACTGGAACTAAACTCTAGTAGGTGTACATAATCATAAAGCAAAGGGAAAATACAATAAACTAGGGCATACACTATACCCATTACATTTCTCCCACTTGCCCTAGATTAACTCTACATGCTCGTAGACCTAGACTTTCTAGATGGCTCTCAAAAAATTTAGTCGTGAGTGCCTTCGTAAAAGTATCAACAATTTTCTTTGCAATTTGCCACCGCATCACTGCTATCATAATAAAGCATGATGGGCAAGTTCATATTTGGAACGACTTCCAAATCGGTCAAGAACTTCTTCAGCCAAACTACTTCTTTTGCTGCTTCACGAGCTGCAACGTATTCATCCTCCATCATTGAGTCTCCGATTCATCATTGTTTGATGCTTCGCCAAACTACAGTTCATCCGTTAAGAGTGAAAACTGACCCCGACGTGGATTTCCTGCAATCCTTGTCTGTTTGGAAGTCAGAGTTAGTGTATCCTGTAAGGATCAAATCCTTAGCGCCATACACGAGCTGGTAGTCCCTCGTTCTCCTAAGATACTTGAGTATTCCCTGGGTTGGATTGATTCGTACTGACGTTTGTTCTTGTGATCCCTTAGAATTTGGATGCCAAGAACATACTGAGCTTGTCCCAAATCCTTCATTTGGAACTCAGTAGCTAGTCACTTCTTTATGTCAGTGAGATATCCTAAATCATTCCCAATGAGTAGGATATCATCCACATATAACACTAAGAAAGCTACAATGTTGTTGACGATCTTCTTGTATACACAAGGCTCATCAACGTTTTGGTCAAAACCATAAGATTTGATCGTAGTATCAAAACTTATGTTCCAAGATCAAAATGCTTGTTTCAGTCCATATATGGACCGTTTAAGCTTGCAAACCTTTTGCTCTTGACCTTGTGCTATGAACCCTTCGGGTTGAGACATATAAATACTTTCTTCAAGATTGCCATTCAGAAAGACAGTCTTGACGTCCATTTGCCATATCTAATAGTCATAATATGTGGCAATAGACAAAAATATTCTGATGGACTTAAACATAACTACAGGGAAGAAGGTTTCTTCATAGTCCAGCTCTTCCCTTTTTATTTAGCCTTTTTCCACAAGTCTCGCCTTATAGGTCTGTACCTTTCCTTCGACGTCTCGTTTTCGCGTATAGATTCATTTGCACCCTATGGGTTTACCCCGTCAGGCTGATCTACAAGTTCCCAAACGGAATTGAAGTATATCGACTCCATTTTCAGGTCCATGGCTTTGACCCATTTGTCTTTGTCAGTATTTTCCATTGCCTTTTTGTAGGTCAATGGATCCTCGACGCCGTCATCAAGTATGATTACTTGGGTTTCAGTTAAACCCACGTAGCGATCAAGTTGTGACACAACCCTCCCACTACGTAGAGACACCCTCAATTCTTGAGGTGGATGTGACACCCTCAAGTCCATATACTCTCCACCCCGATCAGATCGAAGTGTTTTAATGGTTTTACCTGATTGATTTTCAACTTCAGTCTTCTACTCAGGGCTTCAGACTTATGTTGCATTAGGTATAAATAACAATACCTTGAATAATCATCTATAAAAGAGATGAAGTATTCATATACTCTCCACCCAGGATTTTCACCATTTCCAAACAGGGACCGTTACTAAGACTACCTAAAATTTTCACATAAACAAAAGAATTATCTTCACAACAATACTAAGCAATAAAGCTACCACGCTTCTCCTACGCTACTCTAATTTCAACACTCATGAGAGCTTGAACAATCAGAACAACAACACTAAAGATTTAAGAGAAACTCAAATCCTATACAGATAAATCATTTAATACCGACTTCACATTAACCAAACCCTTCAAGGAAACCTTTACTAACCATAAACCATCCACTAAATGAATATTAACATCTCGAATGGCAATGAAGCAAAAACAAATTCAAGTACGATCAACTTAAACAAATGTATTCATAAATATCTTAAGTAGGTTACAATCCCGTAGTTCAATAAGCTAACAAAATTAATGTTCTAAAAATAATAATGAATTGGCAACCTTAAAACATCCTTTAGACAATAAAACTAAACAAAACCAACCACTAACAACTCAACTACAAGATTAAATAGCCACAACTATCCTAATTAAAAGAAATTAATTGCACGCAGCATAGCTAATGGTCTTTCCGATCAAGCCTCCTCCTCGCCACCACCATTCCAAAGAGTAACCCTGTTACCTACAAAGTCTGGTGAGAAAAATAAGGGGTGAGTACAACCACGGTACCCAGTAAGCATTACATACTTGAGGGGTCACGCACCAACAGCATGCTTAGCAAAGAATCCACGCATCATGCTTGTCAATAACTTCAAGCTTTAAATAAAACGAAACATATTAAAAGAAGCAGTTTATGCATAAGTTTAACTAATCATGCACCATGCATGTCAAAATCATCCTTACATCTCAACTCACTAGTTCTCTTTCCTAGTTCCTCCAAGACTTACTCCTTCGAGTCGTACCGACCCCTGACTTCGCATAGCCAAGACAGCCACACTTCTCTATGGTGCTCGACGTTGGACCTTGACATTTATCCCCAAGGCCTCAACTAATACCAAACGTAATGGTCCTTGGCCTCCAAGCAACTTCTAACCAGTCACATTATGTTAGTCCTCCAAGTCTCACTCCTTGAATCGTTTCGGCCCTTGCCATTTATCCCCAAGGCCCGACATTCATCTACAGAGGCTTGGCGTTCGACCTTGCCATTTATCCCCACGGCCTTGAACTGTGCATCGACCCTTGACATTTATCCCCAAGGTATCAACGACTACTCAACGTATTGGTCCTTGACCGCCACAACATCAAGACCCAATACTAATTCAACAAATAGAATCACCGTGCCGACCCCCGACCCTTTGTACCCGAAGCCTCGACATTCATCTCTACCAAGTTGGGGTATCGATCCCCGACCTTTGCACCTGGAGCCTCGATACCCAACTAGTGACGTGCCAGCCCTTTTGGCCCTGTTAGTTCTCCATTTACTTTATTACATCCCGGAACTCTCACAAGAGACCTACATGTTTTTCAGCCATGACCCATATATCCATATACGCACCCAACACTCTAAAAATTTCATAGTAATCAGAATACAACATAACCCATTCACTTCATTAAGGACCAAACTCTCACCAGAGTCCTACTATATACTTTCTAGGCCATGACCCATGCAGCACTCAACTCACAATAAAACCAGCATGCTTGCAGAACCAAAAACAGCAGGCTAAAAATGAAATGACATGTCCAACATGCATGCGCAACACAACAGATTTCTCCCACATTATTTCAGTATGCTTTTATGAACACAACCATTTAACGATAAACCCATTCATAATCCATAATGCTCTCAGAAATACCACTAAGCATCAAATCCAACAACGCAAAGCAAATCAGTTATAAACAACCAGAACCAACATGATTCCATTCAAACTACTTATAATCATTAGCCAATATTCACAAAGACACAACCAACTTACATATTAAAAATTAATAAACACACCGAAAACATCAAACAATTCATACATATTCAAACAACAAACATCCCCGAAGTAAGAACTACTTACACACGGGTCCTAACACACTGCTAAATCTCGCCGAAGGATTCCCTAAATCAAAGCAACCAAACTTCGGTTAGAAACCAACTCAAAAACACTTAATTTGCTTCGAAACTAAGTTTTGGTGAATCGTTACCTACTAACTCACAGTAAAACCTCTTGGGTTATGAGTGAGTCGACGCCAAGGAGGTTCGGACTCCCAAGTCCAAGTTTGAAAGCCTTCGCGCTTGTTGGTCCGTTGTCGAAAAGCAATGGGTAACGTCTATTTGAATCCGAATAGGGGCGGATAACTCGAGACCAACTCCGAACAAGGATGGGTCAACACCAAGTGTCGCTGGAGCAAAGAAACCTTCGCGAATCTGCTACTGTTGGCGTCAGGATTGCAAAACGAGTCATCGGATATGTGGGTTCGTGTGTTGGCCACAAGCTGTAATTGGAGAATAGCGTGAGCGTCGCGTCGGAACCTCGTGCCACTTCATTGCCGACGGGTCTTGGGTGCCAGCGCTGCAGATTTCACCGGAGGGATCCACCGCAGCTGCTGCAAGGAAAACACTCAGCTCGTGTGTCGCGCTGCAAGTGAAAGCGCCGCCGTGGGTGTCTGCTCGTCGCACGGGGAAAGAACCACGCTGGAGAAACTTCACGCACGGGGGTTGTCGTGCTTCGTCCGAGAGAGAGAGATCGACGCGAAACCAATCGACCAAACTAGATCTGGGTGTCGAGCTCGACTGAGGAGAAACGGCTCGCCGGAGATCGACGAATCTAATGCTAACGCCACCGCCGATAGAAGAGCTGCACCGTCGAAGAGGGTCTGTTCGCGTTCTGCTGCTGCTCCGTTAAGCTGTCGTCACCGCCGTTCGCTGCTTCGCCGGAGATGGGGATGGCTGGGCGGCAAGGATGGAACCACAAGGTGAGGGACGGCTACGGGTGTTGGGAGGAAGAAGAGGAAGAAATAAGGGAGGGGACCTAGGGTTCCTTGTTTAAATTTTCTCTTCATTTCCCTTTTCCTTTATTTGTTGTTAATACTAAAAGCTCAATCCCTTATTCTTAAAGGAAGCCCAACTAAAAAAACAAAATGACCTAAAACAATAAGCCCAATAATTATACTTTAGAAATCAAATAAAACCCGCAACAACCCGAAATAAAATAGTTAACTGAAACTCTAAAACCCAAGAATAATAATCCAAAGACAAATTATAATTTAGGAAAAAAATCCTAAAAACCGTGAATTTAATATTTAACTAAAAAACTCCTACAAAGGTCAAGAACTTAAATTATCTTAATTCAATGAAATTAAACTTAATTCTAATTTAGCCAAAAATTAGAATTTAAAAACTATAAAATCAAAGAATTAAAGTTATCAACTTAAGGAAAAATCCAAAGACACTATTTATCTCTTAAAATAAACAAGTCAGAGAACGCGTGGCGTTACAAATTAATATGAGACATTAATTTGGCTTGGTTTTTGTTTTAATAGAAAATTGATATTCCAATTTTTGTTTTTATAAAATTAGTTTTATAAAAGTTTTATTTAAAAAATCAAGTTAGTGGAAAATCCAACTTCACTAACTAGTGGTTTTTTAAGTGTTTCTTCAAGGCAATGACACCTATCTTTTACATGCTAGTGGGGTTTGAAGTGGAAAGCATGCAAGGTCTGTCCTTACATGCATTTGGTCTTTATATAGGCGATAGAGATCACTTGGAGAATGCTAATGCTTCCTTGCATAAGTGCAGAATTTTTCCACTCAAATTTCTATTGTTTTCTCCTAGCCATTAGTGCTTTCCTTTTGCTTTCACTCAAAATTCGGTCCCACAATCGTGTTCATCAACCCGAGAATAGCACAGATTGCCGTTGGTGGTCCCATTGAGTTAGGAGAATAAGTTATAGTGGAGGTCTTCAAAGGTATAAAGTTAATCACTTCCTCTTTACCTTTTTAATCATATTTTAGTTAAATTGCTTCATTAAGTGTGTTATGATCATCAGCTTCCGCTGTGCATGTCTAAAGTTTCATCAGATATAACCTAAGGTCTAATTAATTTTAAACCCCTTGAGAGAAATTGCTTAAGAGTTTTTCTATTCTATATTTTGCAGAACCTTTCTACAAAAAAACTTAAACAAAAACTTATGACGTGGGGAGTTACCCCACGTCACTTAACTCCCAACTCCCCTACATTTTTGCAGGGGAGTTATTAATTATAATTATATTAATATTATTAATCAATAATAATAATTAATATATATATAGATATAGATATATTTATCTATTTATTTATATATATATAAATCAAATAAATAATTAACACTTAATTATTTATTGCAAAAATAGAATCATATTCTATGGCATTTCTCTCATATAACCTATAGTTGTAATATACATCTTATGCATATTATTTTTAACCTATGAATCTTATTCATATTAATTTTATTTGAATTTCATTCAAATAATTTCTCTCATAATATATAGTTTTAATTTAGAATTAACTATATATTATAATGTATCAATATACATATATTCCCTTGAGCAATTTGAACAGTTCAAACTCTTCCAAAAAACTTGATCCTCGTTTTACCCGTTATTAGCTAGCAAGGGGACCTAATGGACCTATAGATTAGAAGCTCCAACAATACGATATTAATCAGTCAAACTCATTGACCGAGTTAATCAACATTCATTAACTACAGGTCAGTCCACTAAAGACCCGAGCTGAACTCTTCTCACTGCAGAATATTCGTGTCCACGGATATACAACCATTAATGACAAGTCAATCCTTCACGAATGCTTGTAACTCAAGTTGGGTCAAATTACCGTTTACCCCTGAGTTACATCTTGCTCCTTAAATACCACGCTCCTCTAATAAACAACCTGGTTATGGTCCGACCAATAATCGGAAGTCACTCTCGAGCCAATGAGAGGGTGGGGCACCTTGTTCAAGTCCTTGAGTCAGCATTTAAGAGAACACTCATCTACTCTCCTAAGGTGGGGGATGAGTAAATTCCATCTTTTGAAGTTGTGTTCCCAACTCCTCACTCGGTCTCGTCTCCAAAATGGTAGGAATGTTGAGTCGGCGACTCGGGCCGCTCTCACCCATACAGATCAAAGGACGAGCCCTCACAGGCAGGAGTCCATAACTCATTCAGGATTGAGAATGAGTTGTCTGGTCATTCTAAGAAATAGCAATCTGATAATTAACAGTGTTACATCTAAAGATTGGATATTTCGCGGTCGGGTCTTATACAAACTCATTGTATAGGATACCCCACTCGCATGTCTTCACAGGAAGAACCTGGATCGAGTCGCTGTAACATTTACAAAGTGGGCCGTATCCATAGTGTTGCCACGATAAGGTACCCAACCTTATCTTACTATAGACCCTTTAGGTTATTCTCGAAACATTATCCAGTTGTATAGCAGGGGTATATCAAATATATACCTAGTATATCAGGGGTATATCAAATATATACCCAGTATATCAAATATACACCCAGTAGATATACTGTCCCGGTTACATGATAATAACCTTGGATGTTTAGTTTATTGGATTTTGGACAATGCAATGCTATGAATTTAACAACAAATTGATTGAATAAAACTTTATTGAATATACGTATGTTTTTACATAAATACAAACTACGAGTTTAGGGCAATACACCCAATAGTTTTGTCATTATCTTTATTTGTTGCTACCTCTGGAATTATCAATAAATTCTCTATAACAAAAAATTATTAGCTTACGTACGGATCTAATTCTGATGAAGTTGATTTTCGAGCCTTTACTTCTTATAGGTTTCTAACCCTTTGGCTATGGCTAATGGTTTTGTACCTTTGGTTGCTGTTGTTTGGCTTCTGATTTTGCTCCATCTTATGTTTTAACCATGCTAGGTCAAGTGACCTGCTTTTGGTTTGGCCGTGCTCGAGATCTTTAATTCTTCTTTCCAATTTCTGTCGTTTGATGTAGATTGATATATTATTATGCCCCCTACTTTCGGAGTATATAAAAGTTGATAGGGAGTACTCAAGTACGTAGATAATGGATACGTTATTGAATCAAAACGTAAAAACCAATAATCTTAAATTTCGTGAGATAAAAAACAAACAATCTTAAATCTATCCTATACTCGTTGGTTGAGTGAAAGAAAATTCAATAGTTACCCATAGTAGAAGCTCTGTCGTTACCCTTCATAGAAGCGTTGTAGCACTCACGTAATACTCGTTGCTCTCCCTTAATCTCACCTATTCCACTAGATGTTGGGAATTTCATAGACTGGTGGTATGTGGATGGTATTTCTTTGAGCATGTGCATTTTTGGTCTTCCTAATATCACATTATAGGATGATGCGTAGTAGACGACTAAAAAGTCTACCATTTTAATGATGCTTTTTGGCCCGCTTCCGAACATCACCGGCAATTCTATTCTACCTTCAGGGATGACCCGTTCTCCTCCAAACCCTACTAGTGGTACCGGGCTACTTTTAAGCGCCTTCTCTCCCAGATCCATGGCTTTGTAAGCTGTCAAGGAAATGATATATGTCGAGCTGCCCCCATCTACCAAGATTCGATGCACCTTTGCATTGGCTATTTTCAGAGTGATAACCAGTGCATCGTTATGTGGGTGGAAGAGGTGAGTCGCCTCATCCTCTGAGAACTCGAGTTTTGCAGGTTGTTCTGCAACAAATGCATGATAGATCTCATGTTGTCTGAGGCTCGCCCTGGTTTCTCGTATGCTTGCCTATCTCTTTCTACTGGATTCTCTCTCTACCGGACCTTCCATTATTGTTCGGATTTCTCGAACGGGTGAATTACTGTCGTTCTCACCATTTTGAGTCGCTTTAGGATCCTCCACATATTCTTTGAGATATCCGCTCCGGATGAGTCCTTCCACTTCTTCTTTGAGATCAAAGCAATCTTGAGTAGCATGGCCGTGGTCTCGGTGGAAAAGCCAATATTGTCCTTTGCTTCTTTTACTTGGAGGTGCTTTCATCCTCTCCGGCCATTTGAGCAACCTTTGGTCTTTGATCTCCATTAGTACTTGTTCGAGTGAGACTGTAGTTGGGGTATCTTTGATCTCCATTAGTACTTGTTCGAGTGAGACTGTAGTTGAGGTATACTTCTCGAACTTCCGGGGTATCCTATACAATGAGTTTGTATAAGACCGGACCACGAAATAATTAATCTTTAGTTGTAACAGCGTTAGCTAATAGATTAATATTTCAATAGGATGACCAGGTAACTCAATCTCAATCCTGAGTGAGTTATGAACTCCTGCCTATTAGGGCTCGTCCTTTGATTTGTATGGGTGAGAGTGACTCGAGTCGCCGACTCAATATGCCTACCATTTTTGGGCGAGACCGAGTGAGGAGCTGGAAACATAACTACACAAGATGAAATTCACTTCTTCTTGACTTTAGGGTAAGTAGATGAGTGTTCTCTTAAGTGCTGACTCCGGGACTTGAACAAGGGGCCCCACCCTCTCACTGGTCAGAGAGGGACTTCCGATTATTGATTGGACCATAACCGGGTTGTTCATTAGAGGATCAGCGGTACTTAAGACATAAGATGTAATACAGGGGTAAAATGGTAATTTGACCCAGCTGTGGTTACGAACACTTGTGAAGGATTTACTTACCATTAATGGTCAAAATCCATGGACGCAAAATATTCTATAGTGAGAAGAGTGCAACGATGGGTCTTTAGTGGAGTGACCGACAGTTAACAAATGTTGATTAATATGGTTAATGAATTTAATCAATTAATCTCGTATCGTTGTAGCTTCCGATCTGTAGGTCCATTAGGTCCCCTTGCTTGCTCGTAAAGGATAGTTAAGAATAGTTAGTCTTGAAAAGAATTTGAATTGTTCAAATTAATTAAAGGAAATTAAGGTTAATTGTATGAGATGCAATTTGTTGACACATTATAATATAAAGTTAATTTTGAATTGGATTCAAAATTATGAGAGAGATGAATATTAGAATTTGATTCTAATATAGTTGATTAATCTAAGTTTAATTTAATTAAATTAATGTGATATATTAATTTGGTTAAATTAAATTAGATTAATTAAATTAAATTAATAATTCTTTTTTTGTAATTAATTAAATTCGTTTTAATTAAAATAAAAGAAAAAAAAGAAAAAAAAAGGAAAATGGGAGGAAAACCTCCCACTTTCCACCATTAAGTGGGGAGGTTTTCCCACTTCCCACCTTTAATGGTGGGAAGTGGAGAAGTGAGTGGGGAAGTGTCTTCACTCTTCCTTCCCAATAAAGGAGAGGCTCTCTCATTTCCTTTCGATAGTCCGAACGTCGGTTGACAGAGTTTCCAAAACTTTAAACGAGAAAAGCTCTCTCTTGATTTATCAATTTCTCTTTCAATTATAAGACGGTTCCCACAAACCGAGTTCTTAATATCCAGATGATAGTGACAAAGACTTTGTGGTGGCGTTGGTGTCTACACTGAAGAGGTGTCTTTAAAGGTATATATCACTAACTTCTTGTTATTCATGTTTATGTATCTTTTCTTTGTTGCAATTCTAAGACAAGATCGAAGCACACGCGTTCGCGCGCTTTTGCCGCGGGATCCAATCCCTTCAGCTCAAACCCAGTGATTGCATTATCCGAAATCACGAAAGCTAATTGAGTTGGAGAGATAATCTTGTCGAGCACTTTTTTTCAACCTATTTTCAAGGGTCTGCGCAATAATTTTTTATATAACATTATAGAAGCTAATTGGCCGTAAATCTTTCATTTGCTTTGGTTCCTTTATCTTTGAGATGCGGACAATGACCATTTTGTTGAGATGTTCTATGTCTGTACCTATTATGGGAAGATAAAAATGGAGCTGACCAAGCGACAGAAGTGGAGATTAGGTTGGGGGAGAAGTGCACGAACTAGGTAAGCACCAAAACCCACCGACCCAGGTCGACTAGGGCCGACCAGGCCTTGGCGTCGAGACCTTTGGGGTGCCTTGGTGTTCTCGTTCAACGGCCGAGAACCCTCCTTCAGTTCACTCTCAACCTCTGTGTCGCCCACCCTGAACCTATCTTGTCTCGACCCTTGATTCAACATTAGGCCCATGATGAAATGCATGAGCCCAGGTGTCCAGATCTCCTGAGTACACTAGGATTCGACTTATGTAAATCCTAAAAGGATTGAGATTCGACTTCTATAATTCCTAAACGGATTAGGATTTGATTTCTATAAATAAGAGGGTGAATCAAACTCTAAAGGTATGCCTAAATACCGTACTCTCTATACTCGACTACTCTGATACTAACTTAAGCATCGGAGCCCGTGTGGCAAAAGCCACACCAGTGTTAGTGTTATTCTGTTTTGCAAGCTCGTTGATCCCTTTAATTCTAGAAGATTTGTGAGAATTTGGTGAGATCTACGGAGGCTAAATTTCTGCATCAACAGTAATTCTAGTTGTCTCCCCATCAATATCCCAGTACTTTTAATAAATAAATAAAAAGCTTCTAATTACCCATCAGGTCTCAAGGCCTTTGTAGGGAGATATCCTTTAACACCAATTTGATCTCCTTCAAAGTAAGATCTTTTCCAAGTTCACTATTCTGTGAGTGGTAGATTGTCGTCCAAATTGCCTCCAAGAATATATTTACATCTGCAAGGTTTGGATTGTTGAGAATAACAAATTTTGAAAATTGGACGAAGCAATTCTGCTAGTATATTCTTCCTTATTTGTCCACTGATCATGTGATCATCATTGTCAAGAAGTCTCATAATCATAATCATGTTAATCTTCCTTCTGTGACTAGTAAACCATTTTGTATTTCTATCGCCCCATTTGATCCAGTCTTCTCGAGATCTCTGTATCCAATGCATCCCATCTTCCTTAATGAGTTTTTCAAGCTCATGCTCCGCCTCCATCATGGCTCTCCTTCTAACCCCGCCACTACTGTTGGCCAAACTCTTAATCTCATTTTTTTTCCTGGTAATTGCCCCTCATATAGATTTTCCTAGTCTATTCTTGTTCCATCTTGCCAAATTGTTTAAACCACTTCGTGCGAAATGGTCTATGATTAGAGGCAAGAAATTCTAAACGTTTATGAAATATTGATTCTAAAAAGACCCACTAAAAAAAAATCTGTAAAAAAAAAAAAAAAAAAAAGAGAAAAGGCCTTGTTAGTACATCAAACTGAGGATTTAAGGGTCGAAAATAACTTACTTTTCTAAGTAAAAGGATAAATAATTTTTTCTAAAAAAAATTCGAAAATTGCAGTTGTTTTATTTATTATTACATTTTTTAGTACATGTTGAAATTTGAACATGTGATCTAGCCAAATATAACGTTTGGCTATGCTCAAATTTGCTTGTAAAAGTTATTTTATAACATTACAAAACTCCCAAAGAGATAAGAGTTGCTCTATTTAAGAACAGCAAATTATTTCAGTTTCCACTCATATGAATTAGTTGGAGGAGAAAAAGTTAAAATATTACAACTAAAACATATAACAAACAAAAATAAATCTAAAATCAAAGACCTTTCCAACAGTTATATATGATCTTACATATAGCCTAATCATCAACAGCATAGAATTTCAACTGCTCCCTTCGCTCCAAGTTCCTGAAATCCCTGGTTGAGACCGACCTCCGAACCTGACTCGTGACATGTGTGCTGTTGTCTTCGTCATTGAGGGTTGAGTACCGTCTCGACTTGGGCAATTGAGGCAAGTTGTTGAGGTTTTTGGTAGCTTCAAGATGGCCTTGGGTTCTTGAAGACTTCTTATTAGAAGATGGAATTGGAGATAGCAAGAAGTGAGAGTGCCCCTTTCGCCCTCCCGTGTTAACACTCGAGGACGTGCTCGTCGTAGTGCTCCCTCGCTCTTCGCTTCGCTCGCTAGCATCACCTGTTTGCTGCGAAAGCTAAAAGAACAACGTCATAACGTATAGCCAATTGGCACTCTTTGCTTTCTTATCAACCAACTCAAAAAGTAGCTCTGTAATTTGGGATATGCTGAGAAGTTTGTAAAAAAAAATACCTCTTTTAGAATTTTTGGTTCTTCTTTCAGTTTTTCAGTGGTTGAAACTTTCCTTCGATGCTCCCGGTGTGTATGAGAACGCCTTGTAACTTTAGAATTCCTGGACCTGTAAATTGATTGGGTAAATACAGTTTACTGTGGCCTAAAACTGAAAAAACACGGGATTTCCCACTAGTTTCCATTATCCACAGTAATTATTCATATGCAAATTCATTACCAATGTACATCACGATGCAAGACCGTTAAATACATACTATTTACAAGGGATGTCTAAAATAAAGTGATCTCAAGCCAACCAAGAACTTACTTTTGCTGATTTGTTGGATTCGGTTCATCATGCTCGCTGTGGATTACAGGGAGACCCGAAAGGTCACATGACAATGGACTTGTGTAAAAGAACTGCAAGAATAAGAGTCATGTTTTTCAATACAATGCTTCAACTAACTATTATATTGGATAAATCTAGATCCTAAGTTTGATCATATACTTCACTCTCGAGGGCTAAAGATGCAGAGCCACGATACGAAGGCTCTAACGCGAGTAGACTGCTCAGAAGGCCTAAAGAAGATGAAGGTAAATGCTTAAACAATTCTCCAAGACTAGGTCGATATGACTGTGGAGGTTTAAAAGTTGGTGAGAGCTTCAGTTTTCTCCAATATTCCTCGGATGGCGTACCACATAACTTGAAAATTTTGTGGAGTTGCTCAACCTGAATTCAACACAAGTAAATTCATTTTTCAAACAAACCTCCAAACTTTAGTTTTATGTTACATCAAAACACAGTTTAACATGGTTCGAGTTATAATGAATCTTTCCACCGAAGCTCCAAAAGAGATGGAACTTCACCTCTGTTCGACCGGGCAGAATTGGCCTTCCTATGAACATTTCTGCCAATAGGCATCCCGCACTCCATAGATCAATGCCAACTCCATAATCAGTAGCACCTAACAATAGCTCTGGAGCTCGGTACCTGTCAAAAATATTTCTACTTTTTACATTTGGTGATGATTTAACGTAGTATTAAAGAAAAAAGTCCTATATTTGAATCCTCGCCATTTCCTTAGCAATTAATATTAATATTCACATGTTAATCTTTCGTCAATCATATTAAAATTTGAGTCCACATGAAGGATTGTAAATATATAAAAGATAATAAATAAACTCTATGTTTCTGACATATCAACCTAGATTTTTTTAGTTTAGTGGTGATTTAATAGTACCAAAGTGTCACGACACGATTGGTAAGATGCCTCTTTGGACCAAAAAAATTGGCAAGCCCGAAATCTGCAATCTTCAGCATCCCATTTCTGTCAATTAACAGGTTCGATCCTTTGATATCGCGGTGTAATATCCCCTTATCATGGCAATGCTGCAAACCTGAGAGTAGCTGTTGCATATAGCATTTGACCTGCAACAAGAATTAATACAGCAGAACTAATAAGCAGAAGCAAATTACCATCAATCCTCAAACTGTAATCATAATAAAGTATTGAAGGTCATACCTGAGGCTCGGTAAGCCGTACATCGGGGCGGGAAATAACTCGGGCCAAGTCAGTCGGCATAAAATCAAAAACAAGATAAAGACTGAACTGCATTCTTGAGGTGGCCAATCCTTCAAGTTTAACAATGTTGGGGTGATCCAATTTCAGTAGTATCGTAATTTCTCTTGCCATGAACTTCACACTCTCAGGTTCTGTCGTATCAAAACGGACCTTCTTAAGGGCAACAATCTTTCCACTCTCCCTATCTCGAGCTTTGTACACATTGCTGTAACTTCCTTGGCCTACCTATTACATAAACATTCCGAAAATATCATGAATATTCATCAACAAGTTATAGAATTCTTCAAATTTAAATTTCAAAACTTCCCTAACATCCATCGTTATCAATGCCTTAAACCCACCAAAAAAACGCAAAAACTTGCAAACTTAGACAATTATCCCTTAAAACTTATGACCCATTGAAATTGAACTCTGTTGTTATAAACTCATTAGTTGCAACTTCAAAAATGTACAAAATATATCTTGTAATTCAAGAGCTCTTACAATTAAATCCTAAACCACCCCCAAACTTATGAAGTTGTTGCAATTAACTGTAACTCCTAACAAAGGAATACAGAATTTCTCAAATTCTAGCGCAATTACAAGGGTATGATTTTCAAAATTTTCCCTTTAACATTATCATTCAAATACAGTAATTTTACAGCAGAAGAAACAACCTTGTCAAGCTTGTCATAAATATTCATCAACAAATTCTAGAGATGGTCTAAATCTCAAAATTTCCCTAATAAATGCAAAAACCACCCTAGAATTATAAGGGTAATCATATTTTCACCTTGAAACAGTTAATTTGAGCAAGACAGAGCCTTCCTAAACTTATGAAGTCATTGCTATTAAACTCTATGCTTATAACTCTAGTAATTGCAGCTTTAATGTCTCTCTTTGGCTGTTGGTTTCTAAGGACCTCTGTAATTTTCCTCACGGTCTTATTCTATTGGATTAGAGCCCTTTTTCCTCTCATTTTTCTCAATGAAATCTCAGTTTCCCAACAAAAGGAATTTATTAAAAAAAAAGAAGAAGAAAAACTCCCTAATTGCAACTTAAATAGAAAATGTGCAAACCACCCAAATCCCAAATCACTCCTAAACTACAGAGTTGTCGTAAACTTGTAATTACATCCTCAAACTTATGAAATCGTTAGAGTCAACCAAACTACTAAGTGAGACAATTATAAAAATCCAAAGATCACAAGTTGACAAGCAGTAGATTTTTTAGGAGAAAAAAAAACCACCACCTTATCAAGCTTGTCATAGGCCTCCACGCTCTTGGGAACCAACCCAGCCAACACATGTCTGGGAATATTGGTAGTCAGCCATTTGGGCCACCCATCCACCAGCTCCCCATCTCCCTCAGCCTTGGACAGCGAAGCCTTCCCGGCGCCACCGCCGCCGCTGTCGTCGTCGTCCTTCGGAACACTTCTCTTATGCCCCAGCGACCTCCGGCGAGCATTATGATCGGAGATCCCATAGTACCCATTTTCCAACTTCAGCTTGTGGATCCCCCCAGCGGGCGAATTCCTGGAAGGCTTGGCTTGTGCGCAGCCCATGGCCGGAAATCAGGGTTTGGAATTTGGGGATTTTGCAGAGGGCATTGGCAACTCATTAGGGGGAAATGGTGAGGGAGAAAGAGGAGAGAAATGGATGAGAAACATTTGGAAAGGCCGTCCATGGCCGGCAGTTTGAGGATCAAATTATGAGAGAGAAAAAACGAAGGGGTGGCTTTTTTCCTTGTTGATGATTGGGAAAATGGACCTCCCATAGCTTTCTCCGCTCAATGAGTGAAGAAATTGCTGTGCGATGGTTTTAGAGAGAGAGAGCGAGAGGTGAATAAGCAATGATGGCGGATTTTGGCGTGTGATGGTGAAGGATCATGTCTGGGTTATCGACCCATTTGACCTCCTCAAAGTTTTTTTTTTTTTTTTTTCTAATAACCTGCTTTTCCTGACAGGACAAGTGGAGTAAATGTATATAATTATCCCTGAATATTGAATTCATTGCAACGTTTCCTTATGAGCATTATTCGCCCGAAGTTGAACATTTTCCGGCCGGAGTTTTTTCAAATAATGCACTGAAATTGCGATTGGCGGGGATTGATGTTTAGTATTGACATTCAATTTTCGAGTGAGGTTTGACGACTTTTTCGACCGAAATTGTAATCTCATCAATCAACCAACTTTCAATTAATGCATACACCTAAACGTTTAATGTTGAGAAAAAATACCTACGAAACTTTTAAGGCTTCACCAAATTTCAGATAACACAACCAAAGGAACATTGTACTCTGAAAAATTGTACCACGTTGTTCTAACATGAAGGTCAATCCTTCATCCATCTAAGCACTTAGGGTTGTTTCCCGTTGGATATATATATCACACGGAGAAGGTAACAGCTGTTTTTTTTAGAAATGGTGTTCTAATTATGTTAAATGTTAATGCGTAGAGTGAATTTTCGTTTATATATATATATATTTTAAGTAAAGGTTCATTTTCTTTACGAACTCAGAAATTGTGATGAACCTCGGTCGGGGTTCTTATAATTCCCGGTCGAAAGTTATAATTCATAAGAACATCGCCTGAAGCGTACAAGTCTTTCACCCGAAACTTCATGATTTTCGCCCGAAACCTAATGGTTTTCACCCAAAACGTGACATATATTCAGTTTTTTTCCTTCGAATGTTCTTCCTTTTATTTTTCTTTATAATTTTATACACGTTTGCAGGATGCCTCGTCTGTTTGTTAGTTACGGTGGTTAGTGGAATGAGGCGCAATCTGTTTATAATGGTGGAATTATGGGAGGTTTGGATGTAGATGATAGTATAACATATAATGAGCTCATCAGTGCGATGTATTGGCTCACCAAAGTGGATATTGACAAGCTTGATATTGTGATACAGTGTTTATATAAATTTCATTCCCAAGTACCAAAGTATTATATTTTTTTATGATTATAGCCTTAGTTTTTTTTTAGAGGCCCTCCACATCCTTCCGAAGTTCCATTGTATGTATCTGTGATACCGAAGCAAAAACACGATAGTGGTAGTAATTCAAAAAATCTTGTCATTCCCGCATCTGAAGCGTTTGATTCATTTCCGTACCAGTTAGGTCAAGATGTCCTCATTCCTATTCCCATGCACTCCACGATACCGGGTGTTAGTCCCTCATGTTCTGTCCAATCAATAACACCGTTGAGTGACAATGTTGTCCCATGCAACTTAGGCGATGATGACAACGATGAGGGCGAAGATCACGATGGGGATAATTATGAGGGTGACGAATTTGAGGGTGATGATTCTGAGTTTGAGAATGATGTAAGATTTGAGAATGATGTAAGGATTGACAATGAAGAGGATGTAGAGCCAGCGGATGTGTATGCCCCATCTTTTGCACCCTTACATGAAGTTACCACGGTAAGTATGAATGCACCTTGCACAACTGCTCAAGTATCATCCTCTAGAGATATATTAAGGACAATTGATAAACTTGGTTTCACCTCAGAAGAAGAGATTGTAGTATGGAGTACTTTCAAATCGAAGGCAGAGTTGCAGTTCAATCTATCAGTCTTCGCAATGAGGTTGAATTTTGAATACCGCGTGAAGAAATCTACACATGTGAGGAGGATTCTTGGTTCTGATATTTTCCTCATCTCTAAGTTTTTTGGTGTGCATACTTGCATAGGTGAGGTAATGAAACATGATCACAGACAAGCACAAAGTCGCGTGGTGGGTCAGATCATAAAGGCAAACCTTGAGGATCCAAGTCGTCGTTATAGGCCAAATGATATTGTTAGTGAAATGCGTAGAGATTACGGCGTTAACATCCGTTACGAAAAGGCGTGGCTTGCGAGAGAAGTAGCGTTGGACTTATTGATGGGTTCGCCTAAGAAGTCTTATACTCTACTACGTAAATACGGTGAGGCGTTAAAATATGAGAACCTAGGTACGGTATTTAATTTGAAGCTTGAGGATGATAAATATTTTCAATATGCTTTCATGGCCCTTGGATGCTCTATCAGGGGGTTCACAAGTTGCATTCGCTCTGTACTTGTCATTGACGGTGCTCACCTGAAAGGAAAATACAGAGGTGTGATACTTATTGCTTCTTCGGTCGATGGTAATAATCAAATTTATCCACTGGAATTTGGAATCGTCGATAGGGAAACAGACGACTCTTGGACATGGTTCTTAGAGCAAATGAAAATGTCTATTGGAGAGGTAGATGGATTGGTTTTTGTGTCTGACCGGCACCAAACATTAATAATGTTGTTGCTACTGTATTCCCTAATGCAGAACACGTCACTTGCATGCATCACGTCAAGATGAACCTGAATGATAAGTTCAAGGACGAGGGCATGCAGACGCTATATCTTAAAGCAGCAAAGGCATTTAAGAAGTCGACATTTCGACATTATTGGAACCAATTTGCTGGATTCCCAGAAGTGCAAAGGTACCTCGAAGAAATTGGGTTCGACAAATGGTCACGGGCCTATCAACCTGGACTGAGGTACAACCAGATGACAACTAACATTGCAGAGTCCATGAATGCAGTACTTGTGCATGAACGAGCTTTGCTAGTTACTGCACTATTTGAACATTTTTGGGCTCTTCTACAACGATGGTTCTATGAATGGCGGACACGTGCAGCATCAAGAACATCCATTCTCTCTGAGTATGCCGAGGACATTCTAAGAGAAGCCTCGGAACAAGCCCGACGACCCACTGTTCGACCGATTGACAATTACGAGTTCGAGGTACACGCTGGTAGTAGTAAGATGCGTGTCAATCTGAACAATAAGACTTGTACGTGCAAGCAGTTCGACTACTACGAGATTCCATGCTCCCATGCTGTTGCTGCAGCCATGTTTCGAAATGTGAACAGGTACACGTTGTGTTCACCGAAATATAGTTTGGAGACACTAATTACTACATATGCTGAACCTATCTATCCACTGGGTGACGAGGACGATTGGGTTATGCCGAATGACTTTGTCGAATTCCCCATCAAACCCCCTAAGTACGTTCCTCAGGTTGGACGACAACAAACTATACGGATACCGTCTGCTGGAGAGCCGCACCAAGTTCATAAATGTAGCAGGTGTGGACTCCGAGGGCACAACCGCAAAACTTGCCGCCAACCATTACGAACCACGGACACTTAATCACATGTATTTCATTTTTTCGTTGAATATTGTTTCGGTCCATTACAATGGGAAACAGTTCTTTATCTGCTTCCATCTATGTCCATTTGCGTTAATCCAATATTTCATCAACTTATGCCCGTTGGTGTTAACCAATTTTTATAAGCCTGCACTAAATGGAGAATTCTGTGATAATTCTCGAGCGAAAACGATTCACATTCGCCCGAGGATTGGTAAATTTAATCAAACAATGTGCACGCACGCTGGAAAATAACTCGGGCGAAATAGAATAGGTTTCGCCCGGGGAATTTTCCAGCGTGCACATTGTTTGATTCGTATTGACCAATCCTCGGGCGAAAGTGAAGTGTTTTCGCCCGAGAATTATCACAAAATTCTCCATTTAGTGCAGGCTTATTCATGAAAAAATGACATATTGACCTGATCGAAATGTTACAGTACAAAATCATATTTTCGAACGCCACAATTATGCACTTACAAAGTCTTAACTTTGATTAAGCAAATGGTAAATAAAGTAAAGTACATCCATGTGACCCGTTATCAAAAAATTGACCTATTGGCCCACATTTCAATCGCTATCTTCTCCCTAAAAAACTTAATGTTCGACTGAGTTAATGTGGACAAATCAGAACCGGTTACATCATATTCAAAGAATTTAACGCAGAAAATCCCACAGTCCCCCGATCCAGCCTGTTGGGGCGCCGATGTTACTTGACGGATACGCCATGGCATATTCGGTAATGTTGGCCTAAGTACCTTAACACCAGCCATATGCATCAATGCCGGGAGGACGACACTCATTATTTTCAACTCGGCTTCCAATACCCACAACGGTGTGTTGGACATCATGGAATCCCACACAACGATCTCACCCTCCTCCAGATCGATGCAAACCATTATCTAATGGTTCCCACCAATGTTATACGGTAGGTAGACCGCGTCCAATTCAAGCCACCTTTTCTTATAGTCCGTGTGAGTACCGTCTATGTAGCTAAGGACAGTTTTATGCTTCTTGGTCCAGTTGTATTCTGATGCAACTCTCGCTGGTACCACATTCGGGGCTATCAGTTGTTCGTACACTCCGTCCGTATGTCAAAAGAAGTTCTGTGATTCGTATTGAAAATGTGTTAGAACACGATGTATTATGCATACGCATCATATAACAATTAGATACTACGTACCGAAAGGACTATGTCACCCGTGGTGAACTTTCGACAACACAATTCTGGTTGTTGATCAAGCTTGTTCCGCGTGAACATGACCAATGAATCGATTACCTATATACAATAGGAGTGTTAGGAAAGTATAAATAGCAGCATAGCATGAATTAGGGTTTCAAACCTATACCTCGCTCGTCAACCAATTATCCGGTGTGATAAGGTCACGAAACCACGATTTCCCTCGATCACCGTAGCACGACTTCCTGGTGTAATGGTCTGTTTTCAGGTTGGCCATCCATACGTGAAACCTTTCGACTTTTTAGTGTGGGACAGGCACTAGCGGATCATACCGAAAAACTTTCTTTTTCTTCCCATCGACCATAACTTGGAAGGAGCCCGAAACTTCCATGGAAGCTTCCTCTTCCGCGATCCCCGTCGAGGTTTAGGCCATTCGGTCGGTTGCGAGAGCACGCATACCATATCGGACTCCACATGTGACATACCCGATGTATGCTCACCACTCTGGGTCTTAACTTCTCTCGGTTCTTCCATATCCGAATCAGTGAAATCATCTGCATATTGGTCCTACAGGAACTATGTCATAAGTAGAAGTGCTTTATTAAAAGGTCGAATATCGAAGGTAAATACCTCGTCTTCATTTGACTCTGAGTCATGCGAATCTATGATGATACATTCAACCGGTGCCCCGGGTGCACTGATCGAGGCCGAATCTTGGTATGGGGAACAAATTAGAACCCTTTCCTGTTCCTGCAACTGAGAAGCATCGGGCTCCGCCCCACATGCAAGAGGTTCACCCTCAAGCTGAACGTCCTCCTTAGCCACATCTTCCTTGCACAACAAGTCACGTGCATGTTGCTTTAAACAAAACACATGCAAATGTTGTTATTACCGGATCAAGACATATATTTTGAAATAGAAAATGTACCTCTTGTTCTGGTACACGATATCCATCGGACGTTGGTTCCGATTCATGTTGATCCCCATCGTGAGCACACACTATCTCGTCAACATTGGTGTCTTCATAGTCCATGGCGGATGGTTTAGAACAATCACCACTACTTTGTCCATCGCCCTGTCCAGCATTACCAGGTCCGTCACCGCATCCACCATCACCGCCGGTGGGTCCGTCTCCCGATCCCGTTCGTCTCATGTCGTTGGGATCATCAGGCAAACCCTAGACAATGTCCGACATATTAATATAAAGGAACTTTCAACGTATGTTTGTTATTAAAATGACTTGAATACTTTACCTTAGCTATTCGCTGAAGAAATTTTCTAATAGATTTCAATTCAGCCTCAATACCACTCATATGATCGTCCATATGCTTGTCCATTCGCTTCAAACGTTTTTCCACTCTCCTCAAACGCATACTATACAAACTTTTCTTCTTCTCACTCGTATTCCCCTCAGGCTCGTTCTCATTCCCCTCAGGCTCATTCTCCTCGTTCTCATTCCCCTCAGTACCATTCCCTTTCTCACCCTGAGCGACATTCCCAGCCAGTCCCTCAGCATTATTCTCAGTTTCTTCGCGTGCTGCCGATTGTTCAGCAGCATCGCTTCCATGAAAACCTTCCACCATAACTTCGGCATCCTCCGGTTCGGGTGGCTCAAACGTCCTATTCAGGAAGTTCATCTCCGCATCGGTTACGACTAAACTTCGCGCTCTTGCCTACACAAATCATATTGATGGGATGAAGATGAAAATTGATAAACCCTAATAATTATAACGTATAATGAACTTACAGTACACATGATATGCAGTCGAATGTCCACACCTCCACCAAAGGATGCGTGGCACAGAGTCCTCACTTAATTTAGTCGCAACACGCCCCGATAGAGAAGATATAGTCTCGTACGCCCACACCTTTAGAAATACACAATGGACGTGTTAAACCACAGTATAAAACAAAAACAACATAAAATATAGTATCTAAGTCCATACCTGAAACACCCATGTGCAACCATAGAGACTATACGATTTCCTTAACCCTCCATCCTTCGACTTCTTGGATGGACCATGCTGCAGACTATTTATTGTCTTCTTGAACGACAACGATCCCCAGTCGTGATTGCAGCAGGCTTCCCAATCGTCCACTATTCCGAGCAAAGTGTGATCAAACTTAAGGCTTCTCTCTCTCCCTAACAACACTAATTCTACAAAGTACACTATTGACACCTTCACAGCATCAAAATCATCCTCAAACTGTGCAGCTGTATATATCTTCTCCAACTCACTCAACAACACTTCCGTTCTATCATTGAAGTATAGGGCCCTAAGTCTTTGAGGATATGTGATTTTCCTAACTGGACTCCAGGCATAGTTAAGCCCACTAATAATGTCAAACTCTCTACGGCCAAAAGACACCTTACTCCCAAAAAGGTTAAAGCTAATAGTGTTTGGTCTACTCTCCTCCACCTCCCTAAGCAAAATGTTGTGTATCAATGGCCCGTTAAATACGAGATCCACGTCGAGGAGGTGGTCAAAGATAGTTTTCCTAAACATAGCAAGCTGATTAGGGGTGAGTTTTCTCTTAATCTCATTGCCTGTGTTCGCTATGTGCGATAGACATGTTACGTTCGCACTAGCGTAGGTTGCTGGATCGATTTTCGGAATCATTTCCATTTTAAAGCACCTATAAATCAGTCAAGAAAAACACAACACAGATAATAAGACAGCTATCCACACACATCCAAAAAATCCAAGTAAATAATGACATAGGAAAAAAAACTGACCAAAAAATAATGGTATTCAAATTCTGTAAAATTCCCCGGGGTCGAACTCAAGCGAAATCGTCTCGAGAATTCCTCGGGTCTATTTCGAGCAAAATTGTCCACGGGAATTTTACGATCTTCTCCCGCCCGAAATAGCCCCGAAAATTTCAAAACCCACGAGAAAATCATTCGACATTCGCTACATTTCGCCCGAAATCTAAACTATTTTTCAACTTCTTCAACCTCCCACCACTTAACTCTAATTTTATAGAGCAACACACAAAACCTCAAAGCCCTATCACCCCTCAAATCGAAATTTACAGAATGAAACTAAATCCTAACTACAATATTGGTAATAGGCGATAATGGAAAACACCTAACTAGACAGAGTTACGAAATCCACTTACCAACACGAGTTCACAGCGAAAATGGGTTTCAAGTAATGTTCAGGCAAGCTTTCGTTCGAGTAGAGGAGAAGAAATGGGGAAGAAAAAAAACGAAAACGGAGAGGAAGAGAAAGAAAGAGAAAGAGGGGGAAACGAGGGGGATGCGAACGGTTTCGAGCCAAGGGTACTAACGTAATTTCATTTTTTAAGTTTATTTAAATGAGTCATCAGAAACATTTTCGAAGGATTAGGTTATTTGAGAAAAAAAAACTTTGAGGGGGTCAAATAAGTCAATATCCTTTTAATTTTCCCAGATGGTTTCTACCGCTTTGCTTTGTAAAAATAGTATATCAGATTAACTCATAAGTCATACTCATTGCACTTTTTCTTTTTGGTAATGGTTTGTGCTAGAGGTGATTTCTCAGTTGCCAAGTGCCAATATTTTATAGGTCGAAAATGTCGAGTCGTCATAATGTGAACTTGAAGGTTAAAACTGTGTGAAGAAGAATGAACCCCTTAGCCATTGGCTGGCCCGATGTATACATAATTGGTCGTATGAAATTTTATAAAGGTCGAGCTGACAAGTGAAGATCTTTATGGTCAACTCTCACGAAGGACAAACTGAGGATCACGTCATAGAATGTCACTGCCCCTTAACCGTTTTTCCGACAACATGCTGTGATTTACGAGATGGTTGAAATCGCTCACCAAACGATGTCGGAGACCCGATATCTATAAATAGAGAGTTTCACCTCACTTTTCAGATACGTGAAACTATGCTCTCTTTAAGCAATAAATTGAACTTAGATTGACTTGAGCATCAGAGTCTTTTATCTCTTCGTGCAAGTTCTATGCGTTTCTCGACCATCCTAATTCGAGCTTCGCAGAGTTGGTCAATTTTCTGATCAAACATTTGACACCGTCAATAGGAACTCGACAAAAACCTAAATCATTCCATACCAGCTATGACTCAAGCACACTCCCAAGGATCAAGTAGTCCTAGCTGCCGAGTTGAACTTTCTGCACTTCCTTCAAATCTGCAAGTAGCTATAATTCCAATGGTTGTGGCCAACAGCCATAAAGCCACAAAGGAGTAACCTCAAGCATCCCAAACCTTGGTTATCTGAACTAACATCCCACTACTTGGAGGACAACAACGAGCCTGGGTAAGCCGAGGTGGCTGCATTGTCAGACCACTTATCCCTCTATTGATCCCAGCATTGTAGCAGCTATATTGGCTACAATGTCTAAGATAATGGAAAGAATGGAGGCTATGGAAAAGAATCGACAAAACCTTGGACGAACAAGGATATCCAAGCCATCGATTTTGCGCGTCTCTAGAAAATGGAAATGACGTGTTAACCCTTCCCTAGAAGTCAATAAGGTCAATCTTAGCACACTACTAAAGGGATTCACATCAACATCATGCTAAATCCACGTCTTAACGTGGATCAATCGCACAACCAACCACAAGGCGATGATCCCTTCAACCCTAACCTTCCACTTAAAGGTGACGAAACACGTCGTCCTCGTGTACACCTTGGTTGGTATCCAATGCATGGTCTGCATTTTAATGCATATCTCCAAGACGTTCTCAATGGCCAAGTCGTTCATCATTCACCATCACGAGTACAAGGTCAAACTCATCTCTTAGGTGACCTTAAACACATTGAAAGATTGAGCAAGGACAAGAAGTCAGGAGGTTGATGGCCAAAGAAACTTACCAACTCATTGAGGTAATGACTTACCTTGGACGGAACGACCTGAAGTTGTCAGAAACAAGGACATGTGTTATGAGTTTGAAAGAATGAAGGATGAGGATCGAGTTGAAATAGACAACCTAAAAAAGAAGTATGAGAGTAAGGCTACCCTAAGCATCTAGGATGACAAACAGAAACAACCCCCTTTTGTTCAAGAAATCCTCCATTCTTCGATTTCAAGCAAGTTCAAGATGTCGACGTTTAAGATGTATGATAGCTCGAGTGATCTTTTCAATCACATCGAAATCTTTGAAGACCTTATGGAATTCCAGGCTATGGCTAATACCCTAAATTTCTAATCTTTCCAAATTGCACTAGCAGGCTCGACATGGCTATCGTACTGACTACTGAAATCGAAGTTCATCTCTAGCTACAAGCAACAGCTCGACATCATTCTACGACCAGCAACACACTTGCTCAATATTCATCAACAATAGAAGGAGCCACCCAAAGAACGTCGACCACTTCAAAGAAGAACAAATTAAAGTTGTCAATTGTTCAGATGACACGATGATGTATTCTTTCATTTTTGTCCTTAAGGACAAGGACTTGGTATGGTCCCACGACAAAAAGCCTGCGGCAACATTCAACTAAGTGCTCAACCAAGCCAAGAAATACTTTGATGATAAGGCTATTGAAGTCGTGAGACTTCAAGGCCTAAACAGTACCTATTTTATCTTAATAATGAACCCTTAAAATAATTTACACAAGGAAGAATGATGCTTACCGTTGGTGCGTTTTCCTCTCTACCGTAAAGAATAAAAAGAGAAAATTTCCAGCAACTAAGAGAGCTTGAAATGATGATGGAAACCTTAGAAAATGGATATGAACATGCTTAGGTTCTATAAAAATTATTAGGAAAAATCTACGTACAAAACTAGACTAAAAGAAACCGTTCTTACCGAAAAGACAAAACCGCAATAAACGATCCTTGAAGGGGCTTGGAAAAGCAACCACAACTCCTCTAAGGTGTGATTTAAAACATAGGATAGATGATTGAGAGGAAATTTTTAGATTTGTTTAGAAATGTTCTTGGAGGAAAATGAATGAAACAAACATAGGTAACTTAAGGAGAATGGCTTGGAAGATGAAACAAACATGAATCTTGGAAGATGGAACAAACTTCTTCTCTCTCCTCATGCATGGCCAATTACTTAATGGGATTGTTAGTGTTTTTTGGTCTTCCTAACTAACTTAATTACTACATATGTCTCTTGGGTGGAAGGTGGGTTATATTGCCTAATCATGGTTAGTGGAAGGTGAGTTATATTGCCTAATCATGGTTATGAGTTAAGTAAAACTTTCTATATTCCCCTAATTAAGTTAATTTAATTAAGGTAGAAAAATAAAGAGTAAAATAAAGGTAATATGAGGCTTTACTTGGTTAATTACCTTAAAATAAAACTTTGGATAAAATGTATGAAACGTTATAAATACTCAAATAATGCTACCATTACAATTACCATATTTCACAACATTGATCTAATTACTAAAGTAGTATTGTTAATTTTGTTACTTAAATACAATTATAATCTCGCTAATCTTATTAATCTCTTATGCATATTTATTTTTGATTAACATACATAATTAATTAAACATTGATAAGATGAATCACTAAATTTTGTTGTAAATTTCTTTTTAATAAGTAAATAAAATTAACTTGAGCTTAATTAGTTATAGTATTAGAAACGTACAATTATTAACTAGGATTGATTAAAGTTTATTGGCATAAAGCTAATTAGATTTGACTAGCTTACCTAAAAAAACAATAATAATATAAAGTCATGAAAATACCCTTATAGGTAATGCAGGGCATTACAATTTTCCTCTCCCTTTCATTGATCAAATGCTGGATAGACTTGCAGGACAGGAGTATTACTGTTTTCTAGATGGGTACAGTGGGTACAATCAGATTATGATGGCCCCGCAAGATCAGTAGAAGACGACATTTACTTGCCCCTACAGAACTTTTGCTTTCAAATGGATGGCATTTGGGCTTTGCAATGCCCCAACAACGTTCCAAAGGTGCATGATGGCCATCTTTTCTGACTTGGTAGAATTAGTAGTCGAGGTGTTTATGAACGATTTTTCAGAGTTTGGGAAGTCATTTGTAGAGTGTCTAGAAAATTTGAAGAAGGTGCTGCAAAGATGTGAATAAACAAATCTGGTATTGAATTGGGAGAAATGTCACTTCATGGTGCAGGAGGGAATTGTGTTAGGGCATAGAGTCTCTAGCAAGGGCATCGAAGTAGACAAGGCGAAGATAGAGGCAATAGAGAAATTGCCCCCACCTGTGAATGTTGATGGCATCCGCAGCTTCTTAGGACACATCGATTTTTATCGCAGATTTATAAAGGATTTCTCGAAAATCTCTAAACCTCTTTATTCTTTACTTGAGAATGATACGGAATTTAACTTCACACCTTATTGTTTGCAGGCGTTCGACACACAGAAACATGCTCTCACGCATGCGCCGATAATAACAGCACCAGATTGGACGCAGCCTTTCAAACTAATGTGCGATGCCAGCGACTATGCTGTGGGAGCAGTTCCTGCTCAACGCAAAGGAAAGCTGCTGCATCCGATCTATTATGCCAGCAAAACTCTGATAGAGGCACAAATCAATTACACCACCATGGAGAAAGAATTATTAGCAGTGGTGTTTGCCTTTGAAAAGTTTAGAGCATATCTGGTAGGATCTAAGTGAAGGGATGAGAATCCCGGAGCGGAAGGGGATCTTCGTTGATGATTTTTGGGAAAACAAAATCTAAGTTCAAAGAAGAAAAACACAGGGCAAAAACTTTACCTTTGAAGAACTTTTCTTCAACGATTTCCCCTTGAACACCACCATCGAATCTTCCTCGCTATCCTCTTGGGTCTCGAGATCGTGCTTGTGGCAGCACCGTTTGGAATGAGTGGGAGTATTGAGAGAGAGCTTGAGAGAGATTGGGAGTTAACCTTCTTTTGTTCTGTGTTCTCTATTTTTTGCAGAACTGCAAAAAGAAGAACAAACAAAAGCAGTGACGTGGGGAGTTACCCTTGGTCACTTAACTGCCCACTCCCCTGCAATTTTGCAGGGGAGTTAAATATTAATAATAATATTAATAATATATATATATAATAATTAATTAATCATATTAATTAATAAATATTAATTAATTATTAATCTATTAATAATTAATTGATATATATATATATATATCAAATAATTAACACTTAATTATTTATCTCATAAATAAATAGAATCATATTCTATAGCATTTCTCTCGTATAACCTATAGTTCTAATGTATATCTTATGCACATTATTTTTAACCTATAGTTTTAATATGAATCTTATTCATATTAATTTTATTTGAATCTCATTCAAAGAATTTCTCTCATAATATATAGTTTTAATTTAGAATTAACTATATATTATAATGTATCAATATACATATAATCCCTGAAGTAATTTGAACAGTTCAAATTCTTCCAAAAACTTGATCCTCGTTTTACCCGTTATGAGCTAGCAAGGGGACCTAATGGACCTACATATCAGAAGCTCCAACGATACGAGATTAATCGGTCAAACTCATTGATCGAGTTAATCAACATTCGTTAACTACGGGTGTTAGGGTTGACTTTTTACTGCAGAAACATGTGTCGGTAGCACTGTTTGACCACGTTTTTGACCCATTTCCCATTATTATTTGCCAAAAATGACCACATATTCTTAAAGTAGAATATACATAGATTATTTTTGCATAAAAGTCAAACTATGGTACTTTAGAAAAAATATGAGATAAATGCGGTCAAAGATGGAAGAAAATAACAGAATTTTGGTTTTTGCAGAATTGCGCCCGGCGCATTTTTGGAGGGCAATTTGTCAAAACGCACGTTTTGATTAATGAAGGTCAAGGAGGACATTTCCCAAATGTTCAAAACCGTGAGTCCAAGTCCAAGTAAAGTAGTTAGGTGAATCTCAACCCTTTTCCACCTAAAATGGATGGGAGTTTCAACCAACCTATGGTGCTATAAAAGGAAGTCATCCATCCCTCAGCAAATCATCCCTTCCAAGCTTCATTTCATCTTCTTCTAGATGCTCTCTAGTTGTAGAACACGTTTTTAGAGTTTATGTTTATGTTCTAGTTGTTCATTTCTTCGTTTTTCACGCTTTTACCTTTCATATTGCTTTTAATTCAGTTTCTTACTTTTGTTCCTTGTTCATTCTATTATTTTAAAGTTCTTTAGCGAGTTTCAACTCCCCTCACGCTCCAGAGAGAAGAGGGTCAAGCTAGAACTCCTTGTACGACTTATTTATTCATTTAAATTCAATGAAAAATACTTTCTTTATGTTTTCTTGCATTTACTTTCATTTAAGTATGTTCTAAATTAGTTATCAACCTCCTTGTGGAATGCCTTAGTCAAATGATTTGATTTTCAACACGCTCGGGATTTTGTCCAGATTGCACCTGACACTTTTTTGGGTTGGTTTCTAAAAACTTCTCTTTACGTCTTTTTTCCATTTGGCCAGTGGGAACTTAATTTATACACCAAAGCCCGACCTTGGGAAATGTGAGTTAGGTAAAATAATTGGAAACCAATATGAGATGTGACTTAGGAATAAGTGCATAAAACATGGTTTTAGGCATAGGCCCTCTGACCCATAATGCAAATGAGTTGGTAGATATTCTCTAGGATTGTAATCACACATAGGAATATGATTGTAGGTTACCCTAGTCTCTGCAGAAACCAAAAGCGGTAGTGAAAGAGTAGAACTCAAATCCCAAGAAAAGTCAGGAATTGCGTCTGGTGCATTTTCCCAACATAGTATGTTTTCCATGTTTTGCATCAAAACTAAGGTAGGAGACAAGGAGGTTGAGTTTCATTAAATTGCTTTATAGTTAAAACCCCAAACAACAACATTTCACCATTATTTTCTTCCTAAATCACAATTGCATATTCGAACCATTTCACTGCATTACTTGATTTTGAAAAGCAACAAGTCCCTGAGGATTCGACCTTGGATTACTTCCAAGTATTACTTGTGACCGTGTGCGCTTGCACGAGTCTCTAATCTTTTTAAAGGTAGAGAAAATCCCAACAACGGGTCACTCCACTAAAGACCCGCAGTTGCACTGTTCTCACTACAGAATGTTTTCGTGTCCATACGACCATTAATGACAAGTCAATCCTTCACGAGTGCTCGTAACTCAATTTGGGTCAAATTACGTTTTACCCCTAAGTTACATCTTACCCCTTAAATATCACTGCTCCTCTAATGAACAACCCGGTTATGGTTCGACCAATAACCGGAAGTCCCTCTCGAGCCAATGAGAGGGTAGGGCCCCTTGTTCAAGTCCTAGAGTCAGCATTTAAGGGAACACTCATCTACTCCCCTAAAGTTGGGGAGGAATGAACTCCATCTCGTGAAGTTATGTTCCCAGCTCCCCACTCGGTCTCGTCTCCAAAATGGTAGGAATGTTGAGTCGGCGACTCGGGCCACTCTCACCCATACAGATCAAAGGACGAGCCCTCACGGGCAAGAGTCCATAACTCACTCAGGATTGAGAATGAGTTGCCTGGTCATCCTAAGAAACAGAAATCTATTAGTTAATGGTGTTACATCTAAAGATTGGCTATTTCGTGGTCCGGTCTTGTACAAACTCATTGTATAGGATACCCCCACTCGCATGTCTCCACACGAACGACCTGGATCGAGTCGTCTGTAACCTTTACAGAGTGGGCCGTATCCATAGTGTTGCCAGGATAAGGTACCCAGCCTTATCCATATACTATAGACCCTTTAGGTTATTCACGGGACATTATCCACTTGTATATCAGGGGTATATCAAACATATACCTCATATATCAGGGGTATATCAAATATATACCCAGTACATATACTGTCCCGGTTACACTAAAATAACCTCGGATGTTTAGTTTATTGGATTTTGGACAATGCAATGCTATGAATTCAACAACAAATTTATTGAATAAAACTTTATTGAATATACATTTGTTTTTACATAAATACAAACTACGAGTTTAGGGCAACACACCCAACACTAAGGTGACCGTTTATACAAACCACGCAGCACTGAAATATTTGCTCACAAAGAAGGATGCCAAACCGCAGCTGATTCGCTGGATTTTGCTATTGCAAGAGTTTGACATCGAGATCAAGGACAAAAAGGGAACGAAAAATTTGGTTGCTGACCACTTGTCCAGATTGACTAGTCTAGGAAGCTCCAAGGAAGAATCGGAAATTAGAGGAACATTTCCAGATGAGCAAGTGTTGGCGATTAAAGTCCTGAATGAAGAAGAAGAGCCATGGTTCACCGATCTCACTAATTATATCGCCAGTGGAATATTGCCAGCTAACATGAACAAGCAACAGCTGAACAAGCACCATATGGTGGACACTTCAGAGGACAGCTGACAGCAGCAAAAGTCTTCCAGAGTGGATACTTCTGGCCCAATATCTTCAAGGATGCATACGAGTTAGTTCAGCACTGTAACGAATGCCAGAGGATTGGAAACATCTCTAAGAGGTTTGAAATGCCTCTCACATACATCTTAGAGGTGGAGCTCTTCAATGTCTGGGGCATGGATTTTATGGGACCCTTCCCTCCATCAAATGGTTCATTCTATTAATGGTTGACTATGTATCAAAATTGGTTGAGACAGTGGCATGCGCCAGCAGTGATGCCAAAGTGGTCGCCAAGTTTCTTCATAAGCATATATTTACAAGGTTTGGCACACCCAAAGCCGTGATCAGTGACAAAGGCTCTTACTTCATCCACAAAGCGGTAGCATCACTCCTTGCTAAGTACAACATCAGACATAAAGTATCTACAACTTACCATCCGTAATCATATAGGCAAGCTAAGAGATCCAATAAGAAGATCAAAAGCATTCTGGAGAAAGTAGTTAGCACGAATCGAAGAGATTGAGCAATGAAGCTGATGATGCTTTATGAGCTTATCGCACTGCATGCAAAAATGCCTCTCGGTACTTCTCCATTCAAATTGGTTTTTGGAAAACCATGCCACCTCCCGTTAGAGCTGGAGCATAAGGCGTTCTGGGCCGTAAAAAAGCTGAATTTGGACCATGCTGCAGCAGGAGAGTGCGCGGCTTGCAATTGTTAGAGCTTGAGGAGTTTCGCAGAGATGTTTACGAAAATGCCAAAATATATAAGGAATAGACAAAACGATGGCATGATGCGAGAATCCAGCCAAGGCAGTTTGAAAAAGGCCAGCAAGTATTGCTTTACAACTCATGATTGAAGCTTTTCCCAGGAAAGCTCAAGTCTAGATGGTCATGTCTATTCTTAGTCTCACATGTATACTCTCATGGAGCCATCAAGGTGCAAGAAATGGATTCAGGAAGAGAATTCACGGTGAACGGGCAGAAGCTAAAGCATTAATATGGCGAGAACGTGGTGCAAGATGCTAGAGCCCACCACTTCGCCACATACTAAGAACAATCAACGAAGGAATAACGGAGCAGGATTTAAGGCCAAATCATTTTCATGCTCTCGCAATTTAGTTTTACATTTCAGATAGTTTAATTCATTTGTATTTCATCATTACAATTTAATTTTGTTAATTTTGCTTTGTATTCTCTCATTAGATTCTCCATAGAATTGGAGGAACTTGCTGTTGGCTTCACTTCCTCCTCTTGATTAGACATTATGAGCCTAGGGTGGTGAATTGTCTATTGCTGAAATTGAAAGGCATCCTGCTATCCTTGGTTCTCTCCCCAACTGGAAGTGGAGTGCTGCCTCCATCCCTTGCAATAAGAACAGGAGACGGCTAGTACATTGTTGATTCCATGGCTAGTTGACAATGCTGCAGCAGTGTTCATGTTCTTGACCATATTAGTTAGGTTGGTAATTTGAGCCTTCAATGAAGCCATTAAATCATCGTTAGCAGCTCCTTGACTAGTTCTGTCACTTAAGGCTCTTTGGATATGACCACTGATGGTTATTAGATACAATCCTTTCCAAAATATCTACTGCTTCCACATATGCTTTAGTTAATAAAGCCCCATTCGCTGAAGCATCCACCACCATCCTCATTGCTTCATTCAACCCACTATAGAAAGTATCAATTTGGATACACCTCGGTAGACCATGATGGGGGCATCTCCTTAGCAAATCTTTGAACCTTTCCCAAGATTCATTTATAGATTCTCCTTGCCTCTGTTGAAAATTATTAATTTCTCCCCTATACTTTGCGTTCTTACTTGGAGGAAAATACTTCATCAAGAATTTTTCAACAAGATCATTCCATGAAGTAATAGATTCAGCTAGCATAGAGTTCAACCAATTTCTCGCTCCATCCCTCAACGAATAAGGGAACAATTTCAACCTCAGTGCTTCCTTGGACACCCCTTGCATTTTGAAAGAATCACTCACTTCCAAGAAGTACCTCAAGTGCAGATGGGGGTCTTCATATGCATTCCCGTAGAACTGACCTACTGTTTGGAGCATTTGGAACATGACAGACTTTAATTCAAACCTTTCTGCTTCGATTTGTTGTTTTGCAATAACCGGATAGAAGCCATGAAATGCAGGAGCAACATATGCTCTAATTGCCCTTTCTCTGTCATCAGGCAACAGAATGGCATTAAGAGGAGGAACAACTGCTGGTACAGCCACCTCTCCTTTATTACTTCCTTCAACTTCTGGGTTGGGAACCACAGGGTTAGGATTTCTCAGTAATTGATCCATGGGGCCAACTACTACTTGTTGTCTACGTTGTACTCTTCTTCTTCGATGTAAAGTGCGTTATATCTTGTTCTCAAGTAGATATTCCAACCTTTACAGATCGTGCATTCACCTTCAAGATCCACCAAACAGTAGTTAAAAGAAATATTTCTAGCACACATTTTCTTAAGCAAAAACATAAAGTGTAAATCCCTGGCAACGGTGCCAAAAACTTATTGGTATTGTTTAAAACCCTTTGTGCAAGTGTACACAACCGTTGTAGCAAGTGACAAAAAGATCGTATCCACAGGGATTGATAACTAAACACTCCAATATTTGACTTAAGAAAACTAAATAAGTTTAGCAAAACTATGGTTGAATACAAACATGTTGGAAATTAAATGAAGTAGTGCCTAAAAAGCTTACTAACTAACTGAATAGAAAATAGATGAATACAGTTTGATTTTAGGAAATTGAATTAAACAGGGGTTAACTACTGATGTAACAAGGGTAAGGGGGAAGAGTTTATGTAACTTCTTATAGGCTCACGTAAACGATGCTACAGCATTAACAATGTTGATATACTGGCCAAACAGGCACGAAATCTTCCCAGATTTCCAAATTTTCTGCTATTCATGTTTTTAGACAAACTTGATAGCATATATACTCAGTTTATAACCTTGCTCGACGAGCCTTATTCCTAAGTATCCACGCTCTAAACTCAAGTAGATCTAACACGAGTTGAAGCCAAACACTTCCTATTACAATTTTCCAAGAGTTAATAAGAAGATATCCCAATATGTTGGTCAAGCACATCATAAAGCCAAAACAAAGTTTACAGTCCAAGAACAAGTTCACAACATCCTCCCCCTTACAAATAAACTTAGCTACTCAATGCCATACAAGAAAAGGGAATAAGAAAATACAAAACTCGTGCACTAAAGAGTACAAAAGAAGAAGAAAATGAAGAATAACAACAACTCTTCTCTCTTTGTTGTCTTCTTCAACGGTTTCTTGGGAGCTTTCTTGAAGTGAAAGTGAAGTGATGGGATGGGAAATGTTGGAGGCACGCTTAATTGCAAGCTTTTATGCCCCTCTTGATTTTAGGGCAACACAAATGATAAAGTGAGCCCCTACTCAGAATATCAGGTATTTTTCCATTTGACTGCATATTTCTCAAGTAAAAGCTGTCACTGTCAGCTCTATCTTTTCTGCATTTTTTATTCTGATGCTGCAGCATCAACAATGTTGCATCAAAACATTCAAAATTAGGCTATTATTCATAACTCTCAGCATTATTAGCAAATATAAGGAGGATGTTGAATTTATAACATTCTTTGCACAAAATTAGTGTAGATTGGGTGTTAGTGAGGCTATTCTTAGCTATTTTATATGAAATTTTGCACAAATGACTCTCTTTTGGAGAGTTATCACACCCCCAAACTTGAACTATTGCTTTTCCCAAGCAATGCTAATTCTACCTCTACACTCTCTAAAATGGAAAAAATAATGCATGCCAAAATCTCCCTCAAATGCCCATGATCCATTACTGCAGACAAAACCTTTATAATCTATTCAAGTCTCAAGCTAGCTAGAAATCAATCCATCCTTTGCACTAAGATTAAGGTTCTTTATTCACAAAAGACCACTTCATTCCATCCTTTCTCAAACTGACTTTCACTTTTCTAAAATGCTAGCTTGCTACTGCTCTTCTTAACAGCTATGGGCTAATAGCCATTCCGAACCCTGTAGCTCTTTTAGAAAAATTTTGTTTTTGTTTTTGTTTTTCTTTTTTTTTAATTAGACCTGAATTATAGGACCAAAATTTTTTCATAACTTTAAAAAAGATTGTAACTACAAAGGGGATTACAAGAATGAATACTATATTAAAATGAGAATCCCTCACCCCCAAACTTAAAATGAAGCATTGTCCTCAATGCTTAAGGAATGACTTTGAAGAAATAAGGACAATGCTCCCCCAAACTTAGAGTAGAGTGAAGATAGGATAGATGAAAATGGTATATGAAATACTTCCTATCTGAAGTGGTTCTAAAGGGGTGAATGTTGGCTAATTTTCTAAGGCCATTAGCTTGCTGGCAAGATGTGAAGAGGGATATACAGCTCTTGAAATTTGGCTAGGGTTAAATTTGTAGGGCTGACAGGGGATACTAATAGGGTGAAGTTATCCTTTGCTACATAAATACACCTTAGTCAAAGGGCAAGAATGAACTTATCTCTAACCGGCTATCTTAAAGAATAGGCTTCTAGAATTTTGTCTACAGACCAGTCATCAAGGCAATAATTTGGAATCAATCAACATTCATTTAGATTAGATTGTAATTTCTGCAATTTGTACGTTTTCCTACATTTAATTTCTGTGTTTATGTTTATGCCAAAGTAGTTTTTGTGTTTTTTCAGTCAATATGTGAACCCCCCTGCTGAAATTAATAAAGAAAAGTGTTAGAAAGCCTGTGTTCTCAACATCAATCTGTTGTCCTGCCCTTTGCATATAGTCTTGATGCTAGAGCCTGCTAGTGCGCATTTTTCCTGTAGATGCTGCAACATTTTTGTGAAAGTTAGCTTTCTTGTGTTCGCCCTCTGGTTCATTTTTGCATGCTCATGCCCTAGCATCCCTCTCATGTTACTGGCCCCAGGTAGCGCTTACCTTAGACAGCAATTTCAATGGCTCTCTATCCAAAGCCAACCCTTATCTTTGTATAGCTAGCATGGACCTCTTCTTTTAGATCCCCTTAGTTGTTAGCATTAGCCCTCCACACTCATGTATATATCTTGATAGCGAACATCATTGTATTTCTCATTTTACATTCACTTTAAGTTTGGGGGCATGCTAGAGCATTACATTCTAGTTGTCCTTAGCTGCATTAAGGACAATGCAACCTTTTAAGTTTGGGGGAGTGAACTTCCAGTTCTTATATCTTTACTAGCATTTGTATAGAACCATGAATCTTTCTAATCCTATAATTCAGTCCACAAAAAAAAACATCATCAATAAAGGAGGGGCTAGCAGCCCGCATCCAGAGCATAAAGAGGCTGTAGGATTAGGATGGGCTAGTAGCCCATGGTTAAAAAGCCCAAGTTGGTAGTGCAAAGTTTAAAGGTTTAGGCTAGTGAAAGGGGCTTGAGAAAGGAATCTCTAGGAGAAGTTAAGCTTGAGGTTGGGAAGTAGAAGGAAGCTAGAATTGGGTAGAAAATAACGTGTTCCAGAGTGTGAACACACTTAGGCTGCTTTCACTTCTTTGCTCCAGCTGAAGTACTTAGCAGAGTATATGTAAGTTCTAGCATTATTTATCAAAATGAAAGGTTTAGGCATAGGGCAGGATGCTTGAAGTACAGATTTCTAACGCTCTTCATTGGTGAACAAGGGAAAAGTGCATGCTCTTGCTTGGGGACAAGCAAGATTTTAAGTTTGGGGGTGTGATAACTCCCAAAAAGAGAGTTATTCTAGTGTATATTTGAGTGTTTTTATGCAAAGAATTGTCAAAGTGTGTAGGTTTTAGCTCGTAAATAGCCTAGATCAGATTAGAAAATGGAATCCGAGCTAAAAGTCCCCGGTCTTGAATGCTTTGGCTAAATATTGCGCTAAATGCTCTTATTTCTTCTGTAAATGCACAGGTTTGGAAGCAGAAGATTAAGTATGAAGAGAGTGTTAAATCTAGAGAAGAGTGAGCGAAGCATTTTCGAGACAGAGCAGATGAAAGCTAGAGCGAAGTAGAGCTGGAGCATGGATTCACTACACAGTAAAAGGGACATTTAACACTAATTGCCACACACATATCCCAATAGAGACACGTTTTTTAGAGCTCAAATGATAAGGACGACGAATCTCTCCATTTCCGGGGGTAGAAAGTTGACAACAGAAGGGATATTCCACTGTTGCATCAAGCTATCATCTTCTTCCTTGGTTTTTCTGCTATTTCCTTGAAATGAGTTGTCTTCTTCCTTTATCCATTGTATTTTCTTCGTTATCCATGAGTTAAACCCCATTTCGGGAGAGATTCATATGTTGTAATTGATGAACAACTGAACCTCTAGCTACTTTATTTGTTTTTAAATGAAGCTGCGTTTATTTCCTTTATCTTATCGAATATTGTTGGCCGCTTTGTTCTGTATGCTAGCTTCTGTATTGACCCGAGAGGGCTTACGGATTGCCGACTTGCTTTATTTGTGATTAGTATTTTTCTATAGTATTCTGTGGATGCTCAGGAATAGGGTCCCTAATCATGCCTAGAACTTGTTTTTTGCTTGGAAACTTAGCAACGGGAGTTGTGAGTATCCATGTTTGGGTGTCTCGGGAGAGAACCAAATCGAGTTGGGTACTAATGAATGTTTGTAAGCCAGATGGGAGGTTGAGAAATTTGTGAAAGCATGTTGAATCTCCCCCACTTTTCCATATATGTTAACTCCCCATTTTCGTGTTGTGTTATTCCTTCTTCCTGTTATCAGCTCTACGAAGTGTGTTTGCTATTGATATCTTTTACTACTTTGTTTATTATATTTCATTTAGTTACGACACAAACACCTATATTTCCTTGTTTTTACATTTTGGTATCTGCGAACATAGTTTAGATTATAATCCAAAGTCCCTATGGATTCGACCTCGTCTTGTGCTACAATCGACAAGTTTCGTGTATACTTGCACGTGTTGTCAACAAGGTTGTGTGGACGCAACAGAAGTCACAAGTGACACTGACCACCTCCCCGCTTCCTACCATAAATGATGGGGGTGAGAGGTTTTTTTTTCTCTTTTTTTATTTAATTATTTTCATTTAATTAAAACAATTTTAATAAAATCAAATTTAATTAATTACGAAAAAGAATTATAAATTTAATTAAGTTAAATCTAATTTAATTTTACCAAATTAACATAACCCATTAATTTAATTAAATCATATTTAATTAAATTAAACTTAAATTAATCAAACATATTAGAATCAAATTCTACTATTCATCCCTCCCATAATTTTGAATACAATTTAAAATAATCAACATACATTATATTAATTGCATCTTATACAATTAACATTAATTCCCTTTAACAAATTTGAACAATTTTCAATTTCTTTCCAAAACTAAGTTGTTGGGTTTTATGCCCTAAACTCGTGGTTTGTAAACATAAAACAAATATTTATTCAATAAAGTTGTTATTGATATTTCTCTTAGAATTGCATTAACTCAAATCCAATAAACTAACATCCGAAGTTATGTCATGTAATTGGAACAATATATAACAAATATATAGTATATATTTAATATACAACGTATATATTTGATATACAGTGTATATATATACAGTATATATTCGATATAGAAGTGGATAATGTTCTAGTAGTAATCTAAAGGGTCTATAATATATGGATAAGGTTGGGTACCTTATCCTGGTAACACTATGGATACAGCCCACTTTGTAATAGTTACAAATGACTTCATCCATGTCATTCGTGTATAGACATGCCAGTGGGAATATCCTATACAATGAGTTTGTACAAGACCAAACCACGAAATAACTAATCTTTAGCTAGAACACTGTTAGCTAATAGATTAATATTTCAATAGGATGACCAAATAACTCCATCTCAATCCTGAGTGAGTATGGACTCCTGCCTGTTAGGGCTCGTCCTTTAATTTGTATGGGTGAGAGTGGCCCGAGTCGCAGACTCAATATTCCTACTATTTTGGGGACGAGTCCGAGTAGGGAGCTGGGAATATAACTTTACAAGATGAAATTCACTCCTCCCCGACTTTAGGGAAGTAGATGAGTATTCCCTTACATGCTGACTCTGAGACTTGAACAAGGGGCCCCACCTTCTCACTGGCCCGAAAGGGACTTTTGGTTATTGGTCGAACCATAACCGGGTTGTTTATTAGAGGATCGGCGGTATTTAAGGAGCAAGATGTAACTTAGGGGTAAAACGGTAATTTGACCCAGCTAGAGTTATGAGCACTTGTGAATTATTGACTTACCGTTAATAGTCGTACATCCGTGGACACAAAAATATTCTGCAGTGCAAAGAGTGCAGTTGCCGCTCTTTAGTGGAGTTACCCACAGTTAACGAATGTTGATTAACTCAGTTAATGAGTTTGGCTGATTAATCTCGTATCGTTAGAGCTTCTGATCTATAGATCCATTAGGTCCCCTTGCTAGCTCACAACGGGTAAAATGGGGATCAAGATTTTGAGAGAATTTGAAATGTTCAAATTATACATCATGGAATGTATATAATGTATATTATGATACATTATATACATAGTTTATTTTTGAATAATGATTCAAATTCAACTATATCTTATGAGAGAAATATTTGAATAGGATTCAAATAATTAATATGTATTGGATTCATATTAAAAATATATGTTATACGAGAGAGATGCATTTGAATATGATTCAAATATATAGTTTTAACTAAATATGCGATATTTAATTAAAAGTTAAATTATTAATTGTTAATTAATGATTTATTTAATTAATATTTTTATTTAAATTAATTAATTATTAATTATATTAATAATTATGAATTAAGTTAATTAATTATTAATTAGATTAATAATATTAATTTAATTAATTAATTAATTGTTAATTGATTTAATTAATTTGTGTATTATTAATTAAAAAGAGGAAGATATCCGGATGGTTTTGGGATTTCGCTTAGATTCAGGAGAAGATATCCTATATTCAAAAGGATAAGATATCCTAATGGTCTTAGGATTTTCTCTCTCTATAAATATAATAGTAAGTTGAACTCTAAAGGAATGGTAAAATGCTAAAAGCTTGAAATCTCTAAACTCTCTTACTCTCTCAATCCTCTGCAATTGGATCCCACAATCCGGATTCTTGACCGAGAGACATAACAAGGAAGATCAAGTAGTGTTGTCTCATTGAGATCACACGAAAAAAAATCTTCAAAATGCCTGGCGGCTGGATCCATTCAGACTTCCAGTAAGAATGTACTATAGGGGGAGACATGGTGTAGGCTTTCCACCACCCCGCGGGCCCTATGGCCTAAGTGAGCTACTCCATGGCATATGTATGTGTCATGACGTGGGTGAATGTTGCAAAACCAAGGTCTTTGGCTTCTTCCTTCGTAAATGAAGAATCTCAAGGACAATGTTAGATGACATGAGTGTGTCGGCATTACGCCTCATCCAATGGGTCGGAAGTTGTGACACGAGGTTGTTGTTCGGTACGGTATGCTCAAATGACTTGGCATGAGCGCATGGGTCGTCGTGTCATGATAATGTTGAAATGATGGATGTTCGAGACAACCTTGATACAAAGTAAAGACACGTGGGTTTATTCTCGATAATGGTGCCCAAATGATTGACTTGCAAAGTCAAATGACACCCCAATGCTCGAGGTGGCATTGTAATGCATTGATGGGGCTTGATAATGTCCCAGTTGGAAAGGTTAAGCCATTCCTTGTCCGATTGTCGATAGGAATCATCCGAGGAAGACCCGGTAAACTTGTTAAGCTTCTTATTGTTGGGTTTGGTGTCTTTAGCTCGTGTATTTGTAATTTATGAACAAATTATTTATTCAATAAAGAGTTATCTTATTATTTCTTTGCATTACTCGTATTCCAATAAACTAAGATCCAAGGTTATTTAATGTAATTGGAACAGTATATATTCGATATACAGTATATATTTAATATACAATGTATATTTTTGATATACCGTATATATTTGATATACAATTGGATAATGTTCTAGTAATAACCTAAATGATATATAGTACATGGATAAGATTGGGTACCTTATCCTAGTAACACTACGACCCACATTGTAATAGTTACAAACGACTTTATCCAGGTCGTTCATGTAGAGACATGCGAGTGGGGGTATCCTATACAATGAGTTTGTATAAGACCACACCGCAAAATAATTAATCATTTGCTCTAACACCATTAGTTAGTAGATTGTTATCTCATAGGATGGTCAGGTAACTTCAACTTAATCCCAAGCGAGTTATGACTCCTACCTATAAGGAATCATCCTTTGATTTGTATGGGTGAGAGTGGCAAGACTGAATGGGGAGCTGGAAACGTAACTACGCAAGATGGAATTCACTTCTTCCCGACTTTAGGGAAGTAGATAAGTGTTCCCTTACATGCAGACTCCGAGACTTGAACAAGAAGTCCCACCCTAGAGGGATTTCCAGTTATTGGTTGAACCATAACCGAGTTGTTTATTAGAGGAGTAGTGGTATTTAAGGAGCAAGATGTAACTCAGGGGTAAAACGATAATTTGACCTAGCTAGAGTTACGAGCACTCTGAATGATTGATTTACCGTTAATGGTCGTACATCCGTGGACACGAAAATATTCTATAGTGAGAAGAGTGCAGCTGCAGGTCTTTAGTGTAGTGACCTGCAGTTAACGAATGTTGATTAACTCGGTTAATGAGTTTGACTGATTGATCTCATATCGTTGAAGCTTCTGATCTGTAGGTCCATTATGTCCCCTTGCTAGCTCACAACGGGTAAAACGAGGATCACGATTTTGAGAGAATGTTCAAATTATATATCAGGAAATATATATAATGTATATTATGATACATTATGCATATCGTTTTTTTTTTTAATAAAAATTCAATAATTAAACTATATGTTATGAGAGAAATATTTGAATAGGATTCAAATAATTAATATGAATTAGATTCATATTAAAACTATAGGTTATACAAGAGAGATACATTTGAATATAATTCAAATATATAATTGGAATTAAATATGTGATGTTTAATTAAAAGTAAAATAATTTAATTGTTAATTATTTATTAATTTACTTAATATTTGGATTTAAATTAATTAATTATTAATTAGATTAATAATTAATAATTAAATTAATTAATTCTTAATTGATTTGTTTATTATTAATTAAAAAGAAGAAGATATCTTGATGGCTTTGGGATTTTCCCTGGATTCCTAATGGTCTTAGTAGGATTTTCTCTCCCTATAAATATAACAGTAAGCTGAACCCTAAAAGGATGTTAAAGGCTTGAAATCTCTCTCCGGGTATGCATTTAACACAATAGAAGTGCGCCATGGATCTTCTAAGCCACCATGGAATGCTTCACAGGTTGCACATATGTAAATCATGCCTTTTATCGAGAGTTCTTACCTCATCAACTTTGAAAGTCTCAATATGCTCTAAAAGCATTTCCAACTACAAATGTGTAAGATAACAATTGAATCTCCAAGTGGGACCTTTTGCTCGCATTGTATCATTTGGTCTACGTACTGGAATAGAATGAATCATGTCACTCGGAATTTCGAAGAGTGAATCTTCTCTTTTAGATCCTGGCTTTTTTAGCTCGCTGCTCGCTTTTGTCTCGCGTTCATGAGGTGTTAGGTGTGTTGCCCTAAACTCGTAGTTTGTATTTATGTAAAAACAAATATATATTCAATAAAGTTTTATTCAATAAATTTCTTGTTGAATTAATAGCATTGCATTGTCCAAAATCCAATAAACTAAACATCCAAGGTTATTATCATGTAACCGGGACAATATATATACTGAATATATATTTGATATACTAGGTATATATTTGATATACCTCTAATATACAAGGTATATATTTGATATACGAGTGGATAATGTCACGTGAATAACCTTAACGGTCTATAGTATATGGATAAAGTTGGGTACCTTATCCTGGCAACACTATGGATACGGCCCACTCTGTAAATGTTACAGACGACTTGATGTAGGTCGTTCGTGTGGAGACATGTGAGTGAGGGTATCATATACAATGAGTTTGTATAATACTGGACTGCGAAATAGCCAATCACAATTTGCTATTTCATAGGATGACCAGACAACTCATTCTCAATCCTGAGTGAGTTATGGACTCCTGCCTGTGAGGGCTCGTCCTTTGATCTATATGGGTGAGAGTGGCCTGAGTTGCCGACTTAATATTCCTACCATTTTGGGGACAAGACCGAGTGGGGAGCTGGAAACATAACTTCACAAGATAGAATTCACTCCTCCCCGACTTTAAGGGAGTAGATAAGTGTTCTTTTAAATACTGACTCCGAGACTTGAACAAGGGGCCCCACCCTCTCACTGGCCCGAGAGGAACTTCCGGTTATTGGTCGGACCATAACCGGGTTGTTCATTAGAGGAGCAGTGGTATTTAAGGAGTAAGATGTAATTCAGGGGTAAAATGGTAATTTGACCCAGCTTGAGTTACGAACACTCGTGAAGGATTGACTTGTCATTAATGGTTGTATATCCGTGGACATAAAAATATTCTGCAGTGAGAAAAGTACAGCTGCGAGTCTTTAGTGAAGTTACCCATAGTTAACGAATGTTGATTACTCGGTCAATGAGTTTGACCGATTAATCTCGTATCGTTGGAGTTTCTGATCTGTAGGTCCATTAAGTCCCCTTGCTAGCTCATAACGGGTAAAACGAGGATCAAGTTTTTGGAAAATTTGAAATGTTCAAATTGCTCAGGGATTATATGTATAATGATACATTATAATAGATAGTTAATTCTAATTGAAACTATATATTATGAGAGAAATTATTTGAATGAGATTCAAATAAAATTGATATGAATATGATTCATAGTAAAACTATAGGTTAAAAATAATGTGCATAAGATGTAAATTACAACTATAGGTTATATGAGAGAAATCCTATAGAATATGATCATATTTTTGTAATAAATAATTAAGTGTTAATTATATATTTGATTTATATATGTATATATTAATTGTTAATTAGATTAATAATTAATTGTTATTTATTAATTAATATGATTAAATAATTAAATAAATAAATAAATATATTAATTATTAATAATATTAATAATATTAATAAATAATATTATAATTAATATATATAACTCCCTTGCAAAAATACAGGCAGTGGGGAGTTAAGTGACGTGGGGTAACTCCCCACATCACTATTTTTTGGTTTGTTTTTTGTAGAAAAATGCTAAGCCAAGAACAGAACTCCAATCGAGCAACCATTTTCTCTCCATCTCAATATCTCTCAATTCTCTCTCTCGTTCCAAAGAAACGCTCCCACAAGTGAGTTCTCGGTACCCAGAGGATAGCACAGAAGGTCTATTGGTGGTGTTCGTTGGTTTAATCCATTGAAGAAGTGTTCTTCAAAGGTAAAAAAAAAATTCTTTCCCCTGTATTTTCATCTTTGAACCTTTGATTTTGTATCTCAAAATTGGTGAACAAAGATCCGCTTCCGCTCCAGGATTCACATCTCATCATGAGGCAGGGGAGATGAAAGCAGATCAGTTCGGATCCTCCCACATGTTCAATTTTTTTTTTGCGGTTTCCCATAGAATTTGACCAGACGTGCTCGGAATCGTGTCGTAAAGTTTCGTTGTTCGTTCCGTCGTCGACCCTACCTATGTTTCTACGATGGCTCACCTTTTTTTTAATTCAGCGAGGTGTGCGAATAATTTTTGAGATTCGAATTGGTTCAAAGGCTCGGGACCAAGGAGCGTAGCTGCTATTTTCATTGGGAGTGAATAACGCTAGGACCGTATGGCAGTAGTCTGTATTTATTCACCCCAAGAATGAACGGGACTTTGTCTCACGGGATGATTTTATTAACACGTCTCGACTAGAAATGCAACTCTCTTACTCTCTCAATCCTTTGCAATTGGATCCCACAATCTGGATTCTTGACCGAGAGACATAGCAATGAAGATCAAGTGGTGTTGTCTCATTGGGATCATACGAAGAATAATCTTCAAAGGTAAAATCCAACATTCTTCCTTGATTTATATTTTTTTTTCTGTGTTTTAAATTTCAAAAGAAATTCAAGAACGCATTCTACTGCTTCCGTTCCGGGATTCACATCCCCTTCACTTATGAATTAGATATGCGGTAGGAATGGTCTTAAAAGTGTTTGATGGACCTGATAAGCTAGTCACGACATACTTAAGCTACAAGAATCACCTGATAGGACCCGATAAGCCTTATAAGCTAGTTATGATCCCGTCAAAGGTTTGAACTCGTCTCGTGAAGTTTTAGATAGATGTAGAAGCGTGACGACCGTGTTGTTGGGAACTAAGATGATGGAATTGAGTTAAAAAGAAAGAATCTCACCTAAGATCAGACCAAGCCACAAAGGGTGCGAAAAGTATGTTTTACCTATAGTTCCCTTTAAGGCTGGCCATGATCGAGGTAAGATCATGGCACTCGTGATAAAAAAAGTATGATCGTTACATTTGGTATCAGAACCACATTTTTGTGTGTAGTTAGATAGAAAGACAACTCAATTGCTAAAGCGAAGACTCTATAAGTGCGTTAAGAGTGCCAAGATGGCATGATTGTTGTGCCAATTAGTATCAGAGAAGAAAAGAAGGGGTTGAAGTCGGACTCATCCTTGTGACCCAATAGTGTCAGATGTAATCATTTGATTGAGGGGAGTCCAACCCGTCAGAAAGAAAAAATCAATCTCATTTGTTCAGGGCTTTGGTACCCAGTTGGTCAAGAGTTGATCAGAAGGTGAACTAGGCAGGGTGCCTTCAAAAAAGCCATTATCGTCAGAGGGATAGTGTTAGTGGCTATCAGTAGAAAGTCGGGGGTCAATATGACATACATCGGTCAAGTGCAAGAGGTGCATCAAGCATGTCCACAAGTGGTGGACAGTTTGGCTGATTCAACAGCTAGTTGAGAGAGGGGAAGTAACTCGAGATAATGGGTTATTTGTTCTTAGTCGGTGTTCAGAGTCAGTTGAGCACCTGTCCCTTTAGTTGTTCTGGTTAGGTATACAAGCTTGCATGTGTGCCTTAGAGAATGGGTCACGTTGCATGACGATCCTAAGCAGACAGTTTTGCAAAGAAGTTGTTGACGCTAGTATTTGCTTAAGTGAAAGGGAGCCAAATTGGAAAAGTAGTGGCTAGAAGATTTCAGTGTGAATCGTCATTGCAATGTATTTGCCATATTGGGTGGCGTGGGTAGAGTTGGTGGAAAGGGAGTGCCAATCGTGAGGCATCCTGTGTGAGAAGCTTTTGTACTTCGTTACAATTGTTTTGGCGCCACTATAAGAATACTTAGTGATTGGCAGTGCGCCTCACCTTGGGGTGCACCGCTTTGTGCCACTCAGACAATATATGCTAGTGTTGTGAGTTTGGGCAGTGTGCCCCTAGCTAAGGTGAGAGTATGACGAAGTTGTTCTCCATGTTCTGTGAGGTGATCCTTGGGCCAAGTGTAACAGTTGGGCGCAGAAAGGTTCACAAATGGGATAGCAAGCATTGTGCGTTGTCATGGTGATGTTGCGAGTCTGGGGGCTAAGTCCAACAATAAGGCACGAGAAGGTCGTGGGTGGGATAGCTTAGAGTCAGTGAGTAGTTCCATATTCATTTTGGTGCATAAGTTTTTCGGTGAGTCAGTTAGCAACCAATCTTAAGTTTCACGTCTCCCCTAGATGTTTCCGAGTTTAAGTAGGTGAGAGTGTTACAACCCAACGTGTTATAAGTGGTTTGTACCCATGACTATGATATCCAGGATGATGACAGTTTAACTGTGGGAGAATATGACAACCATACTAGAAGAGAGTATGTTGTGACGTTCACAAAATGGAGTGTGCCGATGTGTATGTGATGTCCATTGAGCCATGTTTAAGACTAAGAGAGAAGTGTCATGATGCAACCAAGGAGAATGATGCATCACCTAACGCAACAAGATGATGCACGTAGGAAAGCCTAGCTAAGGCGCAAGCAAGATTAGTTGCAATGGCAATGTCAATGACAAACTTAGTGGGGGCCAATTGGGGACTCAAGCCATGACTCAAGAAGTTGGGGTTCCATTAAAAGTTTGGACAACATTCGTTCTACGCTGGCAAACGACTCCTTGCGACTTTGAACGTACACGACTACTAAAGAAGGAATGCCTTAGAATGTGTTGATGTAGGATTCTGTCGAGCCACGAAAGGTCGGCCATGTGGAAATGAGGGGCAAGCTAGTGAGTTGAGAACCTTAAGCAAGAGGGACCTGCAAAATGAACAAACACTTTGACGCTAAAGTTAGACGAGGCAAGCTACAGTAATTTGTTCTTAGAGCAAAATTGCGTACATGAGTAACAAGGCAAAGTGTCCCTTTTATAGGGGGGGGGGAGGGGGGGGGGGGGGTCAAATCGCTCCAACTGGCGGTTCTTCGTCATTGATCATCAAATGTGACCCCTGTGAATTTTTTTTTTCCTTCTTCGTGTGTGAAGGTCTTTGTGTATGTGTTGCCCAAGCCATTTCACCTAGATTGTTAAAATTACCATATCATGTCATCATCAATTATTAACTCCATTAACAACAGGGATTGATTATAAGACATTATAAATACGTATAGACTAACATTAAACAATTTAAAGTGTAAGGATCACAATAAAATAACTGGCATATCATAGGGATTAAATATACAATTTGACTTCAATATACTTCACACCTAAAAGTACATTATTCTTTAAAACTCTCACATGTTGTTTAAAAAAATTAAATTCTTCAAAAAAAAAAAAATTAAAATTTTGAAAACGGTAGTTGTAGGAACCCACTTGATGGGCAAGTTCATAAATTACAATATACAAAGAGCCTTGTGCAAAAGCAAACAAAAGCAAGCTTTCCTTTTTAAATTTAAATAAATTAAATTACTTAACAAATTAAAAATGCATTGCTTTTAAGAAAAGCGAGTGACCCAAATTATAAATAAATAAAATAAACTTTTCTTTATATAATTTAAATTATATATTATTTTATTAATTAATTAAAATAAAAAAGTGGGACCCACAGTTATCATGCGCCTTCAAGGACAAACACAAAGCCATTCGTCTGTATTCCCCTTGTGGCTTTAATATAATTTTGCAGCAAAATTGATTTCAGCCTTTTTCCAATTTTATTTCTCCAACTCGGCGATTCGATTCCCCCATTTTTCACTATCAGCGATGCTTCCGCCATGACGCCGTCGATTTAAGCTCCGGTGATCTCTCTACTTTCAGACTCTGCCGGGTTCTGTACGTTCCGTTCCCGGTATTGATCTGATTCTCCGGTTCTTTTCTGATAAATTGCTGTACTGGAATTCAAACGTATGGATTTTTGTTTTGCTTTCTTTCTTGATGTGTAATGGAGTCAATAAGTTAATTGATTCGAGCTTGCTGTGACTGGTATGCTTGTGTTCAGTTTTGGCAATGAAGAAAAGCATATCTAAGATTCCGGAATTCGATTTTAGTTCATTTTTCTTCACTATTTGCTTTGCGAACTAGAGGAGCTTCTTAGGAAGTCGGATTGCAAGTTTCCAGTTCAATCGTGTTCTGAAAAGCTTATGTTTTGTAATGGATCTTTTAAGTTACCACTTCCGGTTTTGTTCGATCTTCCATCATTTCTTTGAAGTTGTAAGCTCTTTCAAAATTTGAATTGAGTACTTATTGGATGGTTATGTCACCTCTTCGGGTGATAAGGTTGTGCTGGTTTTGATTTTAGTGGCGTTGATGAGGTTTATTGTTCTACCTCTCGTCTGAATGACTTTAATTAGTATTTAACGATTTCTCATGAATGGTATAACTTCAATGCAACTTCAAGAGAGGGGCTAACCGAGGCACCCTTCTGGTAAGATTGAAATTTTAGTTGCTCCAGTGATTCAATTGTAGGAGACTCTCCTTCTATTTCATCTGGTGAATTCAAGAATATGCGTCTTATCGTCACAGTTTTTGGTTGGCCAAGTCCTGTCAGTTATAAGATAATCTGTGCATTCCAAATTTCTGAAGGCATTCTCAGTTCTGTGGATCATTATCTTCTTAAGCTTTAAGTTATTACGCTATTTTACATTTTAGTTTACATTGCTGATTTTAGACCAAGAATTAGTTGCAATTAAGCGAAAGTTGAGTTGGTGTTATTCCTCCCTCTTTCCCTTTGTTTTACTACCGCCCTATGTGTGGTTACTTTGGCTCTCTCTCTCTTTAAGATTTTGCTTCTCTGATATTGAGTTTTATTGTGCACTAACATCAGTAAAGCAATGCCTTGACATTTGTGAGAAATGTTGCTTGATTGTGTTTTCTAATACTTTTATGTGGACTGTTCTGATTATTAATGGATGGTGGCCAACAGGTGTCTTTGGTTGCTTGAGGGGGTGGAAGCCTTCTCAGAAATAAATTTTGAGTGCCGCAGATGAGGTATAACTGATGTTATTGGCAGTAGAAGGAGGAGGGTTCTTTTCTTCTTCAGCATCTGGGTATAGCAAGGGTCTGACCCTTCTTCTTTTGGGTCAAAAGGACGAAGATAAACCCATGAGAGTTTCTCCGTGGAATCATTACCAGTTGGTGGACCAAGAATCAGAATCTGACCTCCAGCTGGCTTCCACAAAGAATCGCATTTCCCGCGGCTGTGCCTCCTTTGTTTGCTTTGGTCGCACTTCCGCAGGGCTTGACAGTTCACCTTCTCCGCTTAAAGTAGGCCCAACCTTACCACATGATTCTTTGCCTGGGCCTTTAAGTACTAATACAGGGAAAGATGAAGTTCCTATTGTGAATGATGGTAATAGTTTGAGAAATATAGCCCTTAAAAGTAGCTTGAAAAAGCCCAATAATGGTATTTCAATTTCTCATCAGAATGCTCATGAAAGTGAAACAATGAGTAAAAAGGATGGTGATATACGTTGTCCTACTGATAGAAGAAAAGTTCAGTGGAATGATGCTTGTGGGAGTGAACTGGTAGAGATCAGGGAATTTGAGCCCAGGTATCAATGTTTCTTTACATTTTATTTTAAAGCACAAAACTTATTTATCTCTGTTGATTTCCTTTATCTTGTTCCTTCTCTGCCTTTGAAGAATTGCTAGTAGGATTCTATTTTGGGCCTCAACATTATCCTTGGAATAGATATTCTGATTATTTTCTACCTTTGTTTATATGCTAATTCCCTTGTTCGTTTAGAGCTGAATTTTGTTGTTCTTTTGCTGATAGTCTATACATCTTCTACCCCATGTCTTTAGTTAAACTTAGCTGATTAGGGCTTACTATTGATTGTATCATTGTTTTGGTACCTTTGACTACTTCAAGTGTCTTTTCTGTTGAATTTTTATTTTTTGTAAGAAACCATGTGCCAAACCAAAAGGAGTCTTGAAAAAGAATAATAATTTGAATAAGGTTTTCCTTTATTTTTTTTGTGATAAAAAATAAAGGATATAACATAAAATCTTTGACTCACACATAAGCCCAAATATAGGCGCTGAGGCGAGCGATTCATTATGTGACAATTTGAAATTATTTTAAGTTTTCTTGGCTTGGAGTGAACGATGAATCATGTGATCATACTCCTTGTAGGGGGATTTTGAGAAATCTTCTCACTTCAAAACCAGTTTAATACTCTAGTCTTTTATTGAAATGTTTAGATTTAGAAGTCCTTGATTTGTTTATTTTTGAAATCAAGTGACTATTGGGAACGTAGTCCATCAATGTCAACCCTTACAATGCATGGACCTGGTAATAACGACTAGAAAATTTCAATAGGCTTTGAAAAATGAGGCCCCTGGCTTGTACAACTCTTCAAAATTCTGTTGGAAGGGATTAAACATTTTAAGCATGACTTACTAAAAATGTTCCACGACTTATCTCTCCACAATGGTGCTTCATTTGCAAGGATAGCCTATGAATAACCTTGAAACACAACAGCACATCTGTCACCTGTGAGTATGCTAGAAAATTTTGGGACTTCCTCTTATCGACCCTTCCAAATGATCCAATGCCCTTCCTCTCTCGTTCTTGGTAATCACCGTCTAATCCTACTACATTTGATTGCTAAGGAATCTCATAAGATATTAAATCTTAGATAGGTGGCCACCATGGTTTGAATCCATTCCTTCTAAGTCCTTTATTATTTATGATAATCACCATTTTCAAAAAGGAAAATAAGCTTATTTGGATGAATTTTTTAGAGCTTTCCTACGGGTTACGTGACAAGAAGGAAATCGTAGAATCTTAAAAGAAAAAAAACTTTCTTTTGGCCAGACGCCATTTTTTTCCTTGTGATTACTTGGTAAATGCTCGCGTCTTTTTCGTAGCTATAATTTTTCTTATCTTCTATCCAATTGGAGGAGCTTTTTGTAACTCATTTAGATTGAGATTTATTCCCTTTTTGTAATTTCACACCATCAATGAAATTGTTTCTTACCAAGAAATAAAAAAAGACTTATCTCTAACTAGTAAAATCATTGTTCCGGTAAATGGAACTCTTTCTACTCTAATTCCTAAGAAAACTTGCCCAAGTAAAGTGTCCAAACTCAGACTTATCAGTATAGCCAGGGGAGTGTACCTTCTGACTAAAACTCTAGATGAAAGGCTCAAGTATGTGCTTCCCAATATCATTTCTACTCGCCAATTTGCTTTGTTGCAGGAAAATAGCTTACTGACCTTATCCTTATTGCCTAACTCGGTGGTTATCTTTAAGCTTAACATTTTGAAAGCCTTTGAAAAAATTAGTGGGGACTTTCTAGACACTATTTTATTAATGCGAAGTCGAGAGGCAAAATAAAGGCCAGAAGAGGAATCCATTGACCCTATCTCCCTCTCGTAGTTCTTGCTGTTAACAATCTTAGTCGTATTCTGGAGAAAAAGTTTTGCCTGATGGTCTTATTGAAGGTTCTATAGTGGAGTGATAATATCCAAAATTTGCATCTTCAGTTGATAACACATAGTTCTTGCTGTTAACAATCTTAGTCGTATTCTGGAGAAAAAGTTTTGCCTGATGGTCTTATTGAAGGTTATATAGTGGAGTGATAATATCCAAAATTTGCATCTTCAGTTGATAACACATTCCAACCATCATGGTATGACCTAGTGGTTAATAAGGACCAATGTAAATAGCAAGGGACTCAAAGGAAATGAGTTCAAACCATGGTGGCCACCTATCTAGGATTTAATATCCTATAAGTTACCTTGACAACCAAACATAGTAGGGTCAGGCGGTTGTCCTGTGATATTAGTCGAGGTGCGTGCGTGCAAGTTTGTCCGGACACTCACGGATATAAAAAAAAGGGTTGATGACACATTCCTTTTTCTATCTTTAAAATTGGTGAGTTGAGAAACCTCTTCAACCTCATCAATATCCTAAATCTGCTTCAGGCCTCAAAATACAAAATTTTAAATCTATGACTGCTGTTATACGCACAAGCTACGTAGATATGGGGCCTTAAAGCAGGAACGTGGAATTGTAGCATTGGCACCCTCCCGATGATACCTTGGAATGCCATCTTGGCAGTAACTTAAAGGCCATTTCTTTCTGGAATCCTATTTTGGAAAAAAAATTAAGTAAGAAGTAGATTCCAGAATGGACTTGGTGGAAGCTTGTTTTTAGTGATAGGTATTGTACTCATTGAGAATAACTAAGAACTAGTGCAGTGTTTTAGAATCCCGAGTTCAAAATGTGAGGCCAGTTCCGAGAGAGCCAGCTTCTAACCAACGTTGAACAAATACCTGGTAAGCACAGTAGACATATGTCAGAAACTAGTTGAACAAATCATGTGGTGAACACTTGTTAAACGCAAAAACACTTATCTTGAATGATTTGACATAATTCATTCTATCATTAATGCATAAGCATCATAAACTAAAACAACTTTTTAGCCCATCATTGAAATATATGTATATATATATATATATTTAAAAAGGGTCATATTATAATAGAAGCATCGTTGTCATGTCCACTCTAGATTTTTAAAAACTAAAGTACCGTTGTGTTCATGTTTTGTCATGTCATGTCTATGTTCGTACTCAGCTGATGACATAATTTTTTTTTGTATTGATGATCAAAGTATGATTTGCAATCTGTTTAAGGTAGTTAAGAGCTGACCAAGTGCACAAAAGCCATGCGATCCTATCCGCTCTCCCCACCTTCCCCATCCCCTTGCCCACCCGTCACCCTACACCACCACCACACCACAACCTCCGATGGCCCTTCTCCTCCTAACCTCCTCCTTCTCCCACCCAGCCGCCTACACGATCAGTATAAGCCACCGGAATTATCTAGCCCGAAAGGTAGAAATAGAACAAAAAACCTTCATTATCAAGGTGGATGAACTCTTCTGAGGTAGCCGAGCACGTTTTGAGATTGGTAGGGATGCCACCTACTCCCTCTCACTCACTTGGGCCTCCATCTCTTGGCTTCTTTCCACCACAAACCTTCTGTTAGACTCCCCTCTCACCCACGAGTTCTTTAAGGAACACCGCAATGATGATTACACGTTGTGGATAGAAAACTAAGCAACAAGAGGGGATACTGGCTGGAAATTAATAAACTAGACTGCAATGGAGGTAAGAACAAACTCATGCTCCCTTCGGGTGAGGGGAAAGGGGGATGGAAGGCCTTCCACACCCTTATAAACAACTATCCATTTGCGGACAAGCCACAAAAGCTCCCACTGCCAAACCAGGACATCTCTTCACCCGCTCCTCGACAACCCTATCCCATCACCTCTGAGCTGCCACAGTCCCCTGTACACACCACCCATACCATGAGCTCTCTAATTCGCTTGACCTTGTTTCCAGAGACCTTTGCTTGGAGCAGATGGATAATAGTGCAGTGTCACTCTTTTCATGATGACTGGCACTCCATTCTCCGGTCCATACCGGAATTGATTAGTGAGTTTTGTTCCCTTAGCCTCGTACATGCTCACAAAGCCCTCCTTAGATGTGAAGATGGACAACAAGCAAAGTCCCTCACATCAGTTGATGATTGGCAGCCCATTGGCCCTTGCAAACTCCGCTTCCTCCCATGGAGTACTAACAACATGAACTCAAACCGACAAGTCCCATCCTATGGCGGTTGGATCACTATTAGAGATCTTCCCCTGTGTCTACACAGTCATCCCATACATTGGGAACAAATGTGGAGCTTTTATAGAAGTATCAAAGACTTCATCCAACCTTAGAAACCTCATGGAGCTAAAGATTAAGGTCAAAGGAAATGATACTAGCTTCATCCCCGCGATGGTGGAGCTCCCACCGGCCATTACTCATGAGGATGCCCTCACAATCCTCATAGACCCTTTCTTCAACGACTGGAACCTGATCGGTACTTAGGGCAAAAACCCCAGCTCTTTACAGCACCACTCCAGGGGATTGGCTAGAAATTTGATTGCTTGATGCCGGACTCTCGCTGGAACCACCAGGGACCCACCCATCGAGAGATGTCACGACAAACACAACAACATTCTCGATGAACCAGCTCCTACTATCACACTGACAGATGTTGTTGACAGCAATTTGGAGAGAGTATGGTATCTCTACTAGCACACAAATCACAAAACAGATCGCAAAGGATTGGGGCTTTGCATCAGGGAGTTGACCAAGCATCTATTTGGGTCTTCCTTTAAATGGTAACCCTACAAGGGAGGCTTTTTGGATACCAATTATTGAAAGGATCCAAAACCGCCTTAGCAAATGGAGCAACATCTTTATCTCTAAAGAGGGGAGACTCACCATCCTCCAATCGGTCCTCACAGACTTACCTATCTACTATCTTTCAATTTTCAAAATATGCAGTAAAGCGGCTGATCTCATAGGCAAAGTTTTCAGAGATTTTCTGGGAAGGACCGAATACAAATGGGAAGCCTCATCTCATAAATTGGACTTGCACCCAACTTCCAATTTGTGAAGGAGGCCGCGGTGTTGTGAACATTAAACACAGAAACCGAGCCTTACTATCCAAATGGATTTGGAGATACATCACCAAGCCAAACCAACTGTGGAGGAAGCTCATCTCAGCAAAATACACAGGTTCTCTCTCGGATACTTGGCCAAAAATTCGATCTAATGTTTACAAAGGACCATGGACTGGAATCTTTCAACAAACCAGCTTTGTCAAGAAGTTTGCGATTTGCAGAGTAGGAGAAATTAGCCAAATCAGCTTCTGGAGGGATAGGTGGCTCACCCATGGAACTTTGGACAGCCTCTTCCCAAACCTGTTTGCCATCTCGACCAACAAAGAGGCAGCTGTTACAGATTTATGGTCGAAAACATCATCCTCTTGGGATTATAGTTTCCGTAGACCCCTAAAGGAAGAAGAGATTACAGATTAGCTGCACCTCTCCCTCCTTTTAAATGAGAAGACACCCACCTCCCTAGAAGATAGATGGACTTGGCCCCTTAAAGCAACTAGATCTTTCTCCACCAAATCGGCTTACAGTGTCCTCACTACTGATGCTTCCCAAGCGGCCTCCACCCTCTTCCCTCACATCTGGCAAGGAAAGTGCCCTAGAAAAATAAAGTTCTTCTGTTGGGAGCTTTGTCATGGGGCAATTAATACCCATGACAGGATACAAAGAAAACACCCATACATAGATCTCTCTCCAAATTGCTGTCATTTTTGTTATGGGGCTCACGAGACACAGTCATCTTTTTGTCCACTGTACTTTTGCTTCTCGATTTTGGAACCATTTCTTCACTGCTTTCGGGTGGAAGACAGATCTACACAACAAACCATCATCCCTATCTTGACCAACTATTGGCAGGACATCCTTTCAAGAAGGAAAGAGCAACTCTTTAGGTACAGTTTGTTCGGGCCTATCATTGGAGTTTTTGGTTGGAGAGAAACAATAGGGTCTTTAATGTCAAAGCCCTGACATCTTTTTTGATAGAGTTATTTTTCTAGCTATTGGTTGGTGTAAATGTTTCTATCCCCCTTAATAGCTATTCTTGAAATGATCTTATTACAAGTTGGAAGGCTTTCTTGTAATTGTCTTTAGAGCCTTTTGTATATTTCATACCATCAATCAAATATTTGTTTCTCATTTAAAAAAAAAAAAAGAGGTAGTTTAGAGTTGGAATCAGTACTACAGGTTTATCTACAATAAACCATGGCTTGTGGAATCATATCAAGATGGAAAGAGTATTTGACATGGATACTAGGTTGAATTCTTCCTCCAATGTCTTACCCAGGGCATGCCTTTTGAGGTGATACGAAGGGAGTGGATTTTTTTGAAACAAATGAAAGAAAGAAGTTTTAAGAAAATTGGATAAGTGGAAGAACCAATCTTTTAAAGGAATACGCTTGACTTGTGCTAATGGAGTACTTTCTAATCTTTCGAATGTATTATATGCCATGTCTCCTAACCCAAGAAATATAATATTGACAGTTAAAAGAAAGTTTAGGGACTGTATTCCGGATTGAGGAAAAGAAAAAGAAATATTAGCCTTCTTAACTGGGGAATAGTATCCATTGGAAAATGGTGACCTTGGAATTGAAAATTTGAAAAAACAAAACAAAACTTTGCTTGTCAACTTGCTTTGGAGGTTTCCTGTGGTGAAAGGGAACTCTGGAATGATATAATCTCCAACATCTATGGAAAGGATATTTGAATATTTCTGGTTGGTTCACAAAGAAGAAAAATACGGGAACTTATTGTAGCCTGTGGAAAATATTTCAAAGCTAAAACCAGTCTTTGATGCTTGTTCCTCAAATAGAATTGGAAATGGGAAAAAACTTTGTTTTGGAACGACAGTGGTTGGGATCCCCAGCATATTATGTATTCTCTTTCTAGAAATTTTGCATTGGTAAAAGGATAAGAGATTTCAGTCAAAGGTGTTTGGGATGAGAATTGTGCTGATTGGAATCTTGTGTTTAGAAGGAATTTGACCGAAATTGAGGAAGGAGAGTTTCAATTATTGCTTCAATTGCTTAATGGTATTTCTTTGAATCCATGGGAAGATAAAAGATGGTAGTATTTACACACATCAGAAATGTTTTTGGTTAGGTCTTTATTTTTTAACTTAACCAACTTGAGAAGTTGTGTCAAGAAAATTTTGGCTTTAACAATTTGGAGGTGAGAAGTTCCAAATAAAGTTTATTTCTTTCTTGGGACTGTGTCATGGTGGCTTAAACACGGTCGAAAGAATTTTAAAAGAGATTTCCTAATATATTTGCATAATTTTTTAGTTCTCTTTTCAGCTGGAATTTTTGGCATCAGTTGTTAAAACAGTTTCAAGTTTCTTGGATATTTGTCAAAGTGGCCAAAGGTAATCTTGAGCCATTATTATGAGGTCAAAAGATTATTTAGGAGGAACCATAGATTTTGTGGGTCAATGCTATTAAGGCCTTTGCTTGGAGACTTTGGAAGGAAGCAAATTATCAAATCTTCAATAGGAAGGAAGGAGATCAGGAAAGAAGAATTAGAGTTGGCTAAGTTTTGTTGCTCTTCATCGGGTTCTCTTTCTCATTCTTTTAGCTTTTTGCTATTTCTTTGGCTTTAGATCTCTCCTAGATTGTTGATTGTGGTTTTGATTATTTGGTCTAAATATCTTGTATTTTAGTTCCTTATCTTGTATGTTAGTTCCTTTGTTTGGTTATTTTTCTTCTTTTTTCGTTTCCTTTGGGAGCTTGTATCCTTGAACACTTTTCTTCCTTTTCATATTATCAATGAAAAGTTTATTTCTTGTTAAAACAAAATATGTATTTGTACTCCTTTTGTTATTAATTCCAATTAGATGGCTGGTTTACGAGTTTGTAGTGGAATATGGTTATGGTCATTCATAATGTGTGGGACTCGAGAGTCTTTTTTTTCTTCTATATTTAATGTGTTTCCTTTTCAGAAAAAGAAAACAGTTTATTTATTTATTTTTATATAAAACCATACTGACAGACACAAATTAACCAAATTGATTAAAATTGACTTAGTTCTATTGGCTTTCCTGATTTCCCTTCACACCCGGCATATTAGGCCATGAAGATGTCCAATTGGTAGGTAATTTTTTGCATTTTCGCTCTTACATTGTTTCAGTACCTGTGCCTTTTCTGTTTTTTGTGTAACGGTTCAGTTCACGTACAGACAAATGTTTGAGAGTGCTTTTAACCGTGACTAAAAGTGCGTTTAAAATAATTTTACGCACATCGTCTTTGACCAATTACCTCTTTGTTCTCACTTATTCTCATTACTTCTCTCCTCTATATGTTTTAACTTGTATCTCTGCACGTAGTATCTCTCACAAATCTCTTAGCTCACATTTTTTCTCACTATCTTCTTATTACGTCCACCTCTTATCAATCGCTCTGTACAAACTCTCTGCATACACACATCCTCTCAAGGCTTATTTATCTCTCTTACTAATTTCTCTTTATATTTATATATTTTCTCTAACTAATCCCTCACTATACTACCTCTCACTTTTTTTTTTTTTTTAAATTTTAATTGTTTTTAGTTTAGTTATTTGCTAACTCTTGAAGTATTTGTTAAATATAAAGAATTCATAAATCCTTTCTGTTATATTAAAAAAAAAGACTTGAAATATTGAATGATTTTATTATTATTAAAAGCTAGTGTTGGTTTCCATTGTATAAAAGTCATCCAAATACCCCAACAGTCTCATATTTACCCCTTGGCGAGATAGTGTTTTGTCTAGATCACGAATTTTGTTGGAGTCTGCTTGGGACTTATTTTCTTAATGGGTTGTTATTTTTATAGTCTTTTTTTAATTTTTTTTTTTAATTTTTGGTTTGGTGTTGTCCTTATTATTTTGAATTCATGTATTTTTTTTATGGTCTCTTCTTTTCATTGTGTCTTAGATCTCAGGTTATCTCAGGTTGTGAGATCGTTCTGTTTTTCCTTGCAATATATGCATTGCAATATATGTTAGCTTTGCAGGAAAAAAAAATCATCCAAATAGCATATTATTGGATTTCTGCTCACTCTTAACCCCGAATTCGTTACCTTCAAGAATTAAATCATTACAAAACTCAAATTACAAAAATTAGAAACATGTTTTAACTTTGAAGTGATTGTTTAGATATGTTGATGCAGAACAGGCTTGATCAATTCTGTTACCCTGTGATATTTCTCTCGTTTGATTGCCATTGCCCGGAGAATTATTGCAGATAAAAACCCTCGAAAAGTTGTGGTGAATATTTTCATATTACTCATCTAAAGTTTCTGCAGTAGTATGTAGCTTTCATTTTCGAATCATTCGAATTTGTTTAAAATATCCTCAGAATAGAACATTTATTTGCACGTCAAAGACGTTTTTCGTTTTTCATTTGTCCTATTTTTATTTCATCTCTCCTCTTTGGATTCTATTCTCCCTCTAATTGGTATTGGGTTCCATTTCCAGTGAAGCCGGTCTTTCCGATGACGAGCTCGAAAATGGAAACAAGAGGAGTTGTTCTTGTGCAATCATGTAGCTCTAGGCTGCTTCAAGAATAGGGGTAAATTTCTAAACAAGAAAACGCTTGCCCGTCTCCTTTGCCCAAACATTCTTTGTGGATACTCACAATCCTGATAAAACACGATCACGTCGACAACGACTGCATTCAATGGTCAGATTTCCCACTCGATCATCGCGCTGTTTATAGTGAATTGTTCTGTTTTCGGTTTTCAGTTTTGTTCCTACGCGTGGTCTGTTTATTTTTTACTGGCATTTGTAAGACTTCCTCCATTGTACACTATCTTCACTTTCAGTATATTCCCTTTTTTTTCTTATTATTATTATTTTGGTCATTTGCTATATAATGAATATTCATTTGTTGTCCCAAAGTCGCAAATGTTAGTCTGATGGAATTATATTGTCTGTGTTTTCTCTTCAACCTCTCCCACGTACTTGATATTTCAGAATCTTTCGAAATTATTTGAACTAGCAAATGAGATTTAAATGGTGACTTAATTAGATTATAACTATATTGTTTTTAATCAGTGTTTCTAAAAATATAAGTAATAATATTGATGTCAATAAAAATTTCAAGATTAATTGTTAAAATTATACAAATTGTTTTGCTTGATTGCGAGTCTTTTTTTGCATGGTTTTTTGTATTGTTTAATTCGTCTCAATGAAAGTTCTGTTTTTATTGAGAAAAAATATGAAAATTGTTTGAATTAATAAATTAGTTGTAGCTTATGTAGACTATAATTTTCTACTTAAAATTATTATATAAAAGAAATATGAGTAAGATTTATACAAAATATGGATGTCCAGAAGGTAGATATTAAAGGGAGAAAGATCAGCCGCTCCCAAATTAGGGCTAACGGACAGAAAAGAAATGTCGGGTTTTGAAAAATAACTGTATTAGATATCATAAAATTGATCGTTTTTTTCTTAATTTGAGAATCCAGAATTTTATTTGGGACAAATTCATTCCTGAAATACAAAATAGTTATACAATGTTTGATTTTAGGATTTTTTTTTTCCACGGCAACATACAACCGGAAAAAAAAATAATAATGAAATTAAACAAACTGATCTAAGAGTATATTATTTCAAATAAACAAAATAATATATAACTGACATAAGAAATCATTATTTTGAAATTGTAATTTCAAATTGGGAAACAATCACTAATCCCTCCCCTTGAAATCCAATATGATTTGAAATCTCACGTTGTCCATAAAATTTTCCTTCTTTGATAGGTTTTTAATTTAGAGTTGACCATATTACAATTTTACCCTTACAAGTTAAATTGAATCTGAAAAAAAAAAACCTACTAGTTAGAGATGGAGGTAGTGCTACAGTGCTTTCCTAAAGAATGAGATGTGATAAAAAGGGTGGAGAATGAGATGAAATAAGTAAATTAAATAACAAAATGGACCCACGGTTTTAAAACTCAAGATTCTTTATTGGAAATTTCTTAGAATAGAAAATTAGAAACCTATTAATATTTTACTAAAATTGTTTCGAAACAAAATAAGAATCCAATATAGGATTAATTTTAGAAATAATATATTTTCAATTAACATCTATTCCATCTTCGACGTTGGAGGTTTAAACTCTCGTACCCCAATTTGTTGTACTAAAAAAAATAAACAAAATAAATTATATTGCAATTATTTCTCTTTTAAACAAATTTGAATAGATGTTACTTATTGAAGTTTATCTTCTCTTGTAAAATAAAACCACTACTAATTCTAAAAAAATTAAAGAAAACAATTACTATTGATATAGTAATTATATTACTTACAAAAATTTGGTTGAAAAAACACCTAATTACATTTTTTAAATAATATATTTTTTAATAGTAACTATTTTATTTTATTTTATTTTTTAGTATGTAGGGGATTCAAACACATAAAGACAAGTGATGATTACGGTTGAGCTAAGATCTTGACAAATGATTTTATTTTATTTTTTTAGAATTAGTATGTGTTTTTATTTTAGAACAATCTCATTTTTTGGTAGTATGAAGGGGGAATTGGCCCAAAAATTGGATAGGGTCAAGAGATAAAATAAATTTTAATAGGTAACTTTTATTTAAATTTGTTTAAAAGAGGAAGAAAAAAAAACATTAAGGAGAGACTTGAACCTAAGACCTTTGGAATATGAGTATAACCACTAAATCAAAGTAAACCAATATAATTTTGTCACAGGTTATGAGTGGCGAATCCAAAATTTTATGTTGGGGGCACAAATGCATAAAGATTAGAAAAATATCAATTTTATACTAGAACTTGGTAATGTGTATCGATTTTCATCTTACAATTGGATAATGTTGTCATTTTTACCTTGAACTTTAAAATATGTTACAAAATTTACAATTCGATTGATTTTCATTTGAAAATTTGTTGAAAAAAATAATCTCATGTGTCAAATGAATTAGAAAATACATATGTTTTGGTATAAAAATAATTGATATGATTTAAACAAAATCGACATTAGAGTTGTTCTAAATTTGAAAGTTTTGGCTAGTTATTTGATATTAGATTTTGTGCATTAATCAAACTTAATTTGAGAAACTTGATTTTTTTGTTAAATTAGTAAGTTTTGTAGATTTTTAAACTTAATGGATAAACTAATATAAATTTGATAGATAGATAAAAATTATAACATTTATTTAAGTTTAGGGTTATGAACTTAAATAGAAAAAAATGTACTAACCGGAACTGCCAGGAAGAGAAAACAAATATGAATTAGGGAAGTGCAAGTGGGGGCACAGGGTGTAAGCCAACAGAACGAACATTATTTTTATTTTTAAATTGCATACTAAATAATATTTATTTAAAATTCAAGGAGGGCACGTGTCCCAGTCCCTTTGTGGATCCGTCCGTGCATGTTGTGTCTTCTAAGATTAAAAAGAAAAAAGAAAAAAACACGTCGCTAGCAAAGAGCCATACAACTAAGAGACCATGAGATGACGTACTTTAAATTTTCCAAGCATTATTATTGGAAATAGTTTGGTAGATGGTATATATTTGGAAGTACTGCAATAAGAAACATTATCATATAAAAAAGAAGTCCTACAATTATAATATATACTTTTTATTTTTAATATTATTTAAAAAGAATATTTTTTGTGGTACAAAAAAAGGTTAGTTTTATTTTAAAATATAGTAAAGAAATAATATTAAAATTACAAATTTTTGTTAAAATATATAAATCGTAAAGTTAAAATAATATAAAAGTAATTTTTTTTGTTAAAAAATATAAATATAAATATCAAATTTAAATTATTAATTTAAAGAAAGAAAATTTTTTTTTTATACATTTTAATATTTCTTGTAAAATTATGGAGCAAACTGAGGCATCACGAGTCACGAATAACGAAAAAACGGGATTTGACAAAATATAAAATTAAAATATATAAATTTAGAAATTTGAAATAAAAACATGAATTCTTTAGAAATTTAACAAATATTTTCCACCAAATTCCACTCAAATTCTTTATTCCAAATTATCCATGAATTGCCACTATTTTATAGGCAATTTGTACAACCATGAGGTGTTACATTTGGGACACTAATAATAGGTAGAAAAAGGACACATGGGTTATTGAGAATCAAGCACATGGATAAGGGTCAACTTGACACTTGGAGACACTAAGCATATTAAAGAAATTGACACATGGGGTTAGGGTTATTTATATTTTGACACCTAGATTGGGCATCTAATTTGGATAATGTTTATAATACTCCCCCTTAGATGCCATTGTTTATATGAAATATGTCTCGTTAAAATCTTACTAGGAAAAAATCTAGTGGGAAACAAATCCCAATGAAGGAAAAAGAGTACATATTTCATATAATCTAGCAAATCCAAAAGAATACAATAAATTATGCTCCTCCTCATAGAAACATCACTTGAGATCTCTGAGCCGCCGTATTCCAATGTCGCGTACCAATCTTTCAAAGGTTGCAGTAGGTAATGCCTTTGTAAATAAATCTCCCAGGTTATCCTTCGAACAAATTTGTTGAATATTAATGTTGCCATTTTCTTGAAGATCATGAGTGTAGAAGAGCTTAGGCGAGATATGTTTTGTTCTATCCCCTTTAATATATCATCTTTTGATTTGGGCTATACATGCTGTGTTATCTTCGTATAATATCGTTGGAAGATTATTAGGAGACAAACCACATGTTCAACGAAAATGTGTTGAGTCATTGATCTTAGCCACACACATTCTCGACTAGCCTCATGAATTGCAAGAATTTCAGCATGATTTGAGGAGGTAGCTGTTATGGTCTGTTTCACTGATCACCATGATGCAACAGTTCTTCCATATGTGAACAAATAACCTGTTTGAGATCTAGCTTTGTATGGATCAAATAAATATCCGGTATCTGCATAACCAACTAGATCAAAATTTAATTTGTTTGAATAAAACAAGCCCATATCAGTCGTTCCTCGAAGATACGGAATATACGCTTGACTCCGTTCCAATGTCTTTTTGTTGGAGACGAACTATATCTCGCTAATAAATTAACTGAAAATGCTATATCTGGTCTTGTGTTATTAGCAAGATACATAAGTGCACCAATTGCACTAAGGTATGATACTTTAGGACCAAGAATTTCTTCATTATCTTCTTGAGATCGAAATATATCTTTCTTCACATCAAGTGAATGAACTTCCATTGGAATGTTCAATGGATGTGCTTTGTCCATATAAAATCTTTTTAAAACTTTTTATGTATAAGTTGATTGATGCACAAATATCCCATCTGCTAAATGTTCAATCTGAAAGCAAAGACAACATTTTGTTTTTCCGAGATCCTTCATTTTAAATTATTTCTTAAGATACTCTATTGCCTTTAGAAGTCATCAATATACACAATTATAATAGCAAATCCTGATTGTGATTTCTTTATAAAAACACACAGACAAATTGGATTATTTTGATATCCTTCATTCAACAAACATCCACTCAGGCGATTATACCACATTCGTCCTGATTGTTTTAATTCATGTAATGATCTCTGTAACTTTATTGAATACAATTCTCGGTAACTTTGATTATATGTTTCAGGTACCTTAAATCCTTTAAGAATTTTCATATATATATCATTATCAAGTGATCCATATAAATATGTTGTGACTACATCCATAAGATGCATATCAAGACTTTCAAACACAGTAAGACCAATTAAATATCTCAGTGTAATCGCATCCACCATCGGAGAATATGTATCCTCATAATCAATATCAGGTCGTTGTGAAAAACCTTGTGCAACCAGTCTTGCCTTATATCTTGTGACCTCATTGTTTTCATTTCTTTTTCTTACAAATACCTATTTGTATCCCACAAACTTAACACCTTCTGGTGTTCAGACTACTGGTCCAAAGACTAGACGTCTTGAATCTTCTTGGTTGACATTTCTTTTTTGACATTATTTGATAGATTTTGGTTCAGAATCTTCACTTTTGAATATAATGTCAAGAGCTACATTATAAGCAAAAATATTGTCAGTAACTATATTAGTTCGGTTCCATCTTTTCCCTGTCATGACGTAATTTATTGAAATCTCATTATTATCTTTAAGTACTTGACATTTCTTGGTATTTTCATGAGTAGTCATGTTCATGTTTTCTTCTGGAATATCCACATTCTCAATCGAGTCATTTTGATTATTGAATACTTTTCTTTTTCGAGGATTTTTATCTTTAGAACCCATTGGTCTCCCACGCTTCTGGTGTGTCGCAGACTTATTAATGACAACTTATTGTATTGGGATATCCATTTTTGATGGAGCATTTGCAGCCGGAATATATGACTTAGTCAATTTCTTAGCATTTATAAATGCATCTAGTAATCGATTTGCTATATTTTGAAAATGGATTATCTTCTGAACTTCAAGTTCACCTTGATCTGTATAGGGATCTAAATGAGACAATAAAGATGCATTCCATGTAATTTCTTTTTCCAACTTCTTAATTCCTCCCCCTAACGTTGGAAAATTTATCTCATTAAAATGATAATAAGCAAATCGTGCCGTAAATACATCACCTGTCAGCCAATATATATTCCCAACCATCTTTGCGGGTCCATCTTGGTACGTTGTGGTGGAGCAATGGGGACGTATACTGCACATCCAAAAATTCGCAAATGGAAAATATTCGGCTCTTGGCCATAAGCTAATTGTAATGGAGAATATTTATGATAGTCTGTTGGCCTAATACATGCAAGTGATGCTGCATGAAAAATACCATGTCCTCATACAGATGTAGGAAGCTTAGCTCTCATAAGTAATGGTCCAGCAATTAACTGCAATCGTTTTATAAATGATTAAGCTAAACCATTTTGTGTATGAACATGAGGTACATGATGTTTAACACTTATCCCAATTGCCATACAATAATTATTAAATGATTGAGATGTAAATTCACCAGCATTATCAAGACGAATGCTCTTTGTTGGATGCGAATCCTTGCCCGCCACGTGTCATGATCGAAAAGGTGAGTTAGTAAAACACGCGGACGTAATGTAGAAATAAACTCCGAAATACTCAGGTCGGCAGGCAGGGTAGGACCTACCGTGCCGAGCTGAGCTGATACAAAGTCCGTAACAATGTCTCTTCCGTACCCGACAACACGCCGCGATTTTAGGGTGTGTCAGAATCCCCGTCAGGCCCAGTTTCTATAAATAGAAACCCTTGCCTTAAATGCAAGGTACGCAATCCTAAGTAGACTCGGCAAGTTAGCTCGGACCAGAACTAACTTGCTCGTCAGAGTGCTAACTTTGTTTTGCAGGTCTCAAGAGTGTTCAGGGAAGGTGTGAGACCGTTGGAGGTAGTTCGTCCTGAACGTACTGATCTAAGTCGTATCCGAGCTCATCAATTTTTGGCTCAACACTCTTAATTGTACGATCAAGAAATTGTGCTCATAACTTAATTATCTGAGCAAGTAATCTTGCAAATGCAAGGTTTCGACTTGATAATAAGCATACATGTGACCATCTACTCAATGCATCTATTAATACCATAAAATATCTAAATGGTCCACTTGATGGATTAATAGGTCCATATATATCACCATGAATTCGTTCTAAAAATGTAGGTAATTCTGTCCCCAATTTATTGGTGATGGTCTAATGATTAATTTACCTTGAGAGCAAGCATTACATGACAATTCATTCAATTGAAGAATCTTCTGGTTATTCAATTGATGTCCATGTGAATTTTCAATAATTCCTCTCATCATTATGGACCCTGGACGACCCAATCGGTCATGCCAAATAGTAAATATATCTGGATTCATGAACTTCAGGTTCATTGTTGCATATGTTTCAATTACTCGTATATGGGATATAATCCAGAAGATAAAGCAGGTAGCTTTTCCCGTATATATTTGTCATGTGAGACAATAGATATAATATAGAGATATTCTACGTTATTCTTGTTATCAGTCTCAATATGATAACTATTGCAACGTATATCTTTAAAACTCAATAGATTTATCTTTGATTGACTAGAGAATAATGCATTGTTAATTGTAAACTTTGTTTCTCTAAGAAAAATAATATCTGTTTTTCCAAAATCTTCAATTAAATTTGCAGAACCTGATATTGTATTGACTTTTGCTTCCAGCATTGTCAATTTGGAAAAATATTTTCTACTTTTCAGTATTGTGTGCGTAGTTGCACTATTTGCCAAACATAGATCTTCATTGCTCATTTTCGAGTCATCCAATATATGAAAACTGTTCATGCTTCTTCATTAAATAAAATAATTACAATAAGAAGAAGAGAAGAAAAAAATCTTGAAATACAAAAAGACAACCTTACCTAAAAAACATGAACGATAGACGAAGGAAATTCTGGATGTTTTCAAAATCAAAGGAAGCACTTGCTATTCCATCCATCGTGCCAATTTGTTTTCTAGGAGTTTCAAGAAAATCTACCACATCCAAATTTGTTATGTTGGCAGGATCAAATATATCACCATCCTGATATGCAAGATTTGCCTCCACATTTTTCCCCTTTCTTTTAGGGAAGCCTGATAGAGATCCACTAAGTGTTTCGACGTACAACAAATAGGTGCCCAATGACCAGTCATTTAGCATAAAAAACATTTGTGTTCAACATTCCTCGAATTCTAATCCAGTGGAGCTTTTCTTTTATGATCATTATTTCGTGTGCTTCTGTTGAAATGATGATTATAACGACCACCACGAAAAGAATGATTATTTCTTCCTCTACTGTGGTTATGCCCTCGACCATGGCCTCGACCTCGACCACGATTATTAAAATTCACAACATTTGTTTAAGGGAATAGTGTTGCTCCTATTGGTCGAGATTCATGGTTTTTCATCAACTCATTATTTTGCTCAGCAACAAGAAGACATGATATGAGCTCAGAATATTTCTTAAAACCTTTCTCTCGATATTGTTGTTGCAAGAGCATATTCGAGACATGAAAGGTAGATAATGTCTTCTTGAGCATATCTTCATCAATAATTTTTTCTTCACATAACTTCAATTTCGAACTGATTTTAAATAATGCGGAATTATAATCAATTACTGATTTGAAATCCTGAAGCCTCAAGTGCATCCATTCATATCGAGCTTGAGGAAGAATAACTGTTTTCTAATGATCATATCTTTCTTTTAAATTTTGCCATAATACATGAAGATCTTTTATTGTCAGATATTTCATCTTCAATCCCTCGTGGAGAATAATACACGAAGATCTTTTATTGTCAGATATTCCATCTTCAATCCCTCGTGGAGATGGTGATGAAGGAAAATCATGGCTTTTGCCTTATCTTGACTCGTCGTTGTATTTCCTTATTTAATGGTTTCTCCCAGATTCATAGCATCAAGATGAATTTCAACATCCAGTACCCATGACAAATAATTATTGCCATTTATGTCAAGGGCATGAAACTCTAATTTGGTGAGATTTATCATGGTAACACTATCACAAAGAAAAATATATGTATATTAGAAATTTGATATATACTAAGCATGAAAATAAAAAGAAAATCAAATAACCTACCTTTAGAACCTACCTTTAGAGGAAAAAATGGTTGAGAGTCGTGCTGATAACGTCTTGTAAAATTATGGAGCAAAATGAGGCATCACGAGTCACGAACAATGAAAAACGAGATTTGACAAAATATAAAATTAAAATATATAAATTTAGAAATTTGAAATAAAAACATAAATTCTTTAGAAATTTAGCAAATATTTTCCACCAAAATCCACTCAAATTCTTCATTCCAAATTATCCATGAATTGCCACTATTTATAGGCAATTTGTACAACCATGAGGTGTTACATTTAGACATTAATAATAGGTAGAAAAAGGACACATGGGTTATTGAGAATCAAGCACATGGATAAGGGTCAACTTGACACTTGGAGACACTAAGCATATTAAAGAAATTGACACATGGGGTTAGGGTTATTTATATTTTGACACCTAGATTGGGCATCTAATTTGGATAATGTTTATAATAATATTAACATTTTTTTTTTGTTTAGAAGTATAAATAGTAATGAGAAGCCTACACTATGCCAAAGACCATATGCATTATAAATTACATGCGAATATTACAATAAACTGAAATTTTAGGACTATTACTTATTTGGATAATGATCTTATTTTATTCAGGTTTTGCCACAGCTCTTCGCGTGATTGGGTGTTGGCTAATGGTCCCTGGCACATTAAGGATAAGCCCTTGGTTCTCCACTGGTGGGTCCCAAGTATTGTTCCTCAGTCATTTACTTTTGACACAGTGCCTGTTTGGGCTAAGTTCGCTAGTATTCCTCTTGAGCTCTGGACTCCTTGAGGGTTAAGTGTTATTACTAGCCTTGTTGGTAGCCTTTATGCCTTGATACAACTATTGAATATTGTAGTTAGTTATGCTCGTGTTTGTGTTGAAGTGGGTGCAGAGTCTCTGTTTCCTAAGGTTGTGAAAGTTCGAGTGCGTGATGTTGTGTTCTCCGTTGATGTTTGAGTATGAATGGAAGCTGAGGTGATGTTCCCAGTGTCATATATTTGGCCATTCTGATGTGGTGTGCTCTCATGCTCCTAAAAAGGTATGGGTGCCTAAGTAACGACTCCTTCCTGTTGTGTTGCCGCCTCGGGTTGTCTCGTCGCATCAGATGTCGCTGGTTTCTCGCTCCCTGTTGACGGGTGCAACGGTGTCTGGGAATTGGTATGAGGCTCTGTTTGCTCTTAACCTTGAGAGGAAGGGGTCGAGTGGTTCTGTAGGGGCCCCCGAGGACGAGGGTTGTATTCCTTTAGACATACTCTTGGATGGTAGCTTGTTGGATGTTCCCTGTGGCGAGGAGCATGGTTAGTTTTCTCATGTTGTCGCCTGTAGTAATTGCCGCAAGAAGTATGTGAGAAGCTTCTCTTTTACAGGGGTTGGTGTTTCGCCTCCCTCTGGTCCTCATGTCTGGTTGGTGTTCATGGAATGTGCGAGGCTTGAATACCTCCACGAAACGTAGAGAGGTACGCCTGTTTCTCTCTTCGATATTTTCAGATTTTTGTTGTTTATTGGAAATAAGGGTTCTTCGTCATAATTTTGCCTCCATTTTCCGGCCCTTTGCATATCAGTGGTAGTGTGTTAGTAGTTACATTGTTGTGGATTTAGGGAGGATTTGGGTGATGTGGCGTCCCAATCGCTATGTTTTCACTCCCATTATTGTGTCTTCTAGTATGTGTATGGGACCCTATTTGATATTGTCTCTCAAGTCTCTGTTCAAGTGGTCTGTGTGTATGCAGCGAATTGTGTAGTGCAGCAGCATAGTTTGTGGGAGGCTTTGTGTTCTATTTGTTTGGCTTGATATGGTCCTGGCATAGTGATGAGTGATTTTAATGCAATTCGCTACTCCTTTGAGTCTTATGGTGGGAATGTGGCTGTAACGCCTCGCGTTACTCAGGTTAGGTTACCTTTGAGCCTCAGGGCCTCTTTTTCTTAGAAATCATTTTAATTTAATTTAATTGTTTCATTTCATTTTATTTCGAGCTGCTGCGGTATTTGTTGTGAGTTATTGGCGTGTATGTACGTATTTAATTATTGTTTAACAACGAGTTTGATTTCTTTGGAAATTGTCCTAGGTCGTTGGGCCGGCTACTTATTTCTATTATTGGTGATAATTAAGTGTAGGAAAGTTGGGAATAGGATTCTAATGTCTGGTTCGTGGGCCTTGCTTTGTTTTAACAAAAGTAATTGGGTAAGTGGGCCTTCTTTATTTCTCCTTCGTAAAACACCCCCCCCCCCCGTCGGCGCCTCGACGCAGCGGCACACCATCTCCGGCGGACTATAGCAGGCAGTGCGGCTTTGGGCAGCAGCAGGCGCGGCTTTGGGCAGCAACAAGCGTGCGCGCGGCATCGGGCAGTAGCAGGCGGCGGCGGTGCTGTTTCCGGGGTGTTTTCCGGTGGCGCAGCCCCCCCTCGTGAGTGGGTTCGATCTCCCTTGGTTGTCGGAAATCGCGGCGCGGGTCCTTACTGCACACAGTGTCGTAGGTATCGATTGGTGAGTTTTTTTTGTTGATACAATAGCTCGGACAGCAGCAGTTTTTGCTTTCGGCGCCTACTCGTAACCATTAGAAGTTCGATATACGCAACCCACATCTATTCAAGTTAGGCCTGAGTTACCCGCACCTAAACAAAGTCGATTTTTGCAGTAATGGACGTTGCAAGATCCCTTATAATGAATTTCAATGGCTGGAAATTTTGTGTGAATTATTTTTGTTTGTCTATTGTTGCTTAGGTGTTGAATTGACGCAAGGTCTAGGAGCATAGCAGTGTGTAAGTAGCACCAGGGTGCGAGTGTGTGCGTATCGAGTGCTAATGGAATGGTTTTGTGCTGATTTTTATTTAGATTAATTTATTTCGTGCATATAGAAATTGTTAGTCTTGTTTTTTGTTTACTACTAGCAAGTATGGTTGGGTTACATGTTACTGTTTTTATTGTTAGACATTAAGAGAATGCATGTTTTTTTATTATTGGATATGATTGGTCAATTCTAATTATTATGGTTGGCAGTGATTGACCTATGATGTTTGGAAATATGTTTGAGATGAAATGCATATGCTGATTTTATGTTATGTAGTTTTATGTTGTTTAGTGGGAAGCTGTTGGGTTATTGCTTTGTTGGTACGATGAAAAGCATGCTGGAAAATGGTGTTGTGATTGGGAATGTGGATTGCTTATAGGTTGTCTTCGAAGGATCAGAGGGGATTGTCAAGAGTGATGGGACGGGTTAGTTGTTTGTTTTTCTGTGGGTTGTCTGCAGTGAAAATTCATACTAGTCGTTTGGTTATTCAAAGCCCTTGTAGTGGATGACTTGAGGATTATGTGATAAAGTCTTAGCGTATGACGACGTTGCAAATGTGTGGTCCATCGTGTAATGAAAAGTGGATGTACGGGTTTTGTGGCCTCGTAGGCAATGGACGATGCGGTTACGTCACTACTGGATGTCGAGGCTCCGGGGGTAGAAGGCCGGGGGTTGACAGACTAGTCTTGGTAGAGATGAGTGCCAAGGTTTCGGGTACAAAAGGTCGAGGGTCGGCATGATGAGTCTAGTTGGTAATGAGTATTGGGCCTAGACGTGGTGACGGTCAAGGACCAATACAGCGGGTAGTCATCGGGACCTTGGGGATAAATGTTAAGGACCGGTGCACAGTTCAAGGCCTTGGGGATAAATGGCAAGGCCGAACATCAAGATTCTGTAGAGGAGTATTGGGGTCTTGGGGATAAATGTCAAGGGCCAATACAACTCGAAGAGTTAGACTTGGAGGACTAACATAGAGTGGTGTTTATGAGTAACAGTTCAAGGCCTTGGGGATAAACGGCAAGGTCGAACACCAAGCTTTTGTAGAGGGAGGTCGGTATCTTGGGGATAAATGTCAAGGGCCGATGTGCCTCGAAGAGTTAGACTTGGAGTACTAACTTAAGGTGAAGGGCGAGTATCAGCTCAAAAGGGTCAAGGGCTAGTGAGTCTTGTAGTCGGAGCCCCGAGTGTAACGCCTCGCGTTACTCAGGTTAGTTTATCTCGAGTCCCCAGGCCTCTTTTCTTAGAAATTTCTTTTTTTTTATTTTTATCTAATTTCGTTGTTCATTTCATTTTATTTCGAGCTGCTGTGGTAATTGTTATGAATGTTGAGGTGTACTTACGTATCCAATTATTGTGAAACGAGGAAATTGTTTTCTCTATAAGTCTTCCGGTCCGTTGGGCCCAAATTAAGTATCTAAGTAAGTGGGCCTTTCTTGTTTTAAAACAAAGGGGGAAGAGAAAAGGACCTAGCCCAAGTGGGCCCCTTCTTGTAAAAACAAAAGAAAGGTAAGAGAAAACCTTTGCCCCAACAATCCTTCCCATTCGTGAACCCCTTCTTTCCCTCCCCCGTTTTAGTTTTCGTTTTCGTTCTCCTACCGGCGCATCAACCCCCCCCCGAAACACTCGACGAACGGCGACCACCTGTGGTTTGACAGCAACAGCGGCAGGCGATGGCAGCGGCAGGTGGCGCGGCAGGCAACGGCGGCGGCGACTCCGGGCAGTGGCGGTGTGCGGCGTCGGGCAGCAACGAGCAGGTGTGCGCGGGTGACGGGTAACAGCAGTTCGCAGACGACGGGCAGCAGAAGTGCGCGGGCGTCGGCAGCAGCGTGCGCGGGTGTCGGGCAACGGCGGAGGTGCACGGCGCGTCGGACAGCAGCGGTGGTGCGCGGAATCCGATAGCAGCGGGTCGTGGCGCGGGTTCTTGCTGCACGCAGCGTCGTGGGCATCGTTTTGGTGAATTTTTACTGCTAAAATAGTCCAAACAACAGCAGTTTCCGATCCCGTTACCTCGTGGAACGTGCCAGAAATCTAGACCTTTACAGTTGGTATCAGAGCGGAACCTCTCCCAGTAAGTTGTGGTTCGAGGACGAACCAAGGCGGAAGCTGGTGGGCATGTGACGACCGAGAGGAGGGGTACATGAATGAACCGATACCACATCCGAATGAGAGGGATCCTGAGATTATTGAAGAATGGTCAATAAAGGGTTAAAAAGAATTGATAGTCACTACCTATACAAACAAGGTGCACCTTCCTTTTCGGTGGCTCAATCGTAAGAACTCCAAAGTTAAGCTTGCTTGGCTTGGAGCAATCTTAAGTTGGGTGACCTGCTAGTTGCTTTACTAGGAAGCATGTGAGTGAGGACAAAGCATGCTGGAAGGACTCATGTTGGTCTGTAGGGGCAGTCTATGCTCTTCTAAGTGGCTTAGAACTTGACGGTGGCGCAGCCAGGTCGTAGGGGAATGCCGGGGTAGAGAGGTGCAGAAATCGGATTCCGAATCTTGGGCCTGGGGCATTACAGATGGTATCAGAGCCGAAACGTTCCTGTAGACTGACCTAGTAACTAGGGTACTTAAGAGTAGTGATCCCGATCGACCTCCTTGTCATCACCAGGTACGCCTCATGCTTGCTCTCGTGAACTTATACTTTCCCCATGAATTGCCTTTGCGCTTAATTCTTTTCGCATCAGTTCAAGTTGCAGCTCAGTTTCATTAGGCCTAGTGCGGCCACTGAATATACTAACTAAAATGTAGCTGACCTTGCTCTTATGTGGGAGTTTCGACTGCCATTCTACTGTTGGTCTTTTCGTAGAGTAACGTGCTAACGTCGTGCTTGATTGTTGTGCTCTTTCATCCAGACAATGCCACCCCGTCGTAGTACGAAGCTGCGTGCAGGCGTCGACCCAGCTCCCGGAGGTGAGAATGTGGCGGACCCGCCACCCCCTCCTTATGGTGTTCAGACAGGGGTAGTTCTTCCAATTCCTCCAGCAGCAGATCAGGAGCGGGAAAATCCCCAAGTTCCCCCGGCAGTTACCCAGGGAAACCCACAGTTGGCGTTGCTGGTAGAAGCATTGCAGGCACTGGTCAATAACACAGCACGGGTTGGCGATGCACAAACTCAGCCACCTCGACACTTTCATACTCCCCAGAGCGAGGCTCAATTCATCAAGGATTTCAAGCGTTACGGACCCCTACCTTTGACGGGGGAAGCGAGAAAGCGACAGCAGCAGAAGAGTGGGTCAGGGAGTTGGAAGCCCTTTACGTGTACCTAGGTTGCGATGACCAATTCAAGGTTAAGGGTGCGGTCTTTATGTTGAGGGACGAGGCTCTGAATTGGTGGGACTCAGTAGCAGCGGCTGAAGATCATGCTAACGTACCAGTTACGTGGGCAAGGTTCAAGGACTTGTTGTACGACTACTATTACCCGGAGACCGTGAAAGATATGAAAGAGGCAGAATTCCTCCATCTCAACCAAGGAACCTTAACGGTAGCACAGTATGAAAGGAAGTTTACGGAGCTCTCTCGTTTTGCTCGGGAATTAATTCCCACTGAAGCAATGAAGATCAAGAGGTTTGTTAAGGGCTTACGCAAGAGAATAAGGGGACCAGTGGACCTTCAGCGACCCGCCACCTACGCTGAAGCAGTTAGGGGCGCCTTGATCATGGATAAGGATGTCTCCAACAGGGTCCAACCTCTGGTGGAAGTCGGATCATCTTCAGGTGTGAAAAGGAAGGTCTCTCCAGCGTACGCCGACCAGCCATTTAGAGCACCCCAGCGCCCGGCTCAGCAGCAGGGTCTGCCACCAGTGTGCCCCTCCTGCCAGAAAAGAAATGCGGGGCAATGTTGGACGGGAACTGGGGGTTGTTTCAGGTGTAGAAGGGAAGGGCATTTTGCAAGGGAATGTTCTATGACGGCCGTGAATACTCAGAGGCTAGGGCAGAGGGCTCCCCCAACAGTTTCGACGTAGGGAGGTAATTACAGGGCTCGTGTCTTCGCACTTACTCGCAAGGAAGCGGCAGATGCCGAAACTGTTGTCACAGGTACTCCTTTCTCCCTTGGGTTTTTCTTTTGTTTTATTGGGGTATTGCGTGCGGGGTTTATGTCTTTACCTTTGCATTATCTCCCAAGTACGGTCTTAGTCCATAATGTGCCTGCTTATGTATTGTTTGACTCGGGATTGAGTCACACCTTCATCTCTACTGCGTTTGTTCGTCAGACAACCCTCGAACTAGAGCCGTTAGGGTTTCTGCTGTCAGTTTCTACACCTTCGGGGTCGGTTTTGATTGCTAATCAAATGGTGAGAGCAGATGAGTTATCTTTTGACAATCAGACCCTAGAGGCACGGTTGATTCAACTGGACATGCGGGATTTTGACGTCATTTTGGGCATGGATTGGCTAGCTACCAACCAAGCCAACGTTAATTGCTCGAAGAGGGAAGTCTCTTTCCAAACTATCTTCGGGTCTGAGCTTTACGTTCAAAGGGATTTCGGGTGGAGTTCCAAGGGCAGTCTCAGCGTTGAAGGCAAGACGCCTTTTATAGAATGGTGCCTGGGGATATCTGGCCAGTGTCGTCGACATTAGTGTGACTCCACCCAGCATCGACTCCGTCCACGTGGTCAAAGAGTTTCCAGATGTGTTCCCTGAGGACCTCCCGGGGTTACCTCCTGTCCGTGAACTGGACTTTTGCATCGATTTATTGCCCGAGACAGCCCCTATCTCGAAGGCACCGTACCGCATGGCTCCAGCGAAACCTAAGGAGCTCAAGGCTCAGCTAGAAGACAAGGGCTTCATTTGCCCGAGTGTGTCTCCTTGGGGTGCTCCAGTGCTTTTTGTGAAAAAGAAGGACGGATCTATGCAACTTTGCGTCGATTACCGAGAGTTGAACAAGATGACAACGAAGAATAGATACCCCCTTCCTCGCATCGACGACTTCTTTGACCAAATAAAAGGAGCGATGGTGTTCTCGAAGATAGACCTACGATTGGGGTACCACCAGTTGAGAATTAAGGACGCCGACATACCAAAGATAACCTTCAAGACCAGGTATGGGCATTTTGAGTTTACTGTAATGTCTTTCCGGCTCACTAATGCCCCTGCGGCGTTCATCGATCTCATGAATCGGGTTTTTAAGGAATTTTTGGATCTGTTCGTGATTGTATTTATCGACGATATTTTAATTTACTCCAAGACAGAAGAACAGCACGAAGGACATCTGCGACGGGTCCTTACCGCCTTGAGGGGGAATAGTTTGTTTGCGAAGTTCTCAAAATGCGAGTTTTGGTTGGATAAGGTGGCCTTCCTTGGCCACATAGTCACCAGGGAGGGTATTGCCGTGGACCCGGCCAAAGTGGAGGCGGTCAGTGGTTGGCCAAGGCCTCGCACAATGACCGAAATCTGCAGTTTTCTCGGGCTAGCTGGCTATTACAGGAGGTTCGTCCAAGATTTCTCCCGGTTGGCGGTGCCCTTGACTCAGTTGACCTGTAAGAATGCCACATTCGCTTGGAGCGATGGGTGCGAGAAGAGTTTCAGGAACTAAAGAAGCGTTTGGTCACGGCCCCGGTACTAACGGTACCGGATGGGACGGGAGGTCTAATGGTGTACAGTGACGCTTCGCGGAGAGGTTTGGGTTGCGTTCTGATGCAACATGGGAAAGTCATAGCCTATGCCTCGCGGCAGTTAAAGGTACACGAGCTTAATTACCCCACCCATGATTTGGAGCTTGCTGCGGTGGTGTTTGCCCTGAAGCTATGGAGACACTACCTCTATGGGGAAAAGATTCAAATTTTCACCGACCACCAAAGTTTGAAATATTTCTTCACTCAGAAAGAACTTAACCTAAGGCAGAGGAGGTGGTTAGAACTTGTAAAGGACTATGACTATGAGATCAACTACCATCCGGGCAAGGCGAACGTGGTGGCCGATGCACTCAGTAGGAGGGCAACGAGCATGACACCTCCGACAGTGCCTCGTAGACCAGTCCTAGACGAGTTGGATCGTTCTGAGGTGGAGTTAGCAGTGGAGGATGTCGCGGCAGTGTTAGCTCGACTCTCGGTTGAACCCACTTTAAGACAGCGGGTCATCGCTGCACAGAAGGGAGATCCCAGCCTGAGCAAGGGTTTCAGTATGGTAGGTCAAGGGGATTTTTCTCTTTCTGGAGATACGACCGTGCTTTATCAGGGGAGGCTATGTGTACCAAAAGACTTCTCTTTAAGGAAGGACCTATTAACCGAGGCTTATAGTACCCTGTTCTCAGTGCATCCTGGGAGCACCAAGATGTACAGGGATCTTAAGAAGCACTACTGGTGGCATAACATGATGCTCGAAATTGCCCAGTTTGTTAGTAAGTGTCTGACGTGTCAACAGGTGAAAGCCTTAAGGCAGAGACCTGTCGGGTTGCTGCAACCTCTGAGTGTACCGGTGTGGAAATGGGATGACGTAGCCATGAACTTCATTACAGGGTTGCCGAGGACGGCTAAAGGTTTCACAGTGATCTGGGTAATTATGGATCGCTTAACAAAGTTTGCGCATTTCATACCAGGCAAGGCCACCTTTTCAGTAGAAAGGTGGGCGGAGTTGTATATGCAAGAGATAGTTAGACTCCATGGCATACCAGAGTCCATCGTGTCAGATCGAGACCCCCGCTTCACGTCAACTTTTTGGCGAAGTTTGCATAAAGCACTTGAGACCCAGCTCAATTTTAGTACGGCGTTCCATCCCCAGACCGATGGCCAGACTGAGCAACTGAATCAGATTTTGGAGGATATGTTGAGGGCTTGCGTACTGGACTTCGGTGGTTCTTGGGACAAATACTTGTTCTTAACAGAGTTTGCCTACAACAATAGTTATCAGACGACTATTGTCATGGCCCCATATGAAGCTTTGTAGGGGAGGAAGTGTAGGTCGCCGGTGCATTGGGACGAGGTCGGTGAGAGGGCCCTGTTGGGACCAGAGTTGGTGCAGGAGACTAATTACGCCATCCAAAGGATTAGGGCAAGAATGCAGACGGCTCAGAGCAGACAGAAGAGTTACGCACATGTTAGGCGAAGAGCATTGGAGTTTGACGTTGGCGACCACGTTTTTCTTCGTGTGGCACCAGTGAATGGAGTTCTACGTTTTGGTAAGAAGGGAAAACTCAGTCCAAGGTTCATTGGTCCTTTCGAGATCTTGGAGCGCATTGGCCCAGTCGCTTACCGGTTGGCCTTGCCACCGTCGTTGAGTGTAGTGCATAACGTGTTCCACGTGTCCATGCTGAGGAAATATGTCCATGACCCTTCACACGTCTTGGATTATGAACCACTGCAGGTGGATGAAACCTTGTGTTATGAGGAGGTACCCATTGAGATCGTAGCAAGAGAGACCAAGGTGCTGCGGAATCGGGCAATTGACTTGGTGAAGGTCTTGTGAAGGAATCACCAAGTGGAGGAAGCCACCTCGGAAAGGGAGGAGAAATTAGAGCCCGGTACCCTGAATTAATCGAACGACGAACTTTCGAGGACGAAAGTTTCTAAAGGGGGAAGTCTGTAACGCCCCGCGTTACTCAGGTTAGTTTATCTCGAGTCCCCGGGCCTCTTTTCTTAGAAATTTCTTTTTTTTTATTTTTATCTAATTTCGTTGTTCATTTCATTTTATTTCGAGCTGCTGTGGTAATTGTTATGAATGTTGAGGTGTACTTACGTATCCAATTATTGTGAAACGAGGAAATTGTTTTCTATATAAGTGTTTCGGTCCGTTGGGCCCAAATTAAGTATCTAAGTAAGTGGGCCTTTCTTGTTTTAAAACAAAGGGGAAAGAGAAAAGGACCTAGCCCAAGTGGGCCCCTTCTTGTAAAAACAAAAGAAAGGTAAGAGAAAACCCTAGCCCCCAACAATCCCTCCCATTCGTGAACCCCTTCTTTCCCTCCCCCGTTTTAGTTTTCGTTTTCTTTCTCCTACCGGCGCATCAACCCCCCCCCCGGAAACACTCGACGGACGGCGACCACCGGCGGTTTGACAGCAGCAGCTGTAGGCGACGGCAGCGGCAGGTGGCGCGACAGGCAACGGTGGCGGCGACTCCGCGCAGCGGCGGTGCGCGGCATCGGGCAACAACGAGCACGTGTGCACGGACGACGGGCAGCAGCGGTGCGCGGGTGTCGGGCAACGGCGGAGGTGCACGGCGCGTCGGACAGCAGCGGTGGTGCGCGAAATCCGATAGCAGCGGGTCGTGGCGCGGGTTCTTGCTGCACGCAGCGTCGTGGGCATCGTTTTGGTGAATTTTTACTGCTAAAATAGTCCGAACAGCAGAAGTTTCCGATCCCGGCACCTACCCATAACCATTAGAGGCTCGATTTACGCAACCCACAACCATTCGAGTTAGGCCTGAGTTACCCACACCTAGACGAAGTCGATTTTTGCGGTAATGAACATTGCAATATCCCTTAGAATGAATTTAGACGGCTGGAAATTTTGTATTAATTACTTTATTGTCTATTGTTGTTTAGGTGGTGAGTTGACACAGGATATAGGAGCATAACAGTGTGTAAGTAGCACCAGGGGGCGAGTGCGTGCGTTATTTTGTGTTAACGGAATGGTTTAGTGCTGATTTTTTTTAATTAGTTGAATGGGTTTGGTGCTGATTTTTATTTAGTTGTATGGTTTTGGTGCTGATTTTTAATTAGTTGAATGGTTTTTTATGATGATTTTTAATTAGAATAGTTTATTTCGTGCATCAGGAAAATTGTTAGCCGTGGTGTGAACTCTCAGTAATTATCGTTGTGTTATGTGTTTTTGATTCATTGCTAGTCATTATGAGAATTCATGATTTCTTGTTGTTGGTTGTGTTTGGTCGGTCCTGATTATTGTAGTTGGAAGTAGCTAAACCATGAAGTTGTAAACGTGTCGGAGACGAAATGCATATGTTGATAGCCTGTCATATAGTTTTTATATTATTTTGTTGGAAACTGCTGAGTTAGTGTATTTTTTGGTACGAAGGAAAGCATGCTGGTAAAAATTGAGCTGTGAATTGAAATGTGGAAGACTTATTTATAGGTTGCCTTTGGAAGATTAGTGGGATCTATCACGAGCGATGGGTCGGGTTAGTGGTTCGTTAATCTGTGGGGTGTCTGAACTGAAAATGCTTACTAGTCGTATGGTCATTCAAAGCTTGAGCGGGTGCCTTGGGAATAAATGGCAAGGCCGAACATCAGATTTCTATGGAGGAGTATTGGGGTCTTGGGAATAAATGTCAAGAACCAATACGCTGGGTAGTCATCGGTACCTTGGGAATAAATGTCAAGCACTGGTGCACAGTTCTAGACCTTGGGAATAAATGGCAAGGTCGAACCTCAAAGTTGTTGAAGAGAAGTATTGGTGCCTTGGGAATAAATGTTAAGGGCCAAAACGACTCTAGGAGTTAGACTCGGAGGACTAACGTGAAGGGGTGCTTAAGGGTAACAGTTCTAGACCTTGGGGATAAATGGCAGGGTCGAACACCAAGCGTTGTAGAGGGAGGTCGGTATCTTGGAAGTAAATGTCAACAGCCGTTATGCCTCGAAAAGTTAGACTTTGAGTACTAACATAGTGTGGGAGTGAGTGTTAGTTCAAGTATGGGCAATGATAGTGGGTCGTGTGGTTGGGTCCCGGAAGTCTAGGCGTTGGGTTGCTTGTATGTAATTGTTAATCCATTATTATTATCCCGTGCTGCCTATCTGTTTGTTCTGCAATTGTTCTTTTGATGTGGTTGTGATTACGAGTATGTTGTGGTGTTTAGTTAGGGTGGGCTACTTACGGAGTATTTATGTACTCACCCCCCCATCTACCTTATTGTTTCAGGTGTGAACCGGGCCAACCGTGGTGATGACGTGGAGGAGGTCTGACTGAGGCGGGATCACTAGCTGTGTCGGTTAGGCTAGGGAATAATGTCGTGCAATGTGAACATCGTTAAAATCTCACTACTATGAAATAAAAAGGGGAATTAGACGTTGGGCTAACGCCAAGAACACTTTCTCTTATTGCTTTATGGGTATTTGTTTTTACTATTAGAATTACTGATGTGTTTGGTATTACGAGACAAAATGATTATATTCTTGATTGGATTCCTATCCACTGAGGCGGGTATTATCTCCTGGATATTCTTTTATTGTGTACCTTCATTTTGTATGTTGCATTGGGAGAACATTACTTTTTTCGTCACTTTAAATGGGAGGGTTCAGTTAGCATTATAGGGCCGTTACCTCGTGGAACGTGCCAGAAATCTGGGCCTTTACACCGAGAGTCCCGACGTTTGGATGCTTGTATGGAAATGTTGATCTACTATTATTTTCTCTTGTTGCTTGATTTTTTCTAGTTATTGTGTTTGATGTCGCTGTGATTATGAGCATGCTGTTGTGATTAGTTAGGGAAGGCTACTTACGATGTATTTTATATACTCACCCCCTACCTTAACTGTTTTAGATGTGAACAGGCCCCCACCCGCGGTGATGACGTGGAGGAGGCTTGACCGAGGAGGGATCACTAGTTGCGTTTGGCTATGATAGCGGAAACTGCAGTTTATTGCTAGCAGCGTTAGAAACTTATTGTTATGGGAGTACTAGATATTGGGTTGACTCACAAGACGTCTTTCTTTTCTCTATTAATTTTTCTTAGGCGAACTATTGTTTTGTAGATATTGTTATTATTGAGTCACTGGTGTACTTTGAATTACTGGACCAAATGATTGTTTTCTTTTATTTGGATTGCTAGCCACTAAGGCAGGCATGAACTTTTTAGGAATTGGTTGTGCTATGAGCCCCTGATTATCTTTAAATTAACTGATTCATGTTATCGCTTCGAAGGGGAATGAACAGGGGGAATGATCGCATTATCTCAATATTTTAGGTTGTAATTTCGAGGGCATTACACTTTACATTACCTTTAATGGGAGGGGGTGAGTAGGTATTATAGTGATGTTATCCCGTTATACGTAGCGAAATTCGGGGGCGTTACAGTGACGTTGGCAGATATGGTTGCTTTTGATAATGCGTTTGTTACAGGCGGATCTGGTGGAGGCAAAGGTCTCTGGTCATTAGTTTACGTGATCGAATAGGCAGTAGGGGAATGCTTTGATTTTAAAATGTCTTGACTATGTTCTTGTTAATGGGAGGTGGTTAGTCTCCATGTCGGTGGTCGAGGTGCAGGTTAAGGAGTGGGAGGCTTCTAATCATTGTCCCCTCGTGATGTTTGTTGGAGTGTCTTCTCTGAGGCGGCCTCCCTCGTTCATTTCTTTGATCGTTAGGTCTCTCATGAGCGGTTTTTGTTGACTGTTTGTGCTTCGTGGATGCATTTTTCAAGTGTTTCCCATATTGTGGCTTTTGTTAATAATTTGCAACAACTCAAGCCCATTTTTCGTCGCGACTTCAGTGAGTCCATTTCTGCTCCTCAGAGGGGATTGGTGGATGCAAGGGCTAGGATGCTTTCGACCCAAGCTGTGCTGTTGGGTGACCTGTATTCTACTCGATTACAATAGGAGGAGCGGAGGGTGGTGGTTTAGTTTTGGGGGTTGGCCTCGAGAGAGGAGGCTTCTCTTTGCTAGAAATCTCGAGTCCAGTGGTTGTCGTTAGGGAATTAGAACTCTGCCTTCTTCCATAGGGTTGTTAAAAGCCAGGTGATGCGTAATAATATTGTTTCTTTGCTTGATGCCTCAGACCGTCAGACAACTGATCAAGGGGAGATTGCGACGATAGCAGTTGGGTATTATCTTAACTTGCTGGTTACGGAGTCGTTGGATTATCAAAACCTTACTGATCGACTCTCTGATATTGTGGACTTCACGTGGCCAGAGGAGTGTTCTGTTGCCTTATGCCTGCCTGTAACGTCTACGGTGGTACGTGAGGTTTTATTTTCTATGAATAGTGCCAAAGCTCTAGGGCCTGACAGTTTTTCTGTGGGGTATTTTAAGGCGGCCTGGAGTGTTGTGAGGGATGATTTTTGTAAGGTTGTGCTTCATTTTTTTGAGTATTCTATCTTACCCAAAGGGGTTAATGCTACTTCCCTTACTCTTATTCCGAAGGTCCTTAATCCTGTTGGGTTGGGTGACTGTAGACCGATCTCGTGTTGTAATGTATTGTACAAATGTATTACTAAAATTCTAGCTAACAGGTTGAAGGTGTGGTTACCCTCTTTCATTAGTCCCAATCAGTCAGCTTTTGTGCCAGGGTGGAGTATTGTTGATAACATTTTGCTTTGTTAGAAACTGGTTGGGGTTATCATCTTAATAAGGGAGTTCCTCATTGTGTGTTGAAGGTTGACCTCCAGAAGGCTTAGGATTCGGTCCACTGGGACTTTATTTTTGGGCTTCTGTTAGTTATTTGTACTCTAAGTTGATTTGTGAACTGGATTTGTGCCTGCATAACTTCCCCTATGTTTTTGGCCACATTGAATGGGGCCTTTGAGGGGTTCTTTCCTGGATAGCGTGGGTTAACACTGAGTGATCAACTGTCTCCTTATCTGTTCGTTATGGCTATCGAGGTGTTATCACATTTGTTGAATCGGCCTCCTCCAAACTTTCAGTTTCACTCGAGGTATGAGCGGATTGGTTTGACCCATCTTTGTTTTGTTGATGATTTGATTATTTTTTCAACAAGTGATATTGATTCTTTGACTTTTGTCAAAGATACTTTGGCTTCCTTTGAGGACTTGTCAGGATTGAGGGCGAATTGTGGGGAGAGCTCTTTTTTTTTTTTTTTTGGTGCAGGCTTCCCCTTGCCTGATGTGGAGGTTTTAACAGCTACGGTTGGCTTCTTTGTTGATATCTTACCTGTTCGGTATTTGGAGGTGCCCTTTCTTTCACAGCGTCTCTCCTATTCTAACTGAAAGCCTTTATCGGAGTGCATTACGTCACGGATTCAGAGTTGGTAGCTCAGGTGCTCTCTTATGCGGGCAGGTTGCAGCTTATTCGCTCTGTCTCGCAGAGTTTCCATGATTATTGGATGAGTGTTTTTATTCTACCTAGCCAGGTTATTCATGAGATGGGATAGTATCTTACGGTCCTTCTTGTGTAAGGGGTGTGTGGATGCTCCTCCATGGGCGAAGGTGGCGTGGTCTCAAGTTTGTTTACCGTTGAGCGAAATGGGGTTTAGGCATTCATCATTTACCTTCTTGGAATTGTTCTGCTATTATGAAACTTCTTTGGCTCTTGCTTACGAGGGCAGGTTTTCTTTGGGTTGCTTGGGTGGATGCTTATATATTAAGTGGGCAGTGCTTCTAGACTGTCATAGTTTCTTCGCGGTTCTCATGGTGTTGGAGGGATATTCTGAAGGTACGCGATCATTTTTGGCCTTTGGTTAGGGTTTCTGTGGGGGATGGGTGTCGGTGCTTTGTGTAGCATGATGCCTGATTACCTGGTGGGTCTATTTTTACCCAGTATGGTGATTGTATGATTTATGATGCTCCTAGTTCTTCTCAGGCTAGAGTCTTTGATTTTCTCCTCCCTGGTGGTGTTTACAGGTGGCCACTATTTTCGTCTGATCTGAGTGAGATTTACCAGGTTATTGTTGCTATTTCTCCCTCCATTGGGAGGGAGGACTTGTTTATCGGGACCCCTACAGCTTCGGGTATTTTTTCGGTGGCTAGTGCTTAGGATGTGATCTGGCCGAGTAGCGTGCGGGTCCCTTGGTTTCAGTTGTTATGGTTTGGGGGTTATATTCCCAAACACTCTTTTATTGCATGGTTGGCGATTCGTGATCGGCCCTATACTAGGGACAGGCTGCATTGGGTCTCCTCTATTCCTATCTGGTGTGTGTTGTGTGCGGTTGTGGTGGAGTCTCGTGATCACTTGTTTTTTGAGTTCCCATTTAGTATGGATGTTTGGGGTGCTATGATTTGTTGGTGAGACTCTTCGCATACTATTAGAGATTGGTCCTTGAAGCTTGATTGGGTCTGTAACGCCCTGCCTTACTCAGGTTAGTTATCTCGAGTCCCCGAACCTTTTTTTTCTTAGAAATTTCTGTTTATTTAATTTCATTGTTCATTTCATTTTATTTCGAGCCGCCGTGGTTATTGTTATAGTGTTGAAGTGTACTTACGTATCCAATTATTATGTAACGAGGAAATTGCTTTCTCTATAATTGTTCCAGTCCGTTGGGCCCAATTTGAGCATCTAAGTAAGTGGGCCATTCTTGTTTTAGAACAAGAGGGAAGGAGAAAAGGGCCTAGCCCAAGTGGGCCCCTTCTTGTAAAAAAAAAAGAACAAAAAGAAGGTAAGAGGAAACCCTAGCCCCCAACATCCCTCCCCATTCGTGAGCCTCTTCTTCCCCTCCCTATTTTAGTTTTCGTGTTGCTTCTTTTACCAGCGCCCCAACCCTCACCGAAACACTCGACGGACGGCGACCACCGGCGACTTGACAGCAGCAACGGTAGGCGACGGCGCAGCGGGTGGCGCGACAGGCGACGGCGGCGACGACTTCGGGCAACTGCGGCGTGCGGCATCGGCAGCAACAGGCAGCAGCTGCGCGTGGGTGACGGCGGCAGCAGCGGTGCACGGGCGTCGGCAGCAGCGTCGCGCGGGTTCCGGGCAGCGGCGGAGGTGCACGGCGTTCGGACAGCAGCAGTGGGCGTGGGTTTTTACAGCAGCAGGTCGTGGCGCGGGTTCTTGCTGCGCGCAGCGTCGTGGGCATCGTTTGATGAATTTTTACTGCTAAATTAGTCCGGACAGCAGCAGTTTCCGATCCTGGCACCTACCCATACCCATTAGAGGTTTGATTTACGCAACCCACAACCATTCGAGTTAGGCCTGAGTTACCCACACCTAGACGAAGTCGATTTTTGCGGTAATGAACATTGCAAAATCCCTTAGGATGAATTTAGATGGCTGGAAATTTTATATTAATTACTTCATTGCTTATTGTTGTTTAGGTGGTGAGTTGACACAGGATACAGGAGCATAACAATGTGTAAGTAGCCCGGGGGCGAGTGCGTGTGTTACCTTGTGTTAATGGAATGGTTTGGTGCTGATTTTTATTTATTTATTTATTTAGTTGAATGGATTTTGGTGCTGATTTTTATGTAGTTGTATGATGTTGGTGCTAATTTTTAATTAGTTGAAGGGATTTTGGAGCTGATTTTTATTTAGTTGTATGGCGTTGGTGCTGATTTTTAGTTAGTTGAATGGTTTTGGTGATGATTTTTAATTGAAATAATTTATTTCGTGCATTAGGAAAAAAGTTAGCCGTGGTTGTGCACTCACAGTAATTATCGTTGTGTTACGTGTTGTCGTTTCATTGCTAGACATTATGAGAATTCATGATTTCTTGTTATTGGTTGTGCTTGATTGGGCCGGATTATTGTAGTTGGAAGTTGTTACGTGTTGTCGTTTCATTGCTAGACATTATGAGAATTCATGTTTTCGTGTTGTTGGTTGTGTTTGGTTGGTCCTGATTATTGTACTTGGAAATAGCTAAACCATGACGTTGTAAACGTGTCGGGGACGAAATGCATGTGTTGATAGCCGTCATATAGTTTTATCTTATTTTGTTGGAAGCTGATGAATTGATGTATTGTTGGTACGAAGGAGAGTTTGCTGGTAAAAGAAATTTGAGTTGTGAATTGAAGTGTGGAAGACTTAATTATAGGTTGACCTTGGAAGGTTAGTGGGGACTGACACGAGCGACGGGTCGGGTTAGTGGTTTGTTGACCTGTGAGGTGTCTGAACTGAAGATGCTGGTTAGTCGTATGGTTATTCAAAGCTTGAGTGGATGGCTTGGGAATAAATGACAAGGCCGAACATCAGGTTTCAATGGAGGGGTATTGGGGTCTTGGGAATAAATGTCAAGAACCAATACGTCGGGTAGTCATCGGTACCTTGGGAATAAATGTCAAGCACTGGTGCACAGTTCTAGACCTTGGGAATAAATGGCAAGGTCGAACCTTAAGTTCTGAAGAAAAGTATTGGGGCCTTGGGAATAAATGTCAAGGGCCAGAACGACTCGAGGAGTTAGACTCGGAGGACTAACGTGAAGGGGGTGCTAAAGGGTAACAGTTCTAGACCTTGGGGATAAAAGGCAAGGTCAAGCACCAAGCGTTGTGGAGAAAGGTCGGTATCTTGGGAATAAATGTCAAGAGCCGTTACGCCTCGAAAAGTTAGACTTGGAGTACTAACATAGTGTGGGGGTCCCGGGAGTCTAGGCGTTGGGTTGCTTGTATGTATTGTTAATCCATTATTATTGTCTCGTGCTGCCTATCTGTTTGTTCTGCTAATGTCCTTGATGTGGTTGTGTTTACGAGCATGTTCTGGTGTCTAGTTAGAGTGGGCTACTTATGGAGTAATTATGTACTCACCCCCCTCTACCTTATTGTTTCAGGTGTGAACCGGGCCGGCCGTGGTGATGACGTGGAGGAGGTTTGACTGAGACGGGATCACTAGCTAAGTCGGTTAGGCTAGGGAATGGACCACTAGCTGTGTCGGTTAGGCTAGGGAATAATGTCGTGCAATGCAGACATCGTTAAGATTCCACTACTATGAAATAAAAAGGGGAATTAGACATTGGGCTAACGCCAAGGGCACCTTCTCTTATTGCTTTATGGGTATTTGTTTCTGCTTTTCGAATTTCTGTCATGTTGGGATTACGAGTCAAAATGATTATATTCTTGATTGGAGACCTGACCACTGAGGCGGGGTTTATCTCCTAGTTATTCTATTATTGTGTATCTCCATTCTTTTTATGTTGCATTAGAAGAATATTATTTTTCATCACTTTAAACGGGAGGGTTCAGTAAGCTATATAGGACCGTTACTTCGTGAACCGAGCCATAAATCTGGGCCTTTACAGGGTCTGTCGCATTAGTGCAGGCAACTTTCCACGTCGTCGGGTGTGGCAGCTGGCTTGGTCAACGACTATTTATCATATTTGGAAGGAGCGTAATGCATGGATCCATGGGGGACCTTCTAGATCGCCGTCCATCCTATTTCGTACTATTCAGAGTGATGTCTATTTTCGGTGTACTACTTGGCCTCGTAGTTGTTGCTCGTCTAGCCAGCGGATGGTTATTTCGCCTTGAGATTTATTCGATTGATTGTTGTTTTTGTTGCCTTGCTTGGGTTTTTGGGCTGTTTTGTGTTGGCTTTTGGAAGTTTTTTTATGTTTTGTTGGAGGGCCCTGGCTCGCTGTTTGTGTGCCTTGACCTCGAGCTGTGAGGTCATTTTTTTTGCCTTTTAATATCTCTACTTTTCCAAAAAAAAAAAACAAAAAGAAAATCGTACACATTCTCCACGATTTAGCCAGGTGCACACGAATTCTTCATGCCAACCATGTGGCTCCAGCTATGCGTAAACTACATCCATCATTAGATTGCGTGTCTTACACTATGATTTATGCTGAAAACACGTAGACCGTATGCAATTTATCTCAAATCCTGGCAATTGTACTCGGTTTGTCTACTCTACTTTTTGAAATTATTTTCAAAACTACCTTAAATTTGTAATACTTTTTTTTATATATAAAATACGTTATTTAAAAAAACCTCAAATATATAAGAATGACTATAATACCAATTTATTATTTCTAGCTAATTACATATACATGAACTAAAAAGGTGTTTATATTATTTTTAGTTAAAATAATAATAAATTTTAATTTGTTTGATTACTATTTTATTGACAGTAAATATTTTTATTATAACAAATATATGAATGTTAACAAATAATAAATAATTTAATTAAAATTATATCAATTATTAATATATTTCTTTTATTAGAACAACCATCATTAATATAAACATTAATAATTTAATGGTTATAATATTTAATAATAAAGAATTCTATTTTATTTGATATTAATAAATTAAATTAAATGCTTGATAAATTAAATATAAATTAATAATATTCTTATAATAAAATCACATCAACTAATAAAAATGGTATAAATTCTTATTAGACGAAAAAATATTAGTATTAAAAATAGAAAAGGTGTATAATAATTAAAAGAGTTTGAGTTTAATTTATAGATGAGAGAGTAAAAGTAAAACTGGCAAAATAATTATTGAAAAAAGTGTGAGCATGGAATAAGGGAGGAGAATGTGATTGATGAGGTGGTAGGATAGAAATGAAATTATTCTTTTTTAGGAGTTATTCTCCATTTGAGGTGGATTATACCAATTGATTTCATTCCTGTATTCTAGTAAACACCATCAAGTGGATTGAAAATTTTTATTCTCATTCATGGATTCACATCCCTTCAAAGTAACCGCCTTAAATAAATACATTTTAAATCATAGTTTGGATTAGTTAAACATCGTTTTATATATTTTTTTATTGATTTTCTGTCATAATCAATATAGTATTTTAATATTTGCATAGATTTGGTAAAAGTAAAAATCGAATTGAGGAGGAACCACCATCTCCCTTTCGAAATTTAATGGGAAAATTATGTCATCTAGGACCTATTTGTTTTTTTTAATACATTAAATTAGCTTTTAAAGGTCTCCAGAATTTTGATTTCAACTTCTTTTCTATTATTTGTACAAATTACATTAGGTTGTTTTTTTTAATTACATTATTTACCGATTATATTAGATTACATACCATATATTTAGACTTCAGATTTCTAATCAGAAATAGTGGTTTATTGTAAACATGATAAAAGTGAAAAGTGTGTCATAAGAAAGTTAAGTGAATGGTTGACGGCTGCAAGGTTAAAAAAAAAAAAAAAAAAAAAAAAAAAAAAAAAAAAAACATTGAGACATCAACAATGTCTTTAGATAACGAGGATGAGGTATCGGAAAATATTGAATTAACTTAGTTATTTTTCACATTGTTCCTAATACTTCAAAGTCCTTGATACAATGTTGGATAATTATAGATGGAAGACTTGATATGATCCTGACAACCAACAAGCCTCTCTAACCAAGCTACTACAAGGATAAACAAGATGCAGGCGTGATAACTAGTAAAGGAGGAAGAACTCATTGGACACGTGAGTATATTTTGCCGATACTAACAAGTCAAGAAAGCTCACACATTTATTTTGAAGATACTGCTACAAAATAATGCCCTTCAGGTTAACGAACGTCGGAGTGACCTGCCAACGCATGGTCAACAAGATGTTCGTAAAATAGCTAGACTACAATATAGAAGTTTACGTTGATGATATGCTCGTCAAAAGCAAGAAAACGAGCTCGCATATCGCCGACCTAACAGAAGCCTTTAGTAAGCTCAACCCAACTAATTAAAGGCATCTTTGAAGTATCATCAGGCAAGTTCCTTAGTTTTATGGTGAACGAGGGAGGAATAGAAGCCAATCTAGAGAAAATTCATGATATGCTTGACTTGGAACCACCAAAGAATTTGCAGAAACTCTAGTGCCTGAATGGTAGAATAGTAGCCTTCAACAGATAAGTATCTTCCTTTCTTTAAAGTTCTAAAGACAAGAGGACAGCTCGAATGGAAGCCAAAGTGCTAAGTTGCTTTCAACTAGTTCAAAACCTACTTGAGCTCGGTGCACCTATTATCCAAACCTATCTATGGAGACAAGCTCTTCCTCCATCTAGCCGTCTCAAAAAGGGCGGTGAGGTCGGCCTTGGTAAAGCAAGGGAAGGCATGCCAAAGCGCCATCTATTACACAAACAAAGCAACAACGGATGTTGAAACTTGATATCCATGCATAGAGAAGCTCACTCTGGTCCTCGCGTTACTGCAGCTTCGCGGCTTTGCCATATTTCCAAGCTCATTCAGTCACGGAGTTGACAAATTCCCCTCTCTGTTAGGTCTACCATAAGCTTGAAACCTCCGTTAGATTAATGAAGTGGGCACTTGAACTTAGCGACTACGATATCGCCTTCGAGACTGGAATAGCCATTAAAGGCCAAGTTGTAGTCGAATTCATCGTTGAGCAAACCCCAAAAATTAGGGTGGATCCAAAAGCACCTAAGTCATGGACCATGTATGTTGTCAGATCTTCCAATGACGAAGGATGTGGGCATCGCCCATGATGGTGTCAAAAATATGATTGGACATAGAGAGTACCTCGTCTGCACATTGACCTCCTCCGGTTGAGGGTCCGATTCCCTGAAGCACTCGATGGGTGATCCGGCCGACACCCAAAAAATTGATGTGGAGGGGACAGATCGGGGCCCTTAAAATTAGAAAAGGAGAGAGCAATCTGCACCACTTCGAGTGCCACAAAGTTTGCCAACACCTGCGGCACCTCCTCCTTCATAATGGGGGAGGACGATAAGTAGAGTGGGGATCCTCGATGACGAGGTAGGAATCTCAAACGTAGACCCATGACCAAGATTTGGCACGGGTAGATGAGTGTTCGAGACGCGAACCGCGATCTTCCTCAGAAGCATGCTAGGACCTTTGCCCTAGGCTCTGAAATACTTCAGCACCCCATGGGAACTCGCCTCATCGCACCTTTTTATGAAGTTTGCCAGCAGAGAAGTTTCTACGACACGGAAACATGCACCTCAACTACCACGACCAAGTGAATAAGAAGGGGCACAAGGACGATACCTCTTCTAAATACTGGAAGAGTGAGGCCACAGTCTTTCAAATTATGTAGAGTTAAGAACAAATACAAGTGCCGCTCAGTTTTGACAATACGTGAGGCTCTAGTAAGGATGGCCCGTGTCTCTTGATTGTAAATAGGAACTTTGTTGGGTGTGTCTCCTACGAAGTTGAACTAGTGCCTTAGTTAAGGGTAAACGATGAAAGAAAGAGGGGAAATAAAGCGGCCTACCTAAACCCCAAAATTTGTGCTGACCTTGCAGATTCGACCACCATCAGCATTTAGGGTCTGCCACTCTCCCGAGATGTAGAACCACTTCTCTCGTCAATCTTTAACATACGAAGGACTATTAACAACGGAGTTATAGACCCTCACCGACTTAGGGCTGTTAACCCCCCCCCCTCCCGAACTTTTAATATTACAGTATTAGTATACATAAATGCACTTACAGTCATGAACTTCACTTTTTCTCCGGTTGTACTTCCATGCACTAGCCCACCCTGCCCCCACACCTTCCCTCTATGCCTGTGTCCATTTCCTTTTTTTTTTTTTCCTTTTTTAATTATTTTTTTCCCTTTTGGTTTCTTTTTATGTAATTTGTTTTTGCCCCACGTCACTGTCCTCCTCGCCTCACTGTCCCTCGTCGCCTGTATTCGAGCCTGCACGTCTATGCTTTTGTTTTTTTTTTAATGTAATTTCTATTTTTTTTTATAATCCATGATTTTCCTATAATTTTTCCTATTTGTTTTTTTTCATGAGTTTTAAAAAAGAAAAAAAATTGTGAATTTTATTTTTGAAGGAAAAAAAACAAATCATCAATGAAGTCAATTTTTAAAAAATGAATAAAAAAAGAGAAATTGCAAATTTTTTAATATAAATATGTCAATATAAAAAAAGAAAAGAAAAAAAATAGATAATTTGGTGGAAACTTTATGGTCTAATTATTCTTGGCAATTCCAAGGCTTGTTTTTGTTTTTAATTTATACGTTAGGTAATATTTCTCCTATAAATTCATGTACTGATATTCAATGTTATATATTTTATATAAGTCTTAATTTCAATTTCATACAATCTAAAAAAGTCAACAATTTGGAGATTAATTGTCTGAGGTATATTTTTATTAACTTTACATTTTATATACTAAAAGTTTGACTATTTGATGTTATTTTAAACATAATAGTTAGTGAAATCTTTGAATCTAAACTTTTTTTTAAAACAAATTTGAATCTAAACTTTTCATTCTTATAATATTGTAGAACCATGAATTTTAGGCCAATCATAAACGGCCACGTCATTATCTATTTTATTTAGAGATTAATTATATATTAACCCTAAATTAAAATTAAACATAAATTGACATTTAAAATATGTATTTGGGTCATATGAGTATTGAGCTTGGAATGATTTGGTTCACAAACTTGGCCCAAAACTCAATTTACTATGAAATAAAGTGGATTAATATTTAAATTTAAATAAATTCATTTAAAGAATTGGGCTTGGCCCAAAATTATCCAAGCCCAATGGCCCATTAAAGCCTATGGAAACTATAAATAGAGAGGACCTCATTCATTTTGAAGGTTCAGAATTTCAGAATTGGGAGAATTCACACTAAATTGAAGACTCTCTGAAGACTTGAAGATTCGAAAACCAACTTGAAGACTTGAAAACTTTCGAAGAACATATAACTTCGATCCAAATTCAAGAACAAGCATCTCAATCTTCACATCAAGTTCGAGAGAAAGAATCAAAGGATAAAGATTAGAGATTGAATCCACTATACAACACATACAAACAATATAAAAGTTCAACTCCACGAAATATAATTTCTCCAGAAATTTCATGTGAACAAATTGGCACGCCCAGCGGGACATCTCTACCTCTCATCTCTTTCCCAAGGCTCAAACTTCTCTCAAGAAAAAGAAAGAAGAAACAATAACATCTAAGAAAACTTCTGCAAAAAGTACTTCTACTTCAAGCAACACCTCTTACATAGGACCGATCACCTGTAGTCGTTCAAAAGAAATTCGGTTAGGAGAAGATCTGTAACGCCCTGAGTCCCTCAGGTTAGTTAGTCCCGAATCGGGAGATTTTTTTTCAGTAATTTTAAATTGATTGTTAATTAAATTTATGGATCGTTAACTAAAGTTACCCTTACTATCGGGCTCTAAACTCCAACTTAAATTAATAATTACCGACTCGGTGTGGTGGGTCTTGTTTTAAGGGGGATGGACTTCTTTCCTCTTGGGCTTGAACGCGTTGGGCCTCCATTGGGGTAAATGAGTTTTAAAACAAAACAAAACGAAAAGAAAACCCTAGCCCCAAGTTCCTTTTCTTTCTTCTTCTTCTTTCCCTTCAACCCTAGCCGTTTTCCCTCTTTGGTTCTTCTTTATCTCCCCGATCCATTCCCGTTTTCCTGCAACCCCGACGGCGACAGCGGCATATCGACTCCACGGACAGCGGCATTCGGCGGCGGCAGATCCACGAGCGGCGGAGGCGGCGATCGACGGCGGCAGATCCACGAGCGGCGAGAGGCGGCGATCGACGGCGTGAAGCAGCAGATCCGGTGGTTCCGAGCGGTGACGCGAGGCTCCCTCCTCCAACGTGGTGCGACGGCGGCGGTTCTGCGCGCGGGTTGAGCAGCAGCGGCGCAATCTTCCCGTGGCAGCGTTCGAACCGCGGCGGCCGGCGACTCCCGGTGCTCCAGCGGCAGCGCGACCCCTCCTCGCGGCGGCGCACGGCGAACGACGTACAGCAACGGAACAGCGGCATAGATTAAACGTTACAGCGGTGTTTTGGGACGTTTGGCGGCGACCCACGCTCGTTCGAAGCTCGATTTAGGCTACCCACACCTTGGAAAGCTAGATCTAGGTGACCCACATCCATACGAAGCCGGTTTGGGGGTAATGTGTCATTCGAATCCTTTTAGAGTCGAATTTCGGAGGCCAAATAGGTTGTTTAATGTGCTATATTTTCTGTTTCGGTGTGCTTAGGTGTGGAGTCGGCGCAACATTTAAGGGAGCGGTTGTGAGTAAGTAGCACAGGGGTGTGTGCGTGTGTTGGTGTTTATTATTTATTTGTCGATGTACCATTTATGATGTTTGAAAATGGTTCTGATACGATGTCGTGCGGTATAACTCTCGTTTATGTTGGTTTGTATGCCTAGGTAGTGTTGAATGTTCGTTGGTGATAATAGTAGAAACTTTGTTTTGTTGAGCTGCCGAGATCTGTCGTGGAATGATGTGTGTTTGCAGGGAATATTCGTTAAAATAAATATTATGGTGGGGATGTTTGTTGTCTGAAATCTATATGAAGTGTTTGGCATGTTTTATGAGTTTTTATTATATCTGGCAATGCTGAATGTTTGTGGATGTTGGATAATGTGTGCTTGGGTGATTTGTGTTGGACTGCAGTCGTTTAAAAATTGTTGACCATGCTCCGTTACAACTAAACTCACTGTGGCGTTGTTGTTAAGATTTAATATGTTGTGAAAGCATGATTGATTTACTGTTTTGCTATTAGAATGAATTTATGTTGTGGAAGCATGCTGAAATGTGTTGGTGAGTTGTGAGATGCATTGAAATCATACTAGTGGTGGTGTTGTTGGTAGGCGTTGTGGTGGTTGGTGTTATTAAGGGGTTAGTACTGGAATCTTGGTTGGAGGCTAGAAACGATATGTGGAGTTTTACAAATTATGAAGTGAATGGGTGAGTGTCAGGGCCTCGGGTATAAATGGTCGGGGGCTGATACGTCACTAATTGGGTATTGAGGCCTCGGGTATAAATGGTCGGGGGTCGATACGCCAATATTGGATAAAGATGAGTGTCGAGGCCTCAGGTATAAATGGTCGGGGGTCGATGCGAGGAGTCTTTCCGAAGGAGAACTATTGGGGCCTTGGGTATAAATGGTCAAGGGCCAATAGATTGTAAGACATCGAGACCTCGGGTTTAAATGGTCGAGGGTCGATGCACTAGTGTCGGGGCTCTGGGTATAAATGGTCAGGGGCCGACACTACCAAAAGAATGGTTTCGAAGAGCTCGAATAACTGAGGTGAACATAGTTGTATTTGAGGTGTTGGAGAGCCAGGTGGACGGTATTTGTTTGTATATGATTGTGGTTAGCATTGGGTCTTATAAGGCAAGTTTATGGATGAATATATAATGTACCAGCAAAGCATGTCTATGGTTGTTCGCATACTGATATGATAGAGCATGACGATGTATGTTTCCTTTATGGTTATGAGCATGATGTTTGTGTGTGCTTGGTGAGGACTACTTACGGAGTATATTTCATATACTCACCCCCCTTTCTACAATGATTGTTTCAGGTGAAGGACTCGGGAGTGACCAGGGTGATGGGACGGAGGAGACCTGACAAGCGAGGACCATAGGCTGCTTAGTTTTTCCTATTTAGTTTAATTCATTAGTTAGGGCCTTATGTTGTGGCCAATAAACGGTTTATTTGCATTTAAATATTCGAGAGATTTTTTCCCTTGTCGTTAGATTTGCTTCGGGTTAGGTGCCTATTTGAGATTTATTCCATTTGTTTAGATTCACATAAATTGAATAATAACTTGCCTCGTGAAGTGGTTCATGAATGTTGTTGAATGTTATTCCATGAGATTGGTTTATCGTTAATCTGCTGAGGATTGGGACTTGACTTTATAAGTTTATGTGCATAGGAAGTTGGCAGGTCATAGCCGGGGTTAAATTTGATTAGTTGGGTAGTTAACGTGACCTAGAGGTGAGCGGAAATTTCTGGGTCGTTACAAGATCAAACACCTCCAGCTGTTGCTAAGAAAATACTGCAGCAGATGAAGAAACCTACTCAAGTTCGGGTCATTATCAAGGAGAATCCTTTGTTCATCGAGTCTGCTCCTCCCTTTGTTCAGTTGGAGAAAATTCCAGAAATCGATGTGAATGTCTGTTATGATGGCCGATGCAAGCAGCACGGAAGAAAGGATGGCTGAAATGGAAAGGAAACTTGCTGCGCTGATGAAGACGGTGGAAGAAAGGGACTATGAAATCGCTTCCTAAAGAATCAAATTGAAAACAAAGATGTTGCTGAGTCGAGTCAAACCCCTGCTCTCAAAATAAATGACAAGGGAAAGACTATCGCTCAAGAAAATCAATCGCAATATTCCACTTCGATCGCTTCGCTGTCTGTTCAGCAGCTCCAAGATATGATCACGAACACGATCAGAGCGCAATACGACGGACCTTCTCAAAGCTCCCTCTTGTATTCTAAACCATGTACTAAGAGGATTAATGATCTGAGAATGCCTACTGGATACCAACCTCCAAAGTTCCAGCATTTCGATGGAAATGGCAATCCCAAGCAACATATTGCTCACTTCGTCGAAACTTGTGAGAATGCGGGCACAAGAGGCGATCAACTGGCCAAGCAGTTCGTCCGAACATTGAAAGTAAACGCCTTTGACTGGTATACTGATCTCGAACTTGAAACAATCGAGATTTGGGAACAGCTTGAAAGAGAATTCTTGAATTGCTTTTACAGCACAAGGAGAACCGTCAGTATGATGGAGCTCACCAGTTGCAAACAAAGAAAAGGTGAACTGATTGTCAAATATATCAAGCGGTGGAGAGCTCTAAGTCTTGACTGCAAGGACAAACTAACGGAAGTATCTGCTGTGGAAATGTGCACCCAAGGCATGAATTGGGGACTTCTTTATATCCTTCAAGGGATAAAACCCCGCACATTTGAAGAATTAGCAACTCGCGCTCATGACATGGAGATAAGTATTGCTAGTAGAGGTAATAAAGAGCCTCTAGTCTCAGATGTGAAGAAAGAGAAGAAGGAAATGAAAAGCACAGAGAAGATCTCCAAGGGTTCTACAAAGGAATCTATGGTCGTTAACATGACACCTCTCAAATTTTCCTCGAAAGGAAAAGAAAAAGAAAAGAAGATAGAAAAGCGACAAGATGGAAACGTAACACGTCGCCTATCTCTAGAAGAAAGACAAGAAAAGGTTTATCCTTTTCCAAATTCTGACCTTGCAGATATGTTAGAGCAACTACTGGAAAAGGGACTCATAGTGAAGGGATGTGAATCCCGGAGCGGAAGCGGACTGTTGCTCGTGAAATTTGGGAAACAAAATCAAAAAATTCAAGATGAAAATACAGAGGGAAACTTATACCTTTGAAGAACGTTTCTTCACCATTTTCCCAACCTACACCACCAAACGATCTTCCTTGCTATCCTCTTGGGTTTCGAGAAAATGCTTGTGGGAGCACCTCGTTTGGAATGAGAGGGAGTATTGAGAGAGAGCTTGAGAGAGATTCTTTTTTAGAGTTCTCTTCTTTTTCTGTTCTATAACTATTGTAGAACCATTCTGCAATCTCAAAAAGAAAAGAAGAATAATGACGTGGGGTAACTCCCCACGTCATATTAACTCTCCACTCCCCTGCAAATTTGTAGAGGAGTTTAATAATTAATTATTAATCAAAATTAATAA